>NC_057813.1:298328542-298659159 GCF_018294505.1 Triticum aestivum
GTTCCTAGCGAGACAAACCAAAGGTGCTTTGAGTTTCGTGCTATGCAGGCCCAACAGAGAACACATGCAACCAAATGGGCCACAATCTTTTCACGCGGACTTGATTGCCCTATATGAAGACAACCGAACACGTCATAATTAAATCAAATCTTGTATACTCACAAACACATTAGTCCGTTAAACATTTTTTTCATTTATCATCCAAAACCCACACATGAGACACTATATGCACTTACAAGACTTTGTTTACAGATTTGATACTTAATATGTGCAATGCTCATGCTTTGCATATATAAAGTAAAGGATTTTGTGAACAAGGGGATCTTTTTTATTGTCAAATCAATGTTGGAAGTCAAGTTAAAATACATTTTGTTAATGTGACATCCCTGTAAACAAAAACTTTCTAAACACATGATGAAACTTTTGTCATGGGTATAAATGGAGACTAGTGTTGGGACTTTTAAAAGGTTCAATATTCAAAACAAAAAACTTTGTACATTCAGAATTTTTTGCAAAAAGCTATGCTCTTTGTTACATGAATATGGCGGTATGGTACCTTTAATTATCAATAATCTAAACTGGTGCCAATTATATAATCACAATAGTTCATAGGATGTCACCCCTCTAGTTGAACTATAAACAAAATAAGCAAAAGGAGACGGCCACCCACACCCTCACTCGCTGCCAGCTTCTGTGCCAAAACTACAGATGGACACCTGAGACAGCATCCGCCCAACGCACAAAAAGTTTACGCTGATACTTGTCCACGTTGTTACTGTTCACTGCTTATACTCTTGATATTGTACTTACTTCAAAGGGCTATCCCACTTAAACAAAACGTGTTGTATCATAAAACGTGAGTCACACCATACAGCAAGCCGACCATGTTGCAGCCAGAGGTTTGTACCTATCCATATTCATCTCACACATGGTCCGCATAAAACTAATATTCATGACATACCAACAAAACCAAACATCAGGTTTATAGAAGATTCAGTCTCCATATGAACAAAACCACACATGGACAAATAATAGAATAAAGCTGATATGAACCTTCCTAGCTTGCATAACTATCTATCCGCATCACTTATGCAGGCTTAAGCCTACCTCTCCATCTGCACGACCTCTATGGACTAGCCTGCCTCCATCAGCATCATGAGCTCCTCTTAGCGAATTAACTGCAACAACTTAGGTGTGTAACCATCTGCTACTAAAAAAAAGAGGCTTTCTCTCTCTCAAAAAAAAAAGAGAGGCTTCCAGCACTTTCAATTTTATGGACACTGGCGGCTACTCTCAGCTAGGAGCAAAATACAATACCAAAAAGGTCAATTAAGTTAATCAGCAACTGATGCTGGCATGCTTCTTGGGACAGAGTGTTCCGGAGTTCATCAAATGAGTAATGCCATGTCATGATGCCTACTAACTGTGCTCCTTCATGAACAGGCATGACAAATAATGATCTGAACCATCCCAACATCCCTCAACACTGAATTGTCAGCAAGCCAAATAAATCGGTTATACCATTACAGCATGTCCAGATCATAATGTGGCAATGCCATTACCACATGAAATGTTGCAACTGCACACTGGAAAAACTACATAACACTACAAAATATTCATGACAGATGCCAAATGCATGTCTAGGAGACATTCAGAGTGGCCTTCTCAAACCACAATAGCTAATTTAAAAAAGTTGAAACCGCCAACAATGAAAATAGTGACAATGCAATGTCTATCAAATGATGATGATATCCCAGAAACTCCACTTAATGAAGATGATGATCATGCCCCAGAAACTCCACCCAATGAAGATGCTGATGTCACACATGACAGGAACAGATTTGGCTAAAACAATGCAGATGATAATTCAAGATGTCATGCTAAAGTTCAAGATACATCCCCTCAAACAGGAGCACCATTCAGAGTGCCGACCATGCCACCAACTAAGTCCTTCCTTCGCCCGAAGGGATTTTTTGAAAACGTTCAAACGTTAAGGACTACAAAAAGGTCACTATAAACCATATACAGTCAAGCAAATGGAGGCACAATACAGCAAGCTAATGCAAGGCAATCATAAAAATGATTAATTAACTAAATGAAGTTAATTACTTGATACATGAAACCAAATTATAAACTAACAAAGGATATTGGATTCGCATCCCACCGCGGCCAGAACTAGGAACAACGGCACCCTGTAAAGTATGGTGCACAGCAGAAGCAGCGCTCACATCCTGCAAATCGCAGAAGTTTGAGAGATAAGAAAATAATAGCGGCATGCACATAAATAATTAAACCATCACAACCACTTACATCGAACTCAATAAAACAGACGGTGTTCCTGTCTTGACGCAACACTTTCATTTGTTTGAAACCAGGTTGTCTGTCATTTTTTGAAAAATATCAGATATGGTTAGTGCCAGTGTGCCACAACTGAAACCAAAGTGGGCTGCAGCAATGCACCCAATAAGCAGACAAATATCTACTTGAATTTTATACTTGAAAGGGTTGATTCTTACAGACTGAAGAGGCCCCGCAATTCCTCTTCAACAACAGTTTCACCAAGATTTCCAATGAAAAGGGTATTACAGGGAGGGTTATCTTTCATGTTCTGCAAAGCAAATTAGAAGGTTCAATCAACAATCTTATTTTCCAAAATCTTGAACAGTGAGAAAAGAGTGAAGAATGAAGATAGACTCGGACAATATTCTAATCAAGTACTGCGGCACATTTCTCATTTATCCCATGTGACATCTCGTCCATTCATCAAGTATCTAACGATCTTGATTTGGAATTTCATATGCCCACTAGATTGGCATTCACCAGAGACAGGCCAAGTCAGAATCATCTACAGAGAAGTATCGTATAATGTAACAGCAACTACGTCTTTACTGCACTATTCAAAACTGAAGAGTCTTATCCCAACTGTCATTTCACTAGACCTAAATAATTTGTAAGTGACAAAGAAGACACTAAAATATACCACGGCACACATATAAATAGGTCATGACAAGATATAAGACCATAGAGTAGCAATACGTTAAATTCACCAAACAAATGTCGATAACGTGCGAGACCATCATGAAATATCTTAATAGTATTTCAAAACATAAGTACATACACTATTTGTAAATGTTTCATTCACTTCTCGACAGTTGAACTTCCCCTACAAGTCTGAGACCAGTGCAAGGGATCCAGTATTAATAAGATCAAGTGGGTGTAGGAGATTCCAGGAAACATGAACTATATAAGTCCATTAAAATCTTAGGAAGGTACTCAAGTGCATTGTTTTTAAGGCGTCCCTAAGATAGGAGCTCTCTCTGCTCTCTTCCTCTGGCGGCTGATGACTGGCTCCTCCACAGTCCCAACAGCTCAACAGCCGTCTATACCTCCAGTCAGAATGTGACTCTCGGTCTCTCCTCCCCTGCCCTCTTGTGCACTTGTGCTCCTTCGATTTAGGAATTCCAAGTGCCCTGCTTCGATCTGTGACTGGTTTTGTGTGCTTCGATTTGTAGTGCTATGCTGTGATTTATTGTGCTATGCATATGCTCTGCCATGTCTAAGACGCCGCCTTGCATTGCGCCTTAAGTGCTTAAAAGTGAGTGTTGTTTAGTACTGCAGGGACATGAGCCATGATTATCTGACTATTCTATGCAAGAAACAGTATCTCTTATTGGTAGGACTAGGGTTCCTACCGGGCCTTCGGCGTAGATTGTATGGGCAGGGAGGAGGGAGACGAGGGCGGGAGCTGGCGCGCCGGCGATGAGGCGCCGTCGCGGCTAGGGTTTAGGTGCGGCGGCGGTTGGCTGGTGGCGGCTAGGGTTCCGGCTCCTCAGGGAGCCGGGCAACAGAAGATGATAATATCTTTATTGCTTTCTCAAACGATGTCTTACAACTAGTATTTATAACTTTAGCCTAAGATAACTTTCCTAAAATAACTTGCCTAAGATAACTTGTGGGTCAAGCCCCTAATACTAATGCCCGGTGGGCCTCTTTCGGTTGTAGACCAAACCGGTCATAACACTTATGCAAAAAGCAAACTATACAGATTTCAGTAATCTATACCAATATAAAAAGACCCTAAGGGGTAGGTCCAACTAATCTCGGCCATCAAATCATGCCAATCCAATGATCTAAATTACTCCAATGGTAAGCACTCAACATGTTTAGCATGCAATTAATACCATACCAAATATCAATGTCAACGCAAATCACATAATTAACTCGCGAATAATATCCTACCTAAGATGTGCATGCAATTAATATACTGCCTAATATTAACGTGCATTACCCATATACATTTACTAGTAGACTCAAGAAAACAAGTGTAATAAGGAGAAGCAGCAAAATTATTAGGTCAGTGTACATGCTACAGCATATTAATAGACCTTTTCAGGATAGGGTGACAAAAAAGTCACAATCCAGGATAAACTAAATATCATGGAAAATGCATTTAGGGTGTGTTTGGTACTTTGGTTTTAGCCCAAGTCTGACTTGCCAGAAATTTGGCTAGCCAACTTTGGCCATGGTTTTCCTTGCCCATGGTTTGGCAAAAGTTGGCAAGAAAAATGAACTAGAGTGGGCAAAGGGGCATGGGCATGGCAAAACATAGGGAACGATCCAAACAAACACAAAAATTGTGGTCATTGCCAAAAAATCGGTAACTATATTTTGAATACGGACCAAACAATTGCCTAAATCCAAATTGATTACCTGCACAGGAGCATATGCTGTTGGGCCTGGCAAAGGAGAAGGTGAAGCCATTGGTACCGCCGGCACAGGATAGCCAGCATAAGGATTATAAGGAGGCGGAGCTGCCATATAACTGAAGAAGACCCAAAAACAAGCATTATAGAAGACCAAAAAAATTCATTATAAAAGACCGACGAATGTATATAATTAGTTGGCAGAAAGAGCATAAACATACAAAAATTACCCTGCAGTTCCCCACATGGAAACAGCTGGTGGGGGTGGGTGGAATGGAGGAGGAGCATGCGCAGAATGAGTATAGTCTTCACCAGTTCGCAAGCGTTTACTTTGGTCCATAGCATTTGCATCAGTTCCCACACCTAACATAGGTTTTAATAAAGTGTTTCAACTTTCAACATATTATTCATATGCAAATACCAAAGCCTAGCAGTTGGTGTAACTAACAATTGAGAAAGATAGAATGAACTTAGATGATATCACATTTCTAGCTAAGTTTTTGCATCGAGGTTTAGCCGTGCAATCAGAAACTTCCAAAATCCAACGACCTTATTAGGTACAAAATTCAAAGTGTGTTCCCAACATTTAAAAAAACATGCAAATGGACATATCAAATTGGTATAATGCATTGAAGCTCTAACACTGATCCTGGCTGTGTGAGTTCTTTCTTCCATGATGAACTGTCAGCACCAGTCCTACATTATATCGGTCTTGCTTTTTTAGCGGGGAAATCGCGCTGGGCCGAGGAGAAAGAGGACTCAGCAGTAAGAGGATTGTACCATGAGAGGAGCACGGAGGTCAAGCCGCTTCAAATAATAGGTCGCAATATTAAATGTAGCAACATGAATAAGAAAAGACACAACAGGACATATAATTTAAAAAGAAAACGCAAATGATAAATCCCGAACGTTTGGATTTTAAGCATGGCAACCCGAACCATTTTCATGGCAACTTTAGTTCACACGAGGTTGGCAAACATGGCAATGTTCTGACAAAAGACAAACTGGGACAAAGTTGTCATGTTTTAAAAACTAAAGTTGTCACCTCGTGTCAACTAAAGTTAGACATGAAAAAATGTTCGGGGTGACATGCTCAAAATCCGAACGTTCAGGAATTATCGGGGTCCAAAAAAAATTAGATGCCTGCAAGTGGCCATGATTCCTCATTAGTTCACATGTTCACAGATGATGGGCAGAGTCATCTTCCACCGCACAGCTGTAGCACATAATTCTTGCATGCCAACACACAAAGCATCACTAGTTAGCTCCCACTCTACATTTAAACCACAGTTAGCACATAATGCTACCTCAAATTCACTCTATAGACTCTGACCCAAAAAGCGTACGTCTCCATCTAATGATCGACACATTATGCAACAGCCAGAAGAAAGCGTGAGAGGCATGGACAAAACGCACCTCTTTTGATGAATAGGTTCTTCTTGGCCATCTCGATGTGCAGCGCCGACTTGGTCTCCGCATCGAAGACCAGATCCTGCAGAGAGAACATCCGGTCACATCCATCCAAAAAAAGGAAATGCGCGGCATCGATATAACAAGCCCATACAAAACCGAACCTGCAGCGCGGCCTTTGCGGCGATGGCGTGGTGCGCGTAGGAGAAGAGTGCGAACCCCATGGGCTGGTCGCCCTTGAAGTTGATCTGGGAAGCCTCGAATCCCGGAAGCCAGCGCAGCAGGTTATGCAGCTCCCGCTCCTTGACGTCCACGGGGAGCCCCATGATGAAGATGGTGCGGACCTCGTCAGAGCCGGGGCGGGCGGCGGCATCGGGTGCGCCTGGTACGGGGGGAGGCGGTGGGACGGCGGGAGGCGCGGGCACCGCCGCTTGGGGCGGCCACTGCTGGTGAAACGGGTGGATGCCGGCGCCTGCCATGGAGACGGCACGAACCCTAACAGGGGGCGGGGGAGATTGGGTTCTGGAGCTTGGCAGTGCAGAGGAGATGGGACATACGAAGGGACGCGGCTCCTCTACCGTGCCTCTTAGCACGGCACAGGTGCCGTGCCTTCTGCGTACGCGTGCAGACGCACTCACATAGGCCAGAATATGAGAATTCCCAAAAGCTAATCTGCCCAGCCCATTCATTAGATGTATCATAGTATGTCTCAACTGATTAACTTTCTTTTTTGCAGGAACTGATTTACTATATTTGTCTAAAAAACTGATTAACTATACCCCGCTCAAAAAAGAACTGATCAACTATGAACCCCTAAAAAATTAATTAGCTATAAAAAAAGCATTAACTAGTATAATTAATACATGACCAACACTGTCAAATGAAAATGAACTTATATAAGAAAAAATATTTTGCTAAATAGTATTGGTCATATTTTACGCTGACCGGATTTAAATCAATTTGATTGGTACTTTTTTTGTCTTTATTCCATAGTACATGTAACTAGCACATTCGTCGACTACACACAACTATAGTTATATGCCAATCGATCGTGCGCAACTGCAGTGGTACGTCCGTGCAAGGATGTAAGCGGATGATGTCCGTAAGTTCGTGACGGTCCATCACGTGACACATGTGGTAAGCAATCCAAACAATTTCAAAAGTTTGTGACGGTCCACGAACAAAAATATAATTAAACTAACATAATTATTAAAGTAATGAACATTGGTGCAGTTTTTGCTTTGTGGACATTCGGATGACGTCTGCTTCCATCGCTAGTGCACATGCATAGGTCCTAGTCCCTCCGTAAAGAAATATAAGAGTGTTTAAATCACTAAATTTTCTTATATTTCTTTACGGAAGGTGTACTTAACTACCGTTAAAGATTGCTACACTGAATCAAAGCATGCACCAAGCCGTCGCTGAGGATGGCCACCCTGGATCCCTTTGGTCGGCGACCGCTTCACCAATGTCGCCGTCGAGCACCGCCGCCCTAGATCCCTCCGTTCGTCGTCATCGTTGCCTGACCCGCTATCGGAGTTGTCGGAGTCGGGTTTGGGGCGCCGGAAGGTGGTGGCGTCGCGGCAGGGCTTCTCGGCGGCCGCCTGACCAGTCGTTGGAGCACGGCTTAAATAACCGTGACCAGGCCATGCGAAGGGTCGGTCACCCGCTTCAATGCGGTGCAGCAGTCGGAGTTGGTTCCTTGGGAACCTGCCTCCGCATTGAAGCGGCGGCTGCTGATCAGAAGCGGGTTTGGGACCGGTCGGAGTTGGTTCATTTTACAGTGTTGGTCATGTATTAATTGTACTAGTTAATTACCTTTTTATAGTTAGTTAGTTTTTTAGGGGTTTATAGTTGATCAGTTTTTTTCGAGCGGGATGTAGTTACGTGTGATACATCTCATCTCATGGATGGGCTGGGCAGATTAGCTTTTGGTAATTATGTTGGCCCATGTGAGTACGTCTGCAGGCGTACGCAGGAGGCACGGCACCCCTGCCGTGCTAAGAGGCATGGTAGAGGATCCGCGTCCCATACGAAGACGGATCTCGGTTTTTTAGTCCCTCCCAAAATAAGGTTTGGTTTCGGTGATAATCAAATTAATTAAAATTGACGCAAACTTTTTAACAACACATCATATTTTACATATTTTAATTTTCAGTTCAAGGATAGTGAAAGATTGAAATATATTTCATTGTTGTACACTAGCAAAAGAGCCCACTTATTAATTTTTTCTGAATGTTGCTTATTCTTAAGCTTGCCCCTCTCCTTCGTTTATCCATCAGATTCATGCTTGATCCTCCACTTATTAATTTAAAAAAAGCTTGTTCTTCCACAACTTCGTCACATATTTAAATTGATGAGATTCAGTGTTAGAAAGCAATGTGGGACTATTTTTCAATAGGTAAATTAACATGAAAAGGCTGACTAGGAGCCCACTCGGGCCTTGGCAGAACTACATGGATGGGCCGACCCTAATATAGCAATAAGTAAATTAACATGAAAAGGCTCACTAGGAGACTACTTGGGCCTTGGCAGAACTGCATGGATGGGCTCACCCTAATATAGCACTTGTATAGCTTTTTTTTCGGCCTGACTAACCTCCCGCGCGAAATAAAAGCATAACCTCGTACGCCGGCCCATCTAACCCCTAAAGCCCAGCTCGACTACTCTAACCCTAGCCCGATCCCCTTAGTCTCCCGATCCACATCTTCTTCCAGCGTCATCGTGTGCAAAGGCGCACTTTTTCTAGCCCTGAAAAAGGCACATTTTTTCTCCAGAAAATGCATAGGTGCACAGAGGCGGTGACCAGCGCCCCTTGATCCCGCTTGCACCCCCGTTCGCCATTTCGACGAGGCTGCTGCCACTCCGACCACCACTCTCATCCGCCAACTGCCTTCTTCCTTCCATGCTCCCCCTCCTCTCGTTTTCTACCGCCGATCTGCAAACTCTAGCCGCCGCCGCGGATCCAGCTGCCCCGCGGTTCTGCATCGAGCAGTCGTGCGCCCCCCTTGACCCTGCTCCACCTCGCCACGCGGCATAAACCATCTCCGCCACTGGTAAGGGGTGTCGCCCCTCACCCGAGCACACACCCCGGCGTGGCGTCCTCCATCCTCCCGCGCGAGGCACGGCGGCCGCCGGGTGCCATGGGTAAGAGGAGAGGAAGACGCTTTTTCTAAATAAAGGTGATAAAGGCAAAGGTGTCCCGTTTTTTGATGAGATGGTGATTATCGTTTCAGAGGAGTAGAGTTTGACGATCCGACTACGTACGTACGAGGACGTCGCGCCTTAGCAATCGCTAAACCAACTCCGAGAGGTTATTGACCACGCCGGAGCACGATCAACCTGACCACGAAGGTCTATTTTCTGCAAGCAAACGAAGAACAAGCAAAAACTAAGATTGCAATTCGGATACTGCGAGTATAAGATGAAAGCTTCATTGATCTAGGTGGGGTTCTATGACGTCTTTGTCTGGTTGTTGAACACGAACAAAGTACGCGAAGTTGCAACTATGGCGAACTTTTAATCTAAACAAAACACAAAGTCTAAATGACGCCCTAAGGGTTGTATATATGGAGGAAGAGGGGGGAATTTCGTGGCCCTCGGGGGAGGGGTCCGAAACCAATCCTATCTCTTGTTTCCCCCCACACACGGACTCTAAAAATAGCCTATACTTATGTATTTCGAAATTACATGGGCCTGGCCCGATAATAAGGTGACGCAGCACCTATAATAGCCTCTGGAGGAAATTTGTGAAGTGGCATCTTGTATATTTCGTCCAAGACTTCATGCACTCATTACGGTGGTTTCAAAGTACTAAAATAATCACTTGAAACTCCATTCTTGTTTCCCTTGCGCATGTCGTCATCTTCATGCTTGTTCTTGCTCCAATATTCATCCTTCTCCAAGCTAGGCCCTTCATTTGTAAGCAAAACAAATGTATCCAATTTAGGCAGCATCATATTCTCATGAACATTAGAATCATTACCAAGAAACAAAAGTACTGGTAATTTAATTGGCGTGCACGAGCTCTAGTAATTGGTCCAGTATGTATAGCAGCAAGGGTTGTGGGTGTAACAATGGTATTGATGTCCTCATCATCCTCCCCTTCTTGAAATGAAGTCGTCCTTGACGGAAGCTCATCTTCCTCACCCAAATAAGGCTTCAAATCTGCAATGTTAAAAGTGGGACTAACCCTAAAATCTGCAGGCAACTCAAGTTTATATGCATTATCATTTATTTTCTCTAACACCTTAAAAGGACCATCAACACGTGGCATTAGCTTTGATTTGTGCAAATCAGGAAAACTATCCTTACACAAATGTAACCAAACAAGATCTCTAGGTGCAAACACAACATGTTTTCTACCCTTATCTCCAACAAGTTTATATTTAGCATTCATACGCTCAATGTTTTCCTTAGTTAACTCATGCATTTTTAAAATCAATTCAGCATATTGTTTAGCATCAAAATTAACCTTCTCTGAAGATGGAAGAGGCAACAAATCAATATGATAGAGGCAAAGGTGTCCCGTCTTTCGATGAGATGGTGTTTATCGTTTCGGAGGAGTAGACTTTGACGATCCAACTACGTACGTGCGAGGACGTCGTGCCTTAGCAATCGCTAAACCAACTCCAAGAGGTTATTGACCATGCCGGAGCACGATCAACCTGACCACGAGGGTCTATTTCCTGCGAGCAAATGAAGAACAAGCAAGAAACTGAGATTGCAATCTGAATATTGCGAATATAAGAGGAAGGCTTTATTAATGAAGGTGGGGTTATGTGACGTCTTGGTCTGGTCGTTGAACACAAACGAAGTACGCGAAGTTGCAGCTATGGCGAACTTTTAATCTAAACAAAACCCAAAGTCTAAACGGTGCCCTAAGGGTTGTATATATGGAGGAAGAGGGGGGAATTTCGTGGCCCTTGGTGGAGGGGTCCGAAACCAACCCTATCTCTTGTTTCCCCACACATAGGGACTCTAAAAATAGCCTATACTTATGTATTTCGAAATTACATGGGCCTAGCCCAATAATAAGGTGACGCAGCACCTAGAATATGTTGGGGAACGTAGCAGAAATTCAAAATTTTCTACGCATCACCAAGATCAATCTATGGAGAGACTAGCAACGAGAGAGAGAGAGGGAGTGCATCTTCATACCCTTGAAGATCGCTAAGCGGAAGCGTTACAAGAACGCCGTCGGTGGAGTCGTTCACGAAGCGATTCAGATCGCGGTCGAATCCGATCTAAGCACCGAACAACGGTGCCTCCGGGTTCAACACACGTACAACCCGGGGACGTCTCCTCCTTCTTGATCCAGCAAGGGGAGAGGAGAAGTTGAGGGAGAACTCCGACAGCACGACGGCATGGTGGTGATGGAGCTCGTGGTTCTTTGGCAGGGCTTCGCCAAGCACTACGGAGGAGGTGTTGGAGGAGGGAGAGTGTTGTGCCAGGGGAAGGGTGCCGCTGCCCTCTCTTTAGCTCACTATATATAGGGGGAAGGGAGGAGGGGGAGGCGCCCTAGGGTTCCCTAGGGGAGGGGCGGCGGCCACAGGGGAAACCCTAGATGGGTTTGGGCGCCCCCACCCCCTAGGAAACTTGCCCCCCAAGCCGGGAGGGGCGGCTGCCCTAGGGGTGGTGCCCCCACCTCTCCTGGTTACATGAGATGGGGTGGGAGGGGCGCTCATCCCCTTAGTGGGCTGATATGCCCTCTCCCCTTGGCCCATAAGGCCCCCCAACGCTTGTCGGGGCCTCCGAAACCCCTTTCGGACACGCTGGTCATCACCTGGTACCCCCGGAACAATTCCGGACTCCAATACCCTTCGTCCAATATACCGATCTTCACCTCCGGACCATTCTGGAGCTCCTCGTCATGTCCGGGATCTCACCTGAGACTCCGAACAACCTTCGGTAACCACATACTATTTCCCATAACAACTCTAGCATCACCGAACCTTAAGTGTGTAGACCCTACGGGTTCGGGAACCATGCAGACATGACCGAGAAGTTCTCCGGTCAATAACCAACAGCGGGATCTGGATACCCATGTTGGCTCCCACATGTTCCACGGTGATCTCATCGGATGAACCACGATGTCAAGGATTCAAGCAATCCCGTATGCAATTCCCTTTGTCAATCGGTATGTTACTTGCCCGAGATTCGATCGTCGGTATCCCAATACCTCGTTCAATCTCGTTACCGGCAAGTCACTTTACTCGTTCCATAATGCATGATCCCGTGACTAACTACTTAGTCACATTGAGCTCATTATGATGATGCATTACCGAGTGGGCCTAAAGATACCTCTCCGTCATACAGAGTGACAAATCCCAGTCTCGATTCGTGCCAACCCAACAGACACTTTCGGAGATACCTGTAGTGCACCTTTATAACCACCCAGTTACGTTGTGACGTTTGGTACACACAAAGTACTCCTACGGTATCAGGGAGTTACACAATCTCATGGTCTAAGGAAATGATACTTGCCATTAGAAAAGCTTTAGCAAACGAACTACACGATCTTGTGCTATGCTTATGATTGGGTCTTGTCCATCACATCATTCTCCTAATGACGTGATCCCGTTATCAATGACATCAATGTCCATGGTCAGGAAACCATGACCATCTGTTGATCAACGAGCTAGTCAACTAGAGGCTCACTAGGGGCATGTTGTGGTCTATTTATTCACACATGTATTGCGGTTTCTGGTCAATACAATTATAGCATGAATAATAGACAATTATCATGAACAAGGAAATACAATAATAACCATTTTAATATTGCCTCTAGGGCATATTTGCAACAGAATAGCCTCTGAACGAAAGTTATGAAGTAGCATCTTGTATATTTCGTCTAAGGCTTCATGCACTCTGATGAGGACATCAATACCATTGTTACACCCACAACCTCTACTACTACATATATTGGACCAATTACTAGAGCTCGCGCACGCCAATTAAATTATCAGGTACTTTCGTTTCTTGGTAATGATTCTAATGTTCATGATAATACGATGCTGCCTAAATTGGATACATTTGTTGCTTACAAATGAAGGGCCTAGCTTGGAGAAGGATGAACATTGAAGCAAGAACAAGCATGGAGATGATGGCATGTGCAAGGGGAACAAGAACGGAGTTACAAGTGATGATTTCAGGACTTTGAAGCCTCCATAATGGGTGCATGAAGCCTTGGACGAAATATACAAGATGCCACTTCATAAATTTCGTCCCGAGGCTATTCTAGGTGCTGTGTCACCTTATTATTGGGCCAGGCCCATGTAATTTCGAAATACATAAGTATAGGCTATTTTTAGAGTTCATATGTGTGGGGAAACAAGAGATAAGGTTGATTTCGGACCCCTCCACCAAGGGCCACGAAATTCCCCCCTCTTCCTCCATATATACAGCCCTTAGGGCACCATTTAGACTTTGGGGTTTTGTTTAGATTAAAGGTCGCCATAGCTGCAACTTCGCGTACTTCATTTGTGTTCAACGACCAGACAAAGGCATCATAAAACCCCACCTTGATCAATAATCTTTCATCTTATATTCGCGATATCCTGATTGCAATCTCAGTTTCTTGCTTGTTCTTTGTTTGCTCGCAGGAAACAGACCCTCGTGGTCAGGTTGATCATGCTCCGACGTGGTCAATAACCTCTCGGAGTTGGTTTAGCGATTGCTAAGGCGTGACGTCCTCGCACGTTCGTAGTTGAATCGTCAAAGTCGACTTCCACCAAAGCCATATCCATCATCTCATCGAAAGACAGGACACCTTTGCCTCTATCAAGTGGTATCAGATTTTCAGGTTGCTCGGTGAGATTTTACAGTTTTTCGTAGTTTAGATCGAGTCTTTTCTTCATACCTATAGTCCACGAAAAAGCCAAAAAAAATAGGGTTAGTTCATCCTATCCGAACCAATCTGAGCCTTTGCATAATCTCTTCTGTATTTGCTTTGTTGAATTTGTGGTTGCATCGTCGTGTCAAGTTGCTGGTCTTAGCGTCTAGTTTCCCTTAGAGTTTCGAGTTCTGTTCACAAGTTGTCACGCCGCTGCCGCACCATCGTCATCGCTCCTACCATCTACCACCACTGCTGATCCGCGACCACTCTGAATCCATATCCATATACCACCACCAATCTGTATCCATATACCACCACCGATCCGTATCCATATACCACCACCGCTACCATATACCACCACCGCTGCCATTTCCTACCACCATATATCCACCACCAATCCGAGTTACTTTCATATTAGTTTGTTTTCGAGACCCGTCTAATTTCCGATTCGTGTTTCCTTGCCTGAGTAGGTTTCGGAAAAAAAGTCTGGAAACCACCCTCCGTTTAGGCCCAAAATTTTCCAAAAACGCACTTGACAAAAAAATCTGGCTATCCTATTTTTAGGTGCTTCCAATCATATTGAGACAGCAGCCGTTATAGAAAGTTTTTTTGACCCGTTTCCAGTTTTTGGATCCGGGCAGTCGAAAAAAAAATTGGTCAAAAAAAATTCCGTGCCTATCCTGTCAGTTTGACCTGGGGAGAGTTTTGAGACACTCGCCATTATAGTGATTTTTCACAAAAAAAAGAGGAGCGCAAAAAAAAATAGAGTGAAAAAAATTTCCAGAGTGTGCTTTTCCCTTGTTTACGTCCAGCACAATGATTTTGTTAGTGTTCTAGGCTCATGTCTCTAGCACGGTCTAGCCTAGGACCAGCACAGTACCGTTGTTGCGCGTTTATTCAACTTTGCATATCTGAATTGATTATTGCTGACCCTTTTGCTACCATATTATAAGCCTTACCAGCTCCACATACATCTACGTCGTGCGTTTGACTCTCCCTGGTAATCGCTCTATCCAAGCTTTGAGAGTTTTGACTACAACGGTTGCTGATCACCGTCTGCTGCTGGGTAAGAACTGGTAAGAATTTGAGTTTTGCTTTGACGGATTTGTGACACCCACCACCACCACTTGTTAGTAGTTTGTAGGATCATATTCTTTTGTGTTTCTATTGCTGCTAACCATGCCAGGATCACAAGCCGACGAGATTGACCGGGAGAACTTAACGAACAAGGATCTTCATGATAAGTTTCAGCAAATGATGACTGAACAGGTGCAAGATGTGCTGAACAATTTTGAAGAGGCCATGGAGAAGATCACTGGCCTTGAGAAGACATTCGAAACAAAGCTCGATAACAGATTTAATGAAATGCTTGCACGTCTTCCACCACTAGCTGCACCTGCCGCACATCTACAACAACAACAACAACAACTACTACCTCCACGTCGCGAAACAGCCCTCCGCCGAGCGAGCCGTGTCCTTCTTCAACCTGGCCAAACTGTTGGTGTTGCTATTGATACTTCTGTGGCTCCTGCTGCTGATGAGGAGGAGGATTATGCGGGAGATTACGAGGATGAGGTGGATTAAAATCAAAACTACGTGCAACCACCAGCACCACAACCACCAGGTCATCCTCATGCAAATAATCACAATGGTAGGGCTCTCCCTCAGGTACGAGATCATGACCATCTTCCTAAACTGAAATTGAATATTCCACCATTTGAGGGTAGATATGTTCCTGATATATATCTTACTTGGGAGTTAGAAACTGAACAACGATTTACATGTTTACAATATCTTGAGGAGAGACGTGTTCCTGCTGCTGTTTGTGCTTTCACTAGCTTTGCATGTGTTTGGTGGTCTGAACATTGTAGATTATATCCTATTCCAGCTACTTGGGCTGCTTTGAAAACTGTTGTGTGTACTCGTTGGGTTCCACCATATTATCAACGTGAATTAATTCAAAAATTGCAACGTTTAAGACAAAGAAAAAATTCTGTAGAAGAATATTATCAGGAATTACAAACTGGCAATGATTAGATGTGGTATTGTTGAGGAGAATGAAGCTATGCTTGCACGTTGTATGGGTGGATTAAATATAGAGATTCAGACCATTCTAGAGTATAAGGAGTATACTAATATCACTCGTTTATTCCATCTTGCTTGTAAAGTTGAACGTGAAGTGCAGGATCGACATGCATTGGCACGAACTAACTTTTCTACAGGTTGACCTTCATCATGGACACCGCGTGCATCTTCTACTTCCACTGCACCAGCACCTCCATCAGGTGCCACCTACAGTCGTGATACAAGAAAGCAGGCACAACCACCACTATATGCCAAGAGCGCACCTGTCGGGCCTGCACAGAGCTCCTCTTCTTCCATGGCATCAACAGGGCACACAAGTGATATTATTTGTCGTCGTTGTAAGGGAAGAGGTCATTATGCGAGAGAATGCAAATCTCAGTGTGTGATGATTGCTACTGAGGATGGTGGGTATGAGTCCGCTAGTGACTATGATGAGGAGACTTTGGCGCTTATTACAAGTGAACACGGTGGAGCTGATTCTGATCATGAGACGCAATACATGGCTCTTGAAGACGCTGACATGTATGAATGTTTAGTTGCTCAACGTGTCTTGAGTGTGCAGGTCACACAAGCTGAGCAAAATCAGAGGCACAATTTGTTCCATACAAAGGGAATTGTGAAGGAACGTTCTGTGCACGTCATCATAGACGGAGGGAGCTGCAACAACTTGGCTAGCATGGAGATGGTGGAGAAGCTATCTCTCACCACAAGACCACATCCACATCCTTACTACATCCAATGGTTCAACAACAACGGCAAGGTTAAGGTAACACGTACTGTTCGTGTGCATTTTAGTATCTCTACGTATGTTGATTATGTTGATTGTGATGTGGTACCTATGCAAGCATGTTCCTTATTACTTGGTCGACCATGGCAATTTGATAAAAATTCTGTACACCATGGTAGAAACAATCAGTATACTCTTGTTCATAAGGATAAAAATATTACTTTGCTTCCTATGACTCCTGAGTCCATTTTGAAAGATGATATTAATAGAGCTAATAAATCAAAATAGGAGAAGAATAAGAGTGGAAATCAGATTGTGGCAAAAGAATTTGAGCAACAAATGAAGCCTAATAGTAAACCATCTAGTGTTGTTTCTGAAATTAAATTGAAAAGTACATGTTTACTTGCCACTAAATCTGATATTGATGAGCTAGATTTTAGCAAATCTATGTGCTATGCTTTTGTGTGCAAAGAGGCACTATTTTCATTCAAGGACGTGCCTTCCTCTTTGCCTCCTGCTGTCACTAACATTTTGCAGGAGTTCGCTGACGTCTTTCCACAAGACGTGCCACCGGGATTACCTCCCATTCAAGGGATTGAGCATCAGATTGACTTAATTCCCGATGCATCATTACCCAATCGTGCACCATACCGTAAAAATCCAGAGGAGACGAAGGAGATTATGCGTCAAGTACAGGAGCTGCTCGACAAAGGTTATATACGCGAATCCCTTAGTCCTTGTGTTGTTCCTATTATTATAGTGCCGAAAAAGGATGGTACATCACGTATGTGTGTTGATTGTAGAGGCATTAATAATATTACTATTCATTACCGTCATCCTATTCCTAGGCTAGATGATATGCTTGATGAATTGAGTGGCTCTACAATATTCTCCAAAGTTGATTTGCGTAGTGGATACCATCAAATTCGTATGAAATTGGGAGATGAATGGAAAACGACATTTAAAACTAAGTTTGGATTATATGATTGGTTAGTCATGCCTTTTGGGTTAACTAATGCACCTAGTACTTTCATGAGATTAATTAACGAAGTTTTACGTGCTTTTATTGGACGATTTGTTGTAGTCTATTTTGATGATATACTGATTTATAGCAGATCTTTGGAGGAACATTTGGAACATTTACGTGCTGTTTTTATTGCTTTACGTGATGCACATTTGTTTGGTAACCTTGGGAAGTGCACCTTTTGCACCGACCGAGTATCTTTTCTTGGCTATGTTGTTACTCCATAGGGAATTGAAGTTGATAAAGCCAAAATTTAAGCTATTGAGAGTTGGCCGGAGCCAAAACAGTCACACAAGTGAGGAGTTTTCTTAGCCTCGCTGGATTCTATAGGCGTTTTGTGAGAGATTTCAGCATCATTGCTGCACCTCTCAATGAGCTTACAAAGAAAGATGTGCCTTTTCTTTGGGGTACCGCACAGGAAGAAGCCTTCACGGTATTGAAAGATAAGTTGACACATGCTCCTTTACTTCAACTTCCTGATTTTAATAAGACTTTTGAGCTTGAATGTGATGCTAGTGGAATTGGATTAGGAGGTGTGTTATTACAAGATGGCAAACATGTTGCATACTTCTCTGAAAAATTGAGTGGGCCTAGTCTGAATTATTCTACTTATGATAAAGAATTATATGCTCTTGTTCGGACTTTAGAAACATGGCAACATTATTTATGGCCCAAAGAATTTGTTATACACTCTGATCATGAATCTTTGAAACATATTAAAAGTCAAGCTAAACTGAATCGTAGACATGCTAAATGGGTTGAATTCATTGAGACTTCCCCTTATGTCATTAAACATAAGAAGGGTAAAGAAAATGTTATTGCTGATGCATTGTCTCGACGCTATACTATGCTTTCACAACTTGACTTCAAAATATTTGGTTTGGAGACCATCAAAGATCAATATGTACATGATGCTGATTTTAAAGATGTAATGCATAATTGTAAAGAAGGAAGAATGTGGAACAAGTTCGTCGTTAGTGATGGATTTATGTTCCGTGCTAACAAGCTATGCATTCCAGCTAGCTCCGTTCGTCTTTTGTTGTTGCAGGAGGCACATGGAGGAGGATTAATGAGACGCTTTGGTGTGAAGAAGACGAAGGACGTACTTGCTACATATTTCTTTTGGCCAAAGATGAGACGGGATGTTGAGCGTTTTATTGCTCGCTGCACTACATGTCAAAAAGCTAAGTCACGACTCAATCCTCATGGTTTATATATGTCTTTGCCTGTACCTAGTGTTCCTTGGGAGGATATATCTATGGACTTTGTTTTAGGTTTACCTCGAATAAAGAAGGGGAGGGATAGCATATTTGTTGTCGTGGATAGATTCTCGAAAATGGCACACTTTATACCATGTCATAAAAGCGATGATGCCGCTAATGTTGCTGATTTGTTCTTTTGTGAAATTATTCGCTTGCATGGTGTGCCAAATACTATTGTTTCAGATCGTGATACTAAATTTCTTAGCCACTTTTGGAGATGTTTATGGGCTAAGTTGGGGACTAAACTGCTTTTTAGTACTACTTGTCACCCCCAAACTGATGGACAAACTAAAGTAGTCAATAGAGCATTGTCTATTATGATTAGGGCTGTTTTGAAGAATAATAAGAAAATGTGGGAGGAATGCTTGCCTCATATTGAATTTGCTTATAATCGTTCATTGCATTCTACTACTAAGATGTGCCCTTTTAAAGTTGTGTATGGTTTCCTACCTCGTGCACCTATTGATTTGTTGCCTCTTCCATCTTCGGAGAAGGTTAATTTTGATGCTAAACAACGTGCTGAATTGTTTTTAAAAATGCATGAGTTAACTAAGGAAAACATTGAGCGCATGAATGCTAAATATAAACTTGCTGGAGATAAGGGTAGAAAACATGTTGTGTTTGCACCTGGAGATCTTGTTTGGTTACATTTGCGTAAGGATAGATTTCCTGATTTGTGAAAATCAAAGCTAATGCCTCGTGCTGATGGTTCTTTTAAGGTGTTGGAGAAAATAAATGATAATGCATATAAACTTGAGCTGCCTGCAGATTTTGGGGTTAGTCCCACTTTTAACATTGTAGATTTGAAGCCTTATTTGGGTGAGGAAGATGAGCTTCCATCGAGGACGACTTCATTTCAAGAAGGGGAGGATGAGGAGGACATCAATACCATTGTTACACCCACAGCCCCTACTGCTACATATACTGGACCAATTACTAGAGCTCGCGCACGCCAATTAAATTATCAGGTACTTTCGTTTCTTGGTAATGATTCTAATGTTCATGAGAATATGATGCTGCCTAAATTGGATACATTTGTTTTGCTTACAAATGAAGGGCCTAGCTTGGAGAAGGATGAACATTGGAGCAAGAACAAGTATGGAGATGATGGCATGCGCAAGGGGAACAAGAATGGAGTTACAAGTGATGATTTCAGGACTTTGAAGCCTCCATAATGGGTGCATGAAGCCTTGGACAAAATATACAAGATGCCACTTCATAAATTTCGTCCTGAGGCTATTCTAGGTGCTGTGTCACCTTATTATTGGGCCAGGCCCATGTAATTTCGAAATACATAAGTATAGGCTATTTTGAGAGTCCGTATGTGTGGGGAAACAAGAGACAGGGTTGATTTCGGACCCCTCCACCAAGGGCCACGAAATCCCCCCTCTTCCTCCATATATACAACCCTTAGGGCACCGTTTAGACTTTGGGGTTTTGTTTAGATTAAAGTTCACCATAGCTGCAACTTCGCGTACTTCGTTTGTGTTCAACGACCAGACAAAGGCATCACAGAACCCCACCTTGATCAATAAAGCTTTCATCTTATATTCGCGATATCCTGATTGCAATCTCAGTTTCTTGCTTGTTCTTCGTTAGCTCGCAGGAAACAGACCCTCGTGGTCAGGTTGATGGTGCTTTGGTGTGGTCAATATCCTCTCGGAGTTGGTTTAGCGATTGCTAAGGCGCGACATCCTCGCACGTTCGTAGTCGGATCATCAAAGTCAACTTCCACCAAAGCGATATCCATCATCTCATCGAAGGACGGGACACCTTTGCCTCTATCACACTCATTATGGTGGCTTCAACATCCTGAAATCATCACTTGTAACTCCGTTCTTGTTCCCCTTGCGCATGCCATCATCTCCATGCTTGTTCTTTCTCCAATGTCCATCCTTCTCCAAGCTAGGCCCTTCATTTGTAAGGAAAACAAATGTATCCAATTTAGGCAACATCATATTCTCATGAACATTAGAATCATTACCAAGAAACGAAAGTACCTCGTAATTTAATTGGCATGCAGAAGCTCTAGTAATTGGTCCAGTATGTATAGCAGCAGGGGCCTGTGAGTGTAACAATGGTATTGATGTCCTCATCATCCTCCTCTTCTTGGAATGAAGTCGTCCTCGACGGAAGATCATCTTCCTCACCCAAATAAGGCTTCAAATCTGCAATGTTAAAAGTGGGACTAACCTAAAAATCTGCAGGCGGCTCAAGTTTATATGCATTATTTATTTTCTCTAACTCCTTAAGAGGACCATCAGCACGTGGCATTAGCTTTGATTTGTGCAAATAAGGAAATCTATCCTTACGCTAATGTAACCAAACAAGATCTCCAGGTGCAAACACAACATGTTTTCTACCCTTATCTCCAGCAAGTTTATATTTAGCATTCATACGCTCAATGTTTTCCTTAGTTAACTCATGCATTTTTAAAATCAATCCAGCACGTTGTTTAGCATCAAAATTAACCTTCTCCGAAGATGAAAGAGGAAACAAATCAATAGGTGCACGAGGTAGGAAACCATACACAATTTTAAAAGGGCACATCTTAGTAGTAGAACGCAATGAACGATTAAAAGCAAATTCAATATGAGGCAAACATTCCTCCCACATTTTCTTATTATTCTTCAAAACAGCCCTAATCATAGTAGACAATGTTCTATTGACTACTTCAGTTTGTCCATCAGTTTGGGGGTGACAAGTAGTACTAAAAAGGAGCTTAGTCCCCAACTTAGCCCATAAACATCTCCAAAAGTGGCTAAGAAATTTAGTATCACGATCTGAAACGATAGTGTTTGGTACACCATGCAAGCAAATAATTTCACGAAAGAACAAATCAGCAACATTAACAGCATCATCGATTTTATGACATGGTATAAAGTGTGCCATTTTCGAGAACCTATCCACAACAACAAATATGCTATCCCTCCCCTTCTTTGTTCGAGGTAAACCTAAAACAAAGTCCATAGATATATCCTCCCAAGGAACAATAGGTACAGGCAAAGGCATATATAAACCATGAGGATTGAGTCGTGACTTAGCTTTTTGACATGTAGTGCAGCAAGCAACAAAACGCTCAACATTCCATCTCATCTTTGGCCAAAAGAAATGTGTAGCAGGTACATCCAACATCTTCTTCACGCCAAAGTGTCCCATTAATCCTCCTCCATGCGCCTCCTGCAACAACAAAAGACGAATAGAGATAGCTGGAATGCATAGCTTGTTAGCATGAAACACAAATCCATCATTAACGACGAACTTGTTCCATGTTCTCCCTTCTTTACAATTCTGCAATACATCTTTAAAATCAGCATCATGCACATATTGATCTTTGATGGTCTCCAAACCAAATATCTTGAAGTCAAGTTGTGAAAACATAGTATAGCGACGAGACAAAGCATCAGCAATACCATTTTCTTTACCCTTCTTGTGTTTAATGACATAAGGGAAAGTCTCAATGAATTCAACCCATTTAGCATGTCTACAATTCAGTTTGGCTTGACTTTTAATATGTTTCAAAGATTCATGATCAGAATGTATAACAAAATCTTTGGGCAATAAATAATGTTGCCATGTTTCTAAAGTCTAAGCAAGAGCATATAATTCTTTATCATAAGTAGAATAATTCAGACTAGGCCCACTCAATTTTTCAGAAAAGTATGCAACAAGTTTGCCATCTTGTAATAACACACCTCCTAATCCAATTCCACTAGCATCACATTCAAGCTCAAAAGTCATATTAAAATCAGGAAGTTGGAGTAAAGGAGCATGTGTCAACTTATCTTTCAAGACCATGAAGGCTTCTTCCTGCGCGGTACCCCAAACAAAGGGCACACCTTTCTTTGTAAGCTCATTGAGAGGTGCAGCAATGGTGCTGAAATCTCTCACAAAACGCCTATAGAATCCAGCTAGGCCAAGAAAACTCCTCACTTGTGTGACCGTTTTCGACTGCGGCCAACTCTCAATAGCTTCAATCTTGGCTTTATCAGCTTCAATTCTGTAGCGACCAGACCTCAAACAGTCTGATCTCTGTGCATCAGTGTCATCCCTGGATCGGTAATGCTGACACGCACAATACTTGAAGGATTTATAACATAGTAGCAATCACACACTTATTACATCGATTGTCTCAAAAGAGAACTTATTACAATAAATATGGCTTAAGGCCATCTAATAACGATAACAACGGAAGGCTTGGAAGATAAAGTGAGTCCATCAACTCCAACGGCATCACTGAGTGAAAGATCACGACCTAAGGCACCTTACTCGTCATCTGATAAGTCTGCAACATGAACATTGCAGCCCGAAACGGGTCAGCACATGGAATATGCTGGCAATGTAACACATAGAGAGTAATGAACAGAATAATGCTATCACTACATGCATATATGGCTGGTGGAAAGCTCTATGGTTACAGTTTTGCATAAAGCCAATTTTCCCTACAACAAAGGAATAAATTTTATTTAACTATCATGGTGGTTGTTAAACATTGAGAAGGTAATCCCGCTCTCAATCCCAATTAAGCATCATCACTAACCCAATCAAATTATATTAAGAGTGATGAGATCCACATGATAATCCAAGAAACTAGATACTCAAAACGTCCATAATCGGGGACACGACTAACCATGATTGGTTTGTACACTCTGCAGAGGTTTGCGCACTTTTCCCACAAGACTCGATCTCCTCTGTTGGATTTCTCGCACTACATGATGTTTGAGAAACGGATGACCAAGACATAGTCTTTCAGAAGCATTAACTCTTTACTCTGGGTAGATAGTAGCAACCTAAATCCCCTACATCTACTAGCCTACCACTGAAAGAGGTCACGCAACCTACTCAACTATGCTAGAGCCCATAATAGCTTGCGGCTGCACATGGAAGTTTCTAGCATGAATAATCTTATGATCCCTTTGAGCCTGGGTGGCGGTCCATAGGAGAATCACACGGTACCCCGGGATTTCCAAAAAATACAAGTAACACTGGGTTCCCCACGTGCCTCAATCCACCCAGATGTGTATTAAAGTAGCCACCTTAAGTTAACCATTAAATAACATTACTCACATCTGTCATGGATACACTCACTCAATCCACGTCTACAAGCATAGCATAGCAATATAAAGCAACGTAGAAGTAACTCCCAAAGGGTTGATAATAAATAGGACAATAGGTACTACCTCATCTACTTCCCAAAACCCACATGTTAAACAGATCCTAACCATGCAATTGTTTGAGGATTGATCTAATGCAATAAAACTGGGTAGTAAAGAGGTATGATCAAAGTGTTACTTGCCTTGCTGATGATCCGTGAAACCTAGAGACTTGTAGTAACACGCTTCGCACTCCGAGTACTCTATCGCAAACAAACAAGCATACAATAAGCACTTAACTACAAGCACGGGTAAACTCAAATAAGAGATCTAACCAAAAGGTTCAACTTAAGAACTCCGGTTTGCAGAAAGAATCAAATCAAACGAAACATCAAAACTCAAACAGCGAAAGAAACAAGCTTCATTTACTAATCTGGACTTAAGTCAAATTTTACAGTAGCAAAAACTTGTTTAAGTTGGTTAAATGGAAATAGGGTTTCGAGACGAAACTCTAGGCACTTGAATCGCCTGATTCCGACTTACAAGCAAAAAGATAAACTAAAAAGAAAATCAGGGCAGAAATCGCGATCGAAAATAATCACGGAAAAACCCTGGAAAAGGAAAAACTGACGAACATGCTAACGAACGAACGTTCGTTGTCTGTGGCTAAACAGTGAACAACGTTCGTTAAAACTAACGAACGAGCGGACGCTCGCAAAAAAAATAAACCAAAAAAACCTGATCTATTAAAAAACGAAACTAAGGTTTAAATAAAAACCGGTCGGTTTTTACCTAAACCGAAAAAAACAGCGGGTCCGGCGAGGCGAGGTGGGGCGCTGCAGGGCGGTGATGTCGGCGGGGTGGTGCGGCGGCGGCGGGGAAATGCGGCGGCGGTGCGGGGCGGCGCAACGGCTCGTCGGCGGCGGCTGCGGTGCTGCTGCTGCTGCGGCTTGGGTTGCGATGTGGGGGCGGGGGCGGTGGCCTATTAAGAGGGGGAGGGACGGGTCGGCTTGGGGGAGGGGCAAAACGGGGCGGCGACGGTCTCCCGGACTCCAACGGAGTCCGGTGCAGGCACGGGGCGAGGGAGGCGGTGGTCGGCTGGGCCTTCGGCCCGGTTGGTCCGAAGCGAACTTTTTTTAAATACATTCTGCAAAAACTTAAATAAATCCTAGAAAAATAAATAAAAATCTAAAAATGCCAAAAAAATCACTGTCTAAATAAAATATTTAGAACAAGATGAACATTTTCTTGGCCCTAAAATGCAATTTTGGAAACGTGCAATTTTCCTAATTCAAATAAAATTGCAATAAAAATCCAAATAAAATATTAAATTGATTTTAATAATTTTCCTCTAATATTTCTTTTATTTTGGAGAAGTCATTTTATCTCCTCTCATATATTTTTATTTTAGAAATATTAGGAAAGAAAAATAATCAAAACCAATTGATCCTCTTTTCAAAATTTGAGAAAACTCAAATATGAAAATAACGAAATCACCAACTCTCTCCATGGGTCATTGAGTTGCGTAGAATTTCTAGGATCAAGCCAAAATGCAATAAAATATGATATGCAATAATGATCTAATGTATAACATTCCAAATTGAAAATTTGGGATGTTACAAACGTACCCCCCTTAAGATGAATCTCGCCCTCGAGATTCGGGTTGGCTAGAAAATAGGTGAGGGTGATCCTTCCGTAGGTATTCCTCTCGCTCCCAGGTGGCTTCGTCTTTGATATGGTGTCTCCACTAAACTTTGCAGAACTTGATAACTTTACTGCGTGTGACTTGGCTGGCAAACTCGAGAATCTTGACTGGTTTCTCCTCATAGGTCAAATCGCTATCCAACTGAATCGCCTCCAGTGGCACTGTATCTCTCAGAGGGATATCGGCCATCTCCGTGTGGTACTTCTTCAACTGAGAAACGTGGAACACACCGTGAACTCCTGACAATCCTTCGGGCAACTCCAACTTGTAAGCAACTTCTCCCATACGTTCCAAAATTTTGTATGGTCCCACAAAACGCGGTGCTAACTTTCCCTTAACTCCAAAGTGCTTAACTCCTCGAAGTGGGACACTCGGAGATAAACTCTATCTCCGACTTCGCAAATTGTCTCCTTGCGTTTAGAATCCACATAACTCTTGTGCCTGGATTGGGCTACCTTGAGTCTATCGCGAATTAGTTTAACCTTCTCTTCGGACTCTTTGATCAAATCTGGTCCAAACAACTGACGGTCTCCAACTTCATCCCACAACAACGGTGTCTCGCACCTCCTTCCGTACAAAGCCTCGAAAGGGGCCATCTTCAAGCTGGATTGATAGCTGTTGTTGTAAGAGAACTCTGCATAAGGCAAATTGTCGTCCCAACTAGATCCATAATCTAGCGCACAAACTCTCAACATGTCCTCCAGAATCTGATTGACTCTCTCGGTCTGTCCATCTGTCTGCGGATCAAAGGTTGTACTGAACTCTAGCCTGGTACCCAAAGTTTCGTGTAACTGATTCCAGAACTTTGAGGTAAACTGGGTTCCTCTATCTGATACAATGGTCCTCAAAACCCCATGCAGACATACGATCCTGGTCATATATATCTTTGCCAACTTAGCACTGGTGTAAGTGGTCTTTACTGGGATGAAATGAGCTACCTTCGTCAAACGGTCGACTACAACCCATATCGAGTCATAGCCTGAATGAGTCCTAGGCAATCCCGTGATAAAATCCATGCCTAGCTTATCCCACTTCCATTCGGGTATCGACAATGGTTGTAGTAAACCTGCTGGCTTCTGATGCTCTGCCTTCACTCTATGACATACATCACAAACTGCTACATACTCTGCAATATCCTTCTTCATTCTGGTCCACCAAAAACTGTCCTTCAAATCCAGATACATCTTGGTATTTCCTGGGTGAATCGAATACGGCAAATCATGGGCTTCTTGCAGAATCAACTTCCTAATCTCCGAATCATTAAGCACATATACGCGGTCCTCAAACCATAAGGTATCGTGTTCATCCTCACGAAATCCCTTAGCTTTTCCTTTGATCATCCTTTCCTTTATCTCGACAATCTCCTTGTTAGTCTTCTGAGCTTCTGTGATCTTATCCATCAAAGTAGACTGAATCTCCAATGCTGCTACATAGCCTCTCGGAACTATCTCCAAACATAGCTCGCGAAGATCTTCGGCTAACTCCTTGGGTAACTCTTCGGTCATGAGAGTGTTGACATGGCTCTTGCGTCTCAATGCATCAGCTACTATGTTAGCCTTTCCTGGATGATAGTGCAATCTCATATCATAATCCTTAATGAGCTCCAATCATCTCCTTTGCCTGAGATTCAACTCCTTCTGCGTGAAGATATACTTCAAACTCTTGTGATCTGTGTACACCTCACAATGGTTTCCGATGAGAAAATGTCCCCATGTCTTCAACACATGCACTACGGCTGCTAACTCCAAATCATGGGTAGCATAGTTCAACTCATGGGGTTTAAGCTATCGTGAGGCATAAGAAACAACTCTTCCCTCCTGCATAAGCACTGCTCCAAGTCCTTGACGAGAAGCGTCGCAATATACTTCATAATCCTTGTGCTGATCTGGCAGAATCAACATTGGTGATGTAACCAAACATTTCTTCAACTCCTGGAAACTTGCCTCACATTTCTCAGTCCATTTGAATTTGGTGTCCTTCTTCAACAACTCCGTCACGAGTTTTGCAATCTTTGAGAAATTCTCAATGAACCTCCGGTAGTATCCTGTGAGTCCCAGAAAACTCCGGATCTCTCCAACTGACGTGGGTGCTTCCCAATTTGTCACAGTGACAACTTTGGTGGGGTCTACTGTTATTCCTTCTTCGGATATAACATGTCCGAGGAATCCAACTTCCTTCAACCAAAACTCACACTTGCTGAACTTGGCATATAACTGATGTTCTCTGAGCTTCCCAAGTACCAAACGCAAATGCTCCTTATGCTCCTCTTCATTCTTCGAGTAGACTAGAATATCATCAATGAACACCACGACGAACTTATCCAAGAACTCCATAAACACCTTGTTCATCATGTTCATGAAATAGGCAGGTGCGTTAGTCAAACCAAATGACATAACGGTATACTCATATAGCCCATACCTTGTGGTAAAAGCTGTCTTAGGTATATCCTGCTCTCGAATTTTCAACTGGTGGTATCTTGATTGCAGATCAACCTTGGAAAATACCTTAGCTCCTTGCAACTGATCAAACAGATCATTGATCATCGGCAGTGGGTACTTGTTCTTGATTGTTACTTCATTCAATCCACGATAATCAACAACCATCATCAACGATCCATCCTTCTTCTCTACTAAAAGTACTGGTGATCCCCAAGGTGACAAACTTGGGCGAATATAGCCTTTATCCAATAACTCCTTAATTTGCTTCTTAATTTCCTCCAAATCCTTTGCGGGCATCCTGTACGGTCTTTTAGATATTGGCCCCGTGCCTCGCAAAAGCTCAACTAAAAATTCAATGTCTCTATCCAGTGGCATGCCTGGCAACTCTTCTGGAAATACATCGGGGAAATCCTTCACCACTGGTACTTCCTCCTGTACAACTCCTGATAAGGAATTCACTTGAGTCCTCTTCGGCACATGCTGGGATACATACTTAATCCTTCTTCCTTCTGGGTTGGTGAGCAAAATCGACTTACTGGCGCATTCAATGTTCCCTCCATACTTCGATAACCAATCCATGCCTAATATCACATCCAGTCCTTGTGACTCTAATACTATTAGGTCCAATGGAAACACGTAGTTACCAATCCTTAATGGTAACCGATCACACCATAGACTAGCCATATACTCTGCTCCTGGCGAGGTTATTAACATGGGTGACCTAAGGGCTTGGGTTGGCAATTTATACTTATCCACAAATCCCTTTGATATGTATGAATGCGATGCACCAGTATCAAAAAGAATGATTGCAGTAAATGACTTAACCAAAAACTTACCTATTACTGCATCGGGTTGCGCTTCGACCTCCTCCAGGTTAACGTGGTTCACCTGTCCCCTGTTGAAAGGGTTAGGCTTCTTCCCTGAGCTTCCATTGCCATTTCCATTCTTAGCTTCAGGACATTCATTGGCATAATGTCCGGTCTTCTGGCACTTGTAGCAAGTAATGTGGCTCAGATCCTTCTTGGCGGGCGTTGCTGGGTTGGAACGGTCCTACCGTTGCTTCCTCCGTTACCATTCCCATTCTTGGGGCCACTATGGTTGTGCAAACTTCCTCCATTATGGTTGTGACCTCCATGGTTATGCTGAAACGGTCCTCCCGAGTTTGGGATAAAACGAGGCTTCTGCTGAGCTCCAGAATTGTACTTCCCTTGTCCATACTTCCTCTTGCGTCTGTCAATCTGCTGCTGCTTCCCTTCAATCATTAGAGCTCTATCTACCAACTCCTGGTAGTTGTCGAAGGTTGCCACCATCAACTGCATGCTTAGCTCATCATTCAGTCCTTCCAAAAACTTCTCCTGCTTAGCTGCATCTGTAGCAATGTCATCTGGGGCATAACATGCTAACTTACTAAAATCATCCACATACTGGCCAACTGTACGTCCTCCTTGGCGCAAGTTGCGAAACTCACGCTTCTTCATGGCCATAGCTCTTGCTGAAACATGGGTAGTACGGAAAGCCTGCTAAAACTGGTCCCATGTGACAATGTCGATGTGATAAGTGGCTGTGAAATTCTCCCACCATGATGTTGTGGGTCCATCAAGCTGATGTGCGGCAAAACGCACTCTCTCCGCATCTGTGCATCCTGCAGTGTTCAACTCCCTTCCAATCTTGCGGAGCCAATCATCTGCAACTATCGGCTCGATGCTACTGGAGAACACTGATACGTCTCGAACGTATCTATAATTTATGAAGCATTCATGCTATATAATTATCTGTTTTGGATGTTTATGGGCTTTATTATACACTTTTATATTATTTTTGGGACTAACCTATTAACTAGAGGCCCAACCCATATTGTTGTTTTCTTGCCTATTTCAGTGTTTCGAAGAAAAGAAATATCAAACGGAGTCCAAACGGAATGAAACCTTCAGAGCGTGATTTTTGGAACGAATGTGATCCAGGAGACTTGGAGTTGAAGGCAAGGAAGCTTCGAGGTGGCCACGAGGGTGCCCCCCCTACTTGGCGCGCCCCTGTCTCGTGGGCCCCTTGAGACTCCCCCGACTGACTTCTTTCGCCTATATATTCCCATATACCCTAAAAACATCAAAGCGAACAATAGATCGGGAGTTCCACCGCCGCAAGCCTATGTAGCCACCAAAAACCTCTCAGGATCCTGTTCCGGCACCCTGTCGGAGGGGGGCTCCCTAATCGGTGGCCATCTTCATCATCCCAGCACTCTCCATGACGAGGAGGGAGTAGTTCACCCTCGGGGTTGAGGGTATGTACCAGTAGCTGTGTGTTTGATCTCTCCCTCTCTCGTGTTCTCTCTATGGCACGATCTTGATGTATCGTGAGCTTTGCTATTATAGTTGGATCTTATGATGTTTCTCTCCTATACTCTCTTGTGATGAATTGAGTTTTCCTCTTGAAGTTATCTTATCAGATTGAGTCTTTAAAGGATTTGAGAACACTTGATGTATGTCTTGCCGTGGTTATCTATGGTGACAATGAGATATCACGTGATCCACTTGATGTATGTTTTGGTGATCAACTTGCGGGTTCCGCCCATGAACCTATGCATAGGGGTTGGCACATGTTTTCATCTTGACTCTCCGGTAGAAACTTTGGGGTACTCTTTGAAGTACTTTGTGTTGGTTGAATAGATGAATCTAAGATTGTGTGATGCATATCGTATAATCATGCCCACGGATACTTGAGGTGACAATGGAGTATCTAGGTGACATTAGGGTTTTGGTTGATTTGTGTCTTAAGGTGTTATTCTAGTATGAACTCTATGATAGATTGAATGGAAATAATAGCTTCATGTTATTTTACTACGGACTCTTGAATAGATAGAACAGAAAGGATAACTTTGAGGTGGTTTTGTACCCTACCATAATCTCTTCATTTGTTCTTCGCTATTAGTGGCTTTGGAGTGACTCTTTGTTGCATGTTGAGGGATAGTTATATGATCCAATTATGTTATTATTGTTGAGAAAACTTGCACTAGTGAAAGTATGAACCCTATGCCTTGTTTCCTACCATTGCAATACCGTTTATGCTCACTTTTATCATTAGTTACCTTGCTGTTTTTATTATTTCAGATTACAAAAATCTATATCTACCATCCATATTGCACTTGTATCACCATCTCTTCCCTGAACTAGTGCACCTATACAATTCACCATTGTATTGGGTGTGTTGGGGACACAAGAGACTCTTTGTTATTTGGTTGCAGGGTTGCTTGAGAGAGACCATCTTCATCCTACGCCTCCCATGGATTGATAAACCTTAGGTCATCCAATTGAGGGAAATTTGCTACTGTCCTACAGACCTCTGCACTTGGAGGCCCAACAACGTCTACAAGAAGAAGGTTGTGTAGTAGACATCAAGCTCTTTTCTGGCGCCGTTGCCGGGGAGGTGAGTGCTTGAAGGTATATCTTTAGATCTTGCAACCGGATCTTTTTGTTTCTTGTTTTATCACTAGTTTAGTCTATAAAAGAAAAGTACAAAAAATGGAATTGAGTTTGTCTCATATGCTTCATCTTTTTAATATCTTTCGTGAGAACAATGGAAAGGAAAATTGTGCTCAAGTGCTAGAAGAAGAAGTCTATACAATGTTTGGCACTAAATCTTTGAATGATGAGCATGATTGCAATGTTGTTAGTATGAATTATTTGAATATCCATGATGCTAATGATATGCAAAGCCACAAGCTTGGGGATGCTATGTTTGATGAAGATGATATGTTTAGTCCCCCAAGTTTTGATATGCAAAGTTGTTATGATGATAACATGCCTCTTACCTATGATGACTATATTGATGAAAGTGGGTTTGGAAGAGTGTCAACTTTAGGAAGTAATGATCCCACTATTTTGGAGGATGTTGAATTTTATTGTGATGAATATGAAAGTAGATTTGGAAGAGTGTCAACTTTATTTAGTGATGATTCCACTATCTTGGGAGAGGTTTCAATCGATTATGATGAGAACGAAGTTGCTACTTATGATGATTATTGTGATGAAACCTATGCTATAAAAAGTAGTGATGATTATTTTATAAAACTTGTCATGATTATGATTACCCTTTTTCTTAACATTACTCTTTTAATGTGGAAACAATTTATAGTATAGTCTCTTATGATACTCCCACTATTCCGAATGAGAAGGATTTTGCTTATGTGGAGAGTAGTAAATTTTCTATGCTTGTAGATCATGAAAAGAATGCTTTAGGTGCTGGTTATATTGTTGAATTCATTCATGATGCTACTGAAAATTATTATGAGGGAGGAACATATGCTTGTAGGAATTGCAATAATGTCAACTTTCCTCTCTATGTGCTTCAAGTTTTGAACTTATGCTTGTTTTGCCTTCCTATGCTAGTTGATTATTGTACCCATAAGTTGTTTGCTCACAAAATCCCTATGCATAGGAAGTGGGTTAGGCTTAAATGTGCTAGTCATATGCTTTATGATGCTCCCATTATGTTTCAATTCTTATCTTTTATGTGAGCATCATTGTCATCATCATGCCTAGCTAAAAATGCATTAAAGAAAAGCGCTTGTTGGGAGACAACCCAATATTTATCCTTTCTATTTTTGTGTGTCCACATGATTATGCTATTGTAGTAATCATGTTTTATAGCTTTTGTTCCAATAAAGTGCCAAGTAAGACCTTTATGGCTCTTGCGGCTCAATGCATCGGCTACTACATTAGCCTTTCCGGGGTGATAATGCAATCTCATATCATAATCCTTGATGAGATCCAACCATCTCCTTTGCCTGAGATTCAACTCCTTCTGCGTGAAAATGTACTTCAAACTCTTGTGATCCATGTACACTTCACAATGGTTTCCGATGAGAAAATGTCTCCACGTCTTCAATGCATGCACTACGGCTGCTAACTCCAAATCATACATAGCATAATTCAACTCATGGGTCTTAAGCTGTCATGAGGCGTAAGAAACAACTCTTCCCTCCTACATAAGCACTGCTCCAAGTCCTCGACGAGAAGCGTCGCAATATAATTCATAATCCTTGCGCTGATCTGGCAGAATCAACACTGGTGATGTAACCAAACGTTTCTTCAACTCCTGGAAACTGGCCTCACATTCCTCAGTCCATTTGAACTTGGTGTCCTTCTTCAACAACTCCGTCATGGGCTTTGCACTCTTTGAGAAATTCTCAATGAACCTCCGGTAGTATCCTTCGAGTCCAAGAAAACTTCGGATCTCTCCAACTGTTGTTGGGGCTTCTCAATTTGTCACAGTGACAACTTTGGTGGGGTCTACTACTATTCCTTCTCCGGATATAACATGTCCAAGGAATCCAACTTCCTTCAACCAAAACTCACATTTGCTGAACTTGGCATATAACTGATGTTCTCTGAGCTTCCCAAGTACAAAACGCAAATGCTCCTTATGCTCCTCTTCATTATTGGAGTAGACCAAAATATCATCAATGAACACCACGACGAACTTATCCAAAAACTCCATAAACACCTTGTTCATCATGTTCATGAAATAGACAGTATAGCCCGTACCTGGTGGTAAAAGCTGTCTTAGGTATATCCTGCTCTCGAATCTTTAACTGGTGGTATCCTGATCGCAGATCGATCTTGGAAAATACCTTAGCTCCTTGCAGTTGGTCAAACAAATCATTGATCATCGGCAGAGGGTACTTGTTCTTGATTGTCACTTCATTCAATCCTCAATAATCAACAACCATCCTCAATGATCCATCCTTCTTCTCCACTAGAAGCATTGGCGATCCCCAAGGTGAAGAACTTGGGCGAATATAGCCTTTATCCAGTAACTCCTTGATCTGCTTCTTAATTTCCTCCAAATCTTTTGCGGGCATCCTGTACGGTCTCTTTGATATTGGTCCTATGCCTGGCAAAAGCTCAATCAAAAACTCAATGTCTCTATCCGGTGGCATGCCTGGCAACTCCTCTGGAAATACGTCAGGAAAATCCTTCACCACTGGTACTTCCTCCTGTACAACTCCTGATAAGGAATTTATTTCAGTCCTCTTCGGCACATGCCGGGATACATACTTGATCCTTCTTCGTTCTGGCGTGGTAAGCAAAATCGACTTACTGGCGCATTTCAATGTTCCCTCCATACTTCGATAACCAATCCATGCCTAATATCACATCCAGTCCTTGTGATTTCAATACATTTAGGTCCGAGGGAAACACGTAGTTACCAATCCTTAATGGTAACCGATCACACCATAGACTAGCCATATACTCTGCTCCTGGCGAGGTTACTAACATGGGTGACCTAAGGGCTTGGGTTGGTAGTTTATACTTATCCACGAATCCCCTTGATATGTATGAATGCGATGCACCCGTATCAAAAAGAACGATTGCAGTAAATGACTTAACCAAAAACTTACCGATTACTGCATCTGGCTATGCTTCAACCTCCTCCACGCTAACGTGGTTCACCTGTCCTTTGCTGAAAGGGTTAGGCTTCTTCCCAGAGCTTCCATTGCCATTTCCATTCTTCGCTTCAGGACATTCAGTGGCATAATGTCCAGTCTTCTGGCATTTGTAACAGGTGATGTGGCTCAAATCCATTTGGGCTGGTGTTGAGGGGTTGGTACAGTTCTGGTCGTTGCTTTCTCTATTCCCGTTACCATTCTTGGGTCCACTATGGTTGTGCGAACTCCCTCCTCCATAGGTATGCTGAAAATGTCCTCCTGAGTTCGGGGTAAAACGAGGCTTCTGCTGAGCTCCAGAATTGTACTTCCCTTATCCATACTTCCTCTTGCGGTTGTCAATCTACTGCTGCTTCCCTTCAATCATGAGAGCTCTATCTACCAACTCCTGATAGTTGTTGAAGGTTGCTACCATCAACTGCATGCTCAGCTCATCATTCAGTCCTTCCAGAAACTTCTCCTGCTTAGCTGCATCTGTAGCAACGTCATCTGGGGCATAACGTGCTAGCTTACTAGTCATCCACATATTGACCAACAGTACGTCCTCCTTGGTGCAAATTGCGAAACTCACGCTTCTTCATGGCCATAGCTCCTGCTGAAACATGGGTAGTACGGAAAGCCTGCTGAAACTAATCCCATGTGACAGTGTCGATAGGATAAGTGGCTGTGAAATTCTCCCACCATGATGCTGCGGGTCCATCAAGCTGATGTGCGGCAAAGCGTACCTTCTCCACATCTGTGCATCCTACAGTGGTCAACTCCCTTCCCATATTGCAGAGCCAATCATTTGCAACTATCGGCTCGGTGCTACTGGAGAACACCGGCGAATTCAGCCTCAAGAAATGGGCTAAGTGATCAACAGGTGGTGGTGGTGGTGGGTTGTTGTTCCCCTGATTCTGATTCTAGACTAACATCTGCATTAATGCGTTCTGCTGCTGGATCAACTGGGTGAGCTCCGGTGGGAAAGCAAATCCATTGTCACGTCTCGGAGGCATCTGAGGGTTTAGAAAAGATGAGAATATAGAATAGAATGAGGTCTATAGAGAAAAACACTACCCATATGCACATGAGACAAATGCAAACAATATCACTTCAATCAATTCAAACAAGGGCATACAATGGTCTAACTATCGTTACAAAAGTGCTCGGACTATACTATATACATGGGGGAATACTACTACTGTTATGGTGGTCGACTAGAAAAATTGATCGGTCGAAGACTCCATGATATATGCTCCAGCTTCATCAACAAAGTCACCATCGCTATCATCTGGGTCCAAGTCGGTGTCGTCGATGATGATGTAGTTCTCTAGGCAAGTGCAATCATCGTCTTCTCCTCCAGTCGCAGGAAATCCCATGAATACTTTTAGCTTCTTCTTCAGATCATCATTCTTCTCCACGAGTGTCGCTATTTCCTCCTCATATCCATCGCATGCAGACTTGAGTTCTTCCTCCAGCTCCGTGATCTTGGTCATAACCTTCTTCAGATCTATCATGCTTGCACACATCTGGTTCTCCTAGCGACAAATGTGCTAGTTTAGCTCCTGGATGAAAGCTGCAATTGATCTATCCTTCCTGGTGCTGATCATCTCCCAGTGCTCATCTCGGCGCCCACAAATCTGGTAGATAGTATCCTTGAGATCCTTGTGGTAAACTTCTCCAATGCGTCCCATGGTGATGTGGGCTGCCATGCTCTTTCCTAGACTCCAGGTTGGTGCATCGAAGGAAAACTCTATGGGCTCAGTTACTGGAATAAACGTTCTTCCTGGGACTTGAACTTGAATCATCCAACGCTCCTCTTCTGGTAAAGTGGCGATGTAGGTCCCGGTGAAGCTTGGTACTCCAATGTTCACGTATCTAGTGACTTCCTTCAAATGGCGTCCAAAGGGTGTATCTTCATCCGGTTGCATGAACTTGTTCCTTCCATCCACCATCCTAAAAGAGTAGAAAATATGAGGAGTCAAAAATGAGAAGAGAGAAGTGATCTAGGGATTTAGCTTATTGGTCGTGTCCTACAGTCAGCGTGTGCTCTGATACCATCTTGTAGCGACCAGACCTCAAATAGTCTGATCTCTGTGCATCAGTGTCACCCCTGGATCGGTAATGTTGACATGCATAGTACTTGAAGGATTTATAACAGAGTAGCAATCACACACTTATTACATCAAATGTCTCAAAAGAGATCTTATTACAATAAATATGGCTTAAGGCCATCTAATAACGATAACAGCAGAAGGCTTGGAAGATAAGCGAGTCCATCAACTCCAACAGCATCACTAAGTATAAGATCACGACCTAAGGCACCTTACTCGTCGTCTGAAAAGTCTGCAACATGAACGTTGCAGCCCGAAAACGGGTCAGCACATGGAATATGCTGGCATGTAACACATAGAGAGTAATGAACAGAATAATGCTATCACTACATGCATATATGGCTTGTGGAAAGCCCTATGGTTATAGTTTTGCATAAAGCCAAATTTTCCCTACTGCAAAGGAATACATTTTATTTAACTATCATGGTGGTTGTTAAACATTGAGAAGGTTCCTCCAACTCAATCCCAATTAAGCATCATCATTAACCCAACAGAATTAAATTAAGTAACACGATGAGATTCACATGATAATCCAGGTACTAGATACTCAAAACGTCCATAACCGGGGACACGGCTAACCATGATTAGTTTATACACTCTATAGAGTTTTGCACACTTTTCCCCGCAAGACTCGATCTCCTCCGCTTGATTTCTCGCACTACATGGTGTTTGAGAAATGGATGACCAAGACACAGTCTTTTAGAAGCATTAACTCTCTACTCCGGGTAGACAGTACCAACCTACATCCCCTAAATCTGCTAGTCTACCTTTTCAAGAGCTCACACAACTTAATCAACTATGCTAGAGCCCATAGTAGCTTGCGGCTGCACATGGAAGTTTCTAGCATGAATAATCTCATGACCCCTTTGAGCCTGGGTGGCGGTCCATAGGAGAATCACACGGTACCCCGGGATTTCCAAAAATACAGGCAACACTGGGTTCCCCAGGTGCCTCAATCCACCCAGATGTGAATTTAAGTTGCCACCTTAAGTAAACCATTAATTAAATAATCTCACATGTGTCATGGATACACTCACCCAATCCACGTCTACTAGCATAGCATAGCATAGCAATATAAGCAAACGTAGAAGTAACTCCCAAAGGTTTGATAATAAAACAAGTGATAGGTACTACCTCATCTACTTCCCAATACCCAGATATTAATCAGATCCTAATCATGCAATTGTTTGAGGATTGATCTAATGCAATAAAATTGGGTAGTAAAGTGGTATGATCAAGGTGTTACTTGCCTTGCTGATGATCCGTGAAACCTAGAGATTCAAAGTAGCAAGCGGCGCACTCCGGTTACTCTATCGCAAACAAAAAAGCATACAATAAGCACTCATCTAATGCATAGGTAAAACTTAAATAAAAGATCTAACCAGAAAGTTCTACTTAAGAACTCCGGTTTGCAAAAAGAATCAAATCAAACGAAGCAACGAAACTCAAACGGTGAAAGAAACATGCTTCGTTTTACTAATCTGGACCTAAGTCAAATTTTATAGTAGTAAAAACTTGTTTGAGTTGGTTAAACGGAAAGAGGGTTTCGAGACGAAACTCTAGGCGCTTGAATCGCCTGATTCCGATAAACGAGCGAAAAGTTATACTAGAACGAAAATTGGATCAGAAATCACGATCAGAAATAATCACGAAAAATCCGAGAAAAAGAAAAACGGACGAACAGGCTAATGAACGAACGTTCGCTGCCTGCGGCTAAACGACGAAAACCCTTCATTAAAACGAACGTACGGACGAACATTCACTAAATAAACTAAACCGGGAAAAAAATAAAACCGATCTAATAATAAAAAACAACCGCGGTGTTTTTAAAAACCGGGCGGTTAATCGACGAAAACCGGCGGTGGACCCGGCGACTACCTCTGGCGGCGACGGACTCCAGCGAGGGCGGCGACGGTCGGCGGCGGGGTCCGGCGGGTGGCGGCGGTCGGCGGTGACGACGAGCGGCGGCGTCGGCGGCGACGCGAGGCGCGGGCGGCGGCGGCGACGGCTGGGGCGGCGGCGGGGCTAGGGTTTGGGCGCGGGTGGGCTGGGGTGGGCTCGGGGGCACTATTTAAAGGGGGCCGGCCAGGGGAGTCCTGGCCGAATACGGCCCGAGGTCGGTTCGCGTTTTTTTAAATAATTTCACGCAGAAAAACAATTAAAAGAAATACTAAACGGACTCCAAAAATCCCGAAATAAAATTTCCCGTCCTCTAAAATCGATTCGGACAAGACGAACATTTATTTGGGGCCTAAATGCAATTTTTAAAAAACGCACATTTTTCCTAATTCAAATAAAATAGCGATAAAACTCCAAAATAAAATCTTATTTGATTTTATTATTAAATCCTCAATATTTCTTTATTTGGGAAAGTCATTTTATTCCCTCTCTCTTATCTTTATAATTGAAATATTTGAAGATAAAATAATTAGAATCAAATGTTCCTATTTTTTAAAATTTGAGAAAACTCAAATATGAAAATAACGAAATCCCCAACTCTCTCTGTGGGTCCTTGAGTTGCGTAGAATTTCTAGGATCAAGCCAAAATGCAATAAAATATGATATGCAAAGATGATCTAATGTATAACATTCCAAATTGAAAATTTGGGATATTACAATCTCTTTATTTAATCCAACCGTAAAACATGCAAGCATAGCTCCATTATCCTCAACAATACCACATATAATCATGCTAGTTTTTAATTCCTGATAATATTCTTCTACAGAATTTTTTCCTTGTCTTAAACGTTGCAATATTGAAGCAATTTACGTTGATAATATGGTGGAACCCAACGAGTACACATAGCAATTTTCAAAGCAGCCCAAGTAGCTGGAATAGGATATAATCTACAATGTCCAGACCACCAATCAGAAGCAAAACTAGTGAATTCACTAACAGCAGCAGCAACACGTCTCTCCTCGGGATATTGTAAGCATGTGAAACGTTGTTCAGTTTCTAACTCCCAAGTAAAATATACATCAGGAATGTATCTACCCTCAAACGGTGGAATATTCAATATCAGTTTAGGAATATGGTCATAATCTCATACCTGAGGTGGTGCTGCAGCCCTACCGTTGCGATTATATGCCTGAGGTCGACCTGCTGGTGGTGGTGCTGGTGGCTGCACGTAGTTCTGATTTTGATCAACCTCATCCTCGTAATAGTCCTCCACCTCTGCAGTAGCAGCAGGAGCTATAGAAGCATCAACAACAGTAGCAGCGGCACCAGAATTTTGTCCAGGCTCAATGGGAACACGCAATGCTCACCCCACTTGATTTGGAAGGCGGGGTTGTTGTTGTTGTTGTTGTTGTTGTTGTTGTTGTTGTTGTTGCAGCAGTGCGATAGGTGCAACCGGCGGTGGTTGTGGAAGACGCGCGAGCAATTCATTAAACTTGTTATCGAGATTTATTTCGAACATCTTCTCAATGCCTTCTATCTTCTCCATGGCCTCTTCAAATATGTTTAGCACATCTTGCACCTGTCCAGTCATCAGTTGTTGAAATTTATCATGTAGCTGTTTGTTCATCATGTTCTCCAAATTAGTCTCATCAGCTTGTGATCCTGCCATGGTTAGCAGCAATAGAAACACACAAGAATATGATCCTACAGACTGCTAGGAAGTGGTGGTGGTGGTGGTGGTGGTGTGTCACAAATCCATCAACCGAATCTCAAATTCTTACCAGTCCTTACCCAGCAGCAGGTCGTGATTGGCGACCGTTGTAGTCAAAACTCTCAAAGCTTGGATAGAGCGACGACCAGGGAGAGTCAAACACACGACATAGATATATGTGGAGCTAGGAAGGCTTATGGTATGGTAGCAAAAAGGGTCAGCAATAATCAATTCATGGATGCAAAGTTGAATAAACGCTCAACAACGGTACTGTGCTGGTCCTAGGCTAGACCGTACTAGAGATGCGATCCTAGAACACTAACAAAATCACGACGCTGCATGTAAACAAGGGAGGAGCACTCTCCAAAAAAATTCTTTGTTTTGACTTTTTTTGCTCCGCGACAAATTTTTCCGAAAAAGTCTACAAATGGTCTAAGAACCGCGTAGCCAGAATTTTCCAGACTTAGTTTTTTTTAAACTGGAACTATTTTTTTACTGCGGGTGGCACAAAAGTTGGGGAGTCCTACTCTGTCACGACTCGGAGTATGGCGTGATCTGGAAATCTAAAACAGAGTAACAAATACTGGACTCAGAGTAGGACTGGTGGCAAAGATGAATCTGGTGGAACTCGGACTACTGGTGGAGATGAATTTGGTGCGGTGGTGGTATATGGCAGTGGCGGTGATGATGCGGTGGTGATATATGGCCGCGACGATGATGATGATGCGATGGTGATATATGGCAGCAGCGATGATGATGGTGCGGTGGCGGATGATGCGGTGGTGATATATGCTAGCGGCGATGATGATGGTGCATCGGCGGCATGACAACTTATGACCAGAACTCGAAACTCTAAAAGACTAGACGCTAAGACCATCAACTTGACACGACGACGCAACCGCAAATTCAACAAAGCAAAATACCGAAAAGACTATGCAAAGGCTCAGACTGGTTCAGATATGATGAACTAACCCTAATTTTTGTGTGGCTCTTTCATGGACTGTAGGTATGAAGAACCGACTCGATCTATACTACAAAAGACTATAAAATCTCACCGAGCAACCTGGAAATCTGATACCACTTGATAGAGGCAAAGGTGTCCTATCTTTCGATGAGATGGTAGCTATCGTTTTGGTGGAAGTCGACTTCGACGATCCGACTACGAACGTGCGAGGACGTCGCGCCTTTGCAATCGCTAAACCAACTCCGAGAGGTTATTGACCACGCCGGAGCACGATCAAACTGACCACGAAGGTCTATTTCCTGCAAGCTAACAAAGAGCAAGCAAGAAACTAAGATTGCAATCTAGATATTGCGAATAAAAGAGGAAAAATTTATTAATGAAGGTGGGGTTTTGTGACGTCTTGGTCTGGTCGTTGAACACAAATGAAGTACGTGAAGTTGCAGCTATGGTGAACTTTTAATCTAAACAAAACACAAAGTCTAAAAGGTGCCCTAAGGGCTGTATATATGGAGGAAGTGGGGGAATTTCGTGGCCCTTGGGGGAGGGGGTCCGAAACCAACCCTATCTCTTGTTTCTCCACACATACGGACTCCAAAAAAAGCCTATACTTATGTATTTCGAAATTACATGGGCCTAGCCCAATAATAAGGTGACACAGCAGACAGCACCTAGAATAGCCTCTGGACGAAATTTATGAAGTGACATCTTATATATTTTGTTCAAGGCTTCATGCACTCATTATGGTGGCTTCAAAGTCCTGAAATCATCACTTGTAACTCCATTCTTGTTCCCCTTGTGCATGCCATCATCTCCATGCTTGGTCTTGCTCCAGTGTTCTTCCCTCTTATCCATGCCAGGCCCTTCATTTGTAAGCAAAACAAATGTATCCAACTTAGGCAGCATCATATTCTCATGAACATTAGAATCATTACCAAGAAACAAAACTACCTGATAATTTAATTGACGTGCGCGAGCTCTAGTAATTGGTCCAGTATATGTAGCAGTAGGGGCTGTGTGTGTAACAATAGTATTGATGTCCTCATCACTAGGATTCCAACCCCTCCACCCCATATGGCTAGCGCACCAAGGGGGAAGAGTTGGACTCCTAATCCTTCTCCCCTTCCGTCGTACGAAGTTGGGACTCTTTCCCCCTTGCCCGCATGGGTCTTTGGGGCTGGTGCGCCCATCCCAAAGAGGCTAGAGCGCCTCCCCTTAGCCCATGCTGGCCCTCGGGACATGGTGGACCCAGTTGTGGACTTCCAGACCCTCCATAATCCTCCAGAAGCTTCCCGGTACAATACCAAAAAACTGCCTTTTCCGAAATCCCAAAAATGACATTCCATATATAAATCTTTACCATGGACTATTCCGGAGTGCCTCTTGATGTGGAGTATCTCATCCGGGACTCTAAACAACTTTAGGTCATGAATACAAATATCCCAATTCTACCCTAGCGTCATCAAACGTTAAGCGCGCGACCCTGCGGGTTCGAGAATCATGTAGACATGACCGAGACACCTCTTCGATTAATAACCAATAGCGAGACCTAGATACCCATATTGGTTCCTACATATTCCATGAAGATCTTCATCGGTTGAACCACGATGTCAAGGATTCAGTTAATCCCGTATGCAATTCCCTTCGTCCAGCGATATGTTACTTGCCCGAGATTCGATCATTGGTACCTCCATACCTAGTTCAATCTCGTTACCGGCAAGTCTATTTACTCATTCCGTAATACAAGATCCCGTGAATAAACTCATTAGTCACATTGTAACGCCCTCGATGCGACTATATCTCCCACGTGTCGAGGCACGACTTAGAGGCATAATCGCATTGAAGGCATATGTCGCAAGTGAGGTAATCTTCACACAACCCATGTAATACAATAAGGGAAAGAGATACATAGTTGGCTTACAATCGCCACTTCACACAATTACATGAATAAAGCATTACATCATCCAAATACACTCAAGGTCCGACTACGGAACCAAAATAAAAGAAGAACCCCAAATGCGACAAAGGTCCCCGATCGACCCCAACTAGGCTCCACTACTGATCGACTAGAACGGAAACAACACAAAGGACAAGATCTTCATCGAGCTCCTCCTGAGCTTGGTTGCGTCATCTGCACGGACTCAACGGCACCTGCAAGCTGGTTTTGGAAGTATCTGTGAGCCACGGGGACTCAGCAATCTCGCACCCTCGCGATCAAGACTATTTAACCTTATGGGTAAGGTAAAGGTATGAGGTGGAGCTGCAGCAAGCGACTAGCATATATGGTGGCTAACATACGCAAATGAGAGCGAGAAGAGAAGGCAAAGCACGGTCGATAAAGGTATGATCAAGAAGTGATCCTGGACTACCTACGTCAAGCATAACTCCAACACCGTGTTCACTTCTCGGACTCCGCCGGAAAGAGACCATCACGGTTACACACGCGGTTGATTCATTTTAATTAAGGTCAAGTTCAGGTTTTCTACAACCGGACGTTAACAAATTCCCATCTGCCCATAACCGCGGGCACGGCTCTCGAAAGTTCAAATCCCTGCAGGGTGTCCCAACTTAGCCCATCACAAGCTCTCACGGTCAACGAAGGAATAGACCTCCACCCGAGACATTCCGATCAGACTCGGTATCCCGGTACAACAAGACATTTCGACAGGGTAAAACTAAACCAGCAACACCACCCGAATGTGCCGACAAATCCCGATAGGAGCTGCACATATCTCTTTCTCAGGGCACACTCAGATTGTCCTAGGTACGGGCAAGCCAGCCCAGAGTTGCCCCTGGTGGCCACCGGCAGCTGACAGGTTGGACCAACACTCAGAGGAGCACTGGCCCGGGGGGGGGGTAAAATAATGATGACCCTTGGGCGCACGACCCCCAAGGGAAAAGAAAAGGCTAGGTGGCAAATGGTAAAACCAATGTTGGGCATTGCTGGAGAAGCTTTACTTAAGGCGAACTGTCAAGGGGTTCCCATAATAGCCCAACCGCGTAAGGGACGCAAAATCCGGGAACATAACACCGATATGACGGAAACTAGGGCGGCAAGAGTGGAACAAAACACCAGGCATAAGGCCGAGCCTTCCACCCTTTACCAAGTATATAGATGCATTAATTAAGTAAGATATATTGTGATATCCCAACAAGTAAACATGTTCCAACAAGGAACAACATCTCCATGTTCCAACAAGGAACAAACTTCAATCTTCACCTGCAACTAACAACGCTATAAGAGGGGCTGAGCAAAGCGGTAACATAGCCAATCAACGGTTTGCTAGGACATGGTGGCTTAGAGGTTTGACATGGCAATTTGGGAGGCTGACAAGCAAATGGTAGGCATCGTAGCATTGGCATAGCAAAAGAGCGAGCAAACTAGCATAGCAAAGATAGTAGTGATTTCGAGGGTATGATCATCTTGCCTGAAATCCCGCAAGGAAGAAGAACGAGTCCATAAAGAAGACAAATGGACGTAGACGAACGGGTCCTCACAACACGACGTTATCGGAACCAACCCGAAGAAGCAACACCGGAAAAGAGAAAACAACATAGTAAACAACCCACACATCAACATGGCATGATGCACAAACGAGTATGATGCATGTCCAGTTTAATGAAACATGGCATGGCAAAGTGCAACAAACAACACTACAAATTAAGTGGAGCTCAATACGCAACGAGTTGCATATTGATGAAACACCACGACACGTTATTTAGTTTGATCTCGTTTATGTACTCAACAATATTAAATGTTGGTTAACATGGTAAGAGGGTGAAGCAAAGTAAAACTACCTATCTAGTCAAGTTTAAATGAGGCCGGAAGCAACGATCAACAATTCCGGAAACTCCCCATATGCATATTTTAGATTAGGTCCTGTTCTGCCCTAAACACAATTTTAGGGTTGTTAAACATGCAAAGTAAGGCCACCATGTTAAACTAGGCAAAATTCTTCCCCATTTACATATAAAGTTTATTTAAATCGGAGCTACGGTTATTTAGTTATGAATTAAATCATTTTAACATGGCATAGGAGCAAAATAATGCAAACATCATTTTAAACATTTCAAACATGGATGAAAGTTGGATATTATTAATCTACACAAAATTCTGAGCAAGTTCCATATATAAAACATTCTAATCCGATGCACGGTTTGTGAGTTATTAAATGCATGAACTAGGGGGGCTAATCTGCCAAACTGCTGCTCAGGACAAATAGGAAAAATCGTTCCGCAGAAAAAAAACATGAATCACGCCGAATCTGAACAGTGCACTGGGCAGCCCAACAAGAGTAAAAAAAACAAGAGGAGGGGGCGTTGGGGGTCGGCTCACCCCTGGGCTGCGGCCCGTGAAGGAGGAGGAGGCAGGCTGGTGGGAGATGGGCCACCGGAGCTGGCTGGCGGCCCAGCAGAGAGGAGAGGCTGGCGCTGGGCCTTGGCGCGCTGCGGCCTGCGAGGCCCACGCGGAGGGTCAACGGGGCGCGCTCGTCGGCTCCCTCGATCCCGATCGGATCGGGGAGGCAGGGGCGGCGACGAAGTATGGCGCGGGCGGCGGGCCTCCGGCGAGGGTCGACGGCGGCGACGCGCTCTGGGAGGCGGCGCGAGGCGACGGGCAAAGAGGCGGCGCCGAGTGCGGGCGGCGGCGCGAAGACCTGGCGGTGGCCAGCGACGGGCGTGGGGAACCGCACCGGCGAGGCGGAGCGCTCCGGCGGGCGATTCCGGCGACCGGAGATGGTGAAGACGACGGACGTGGGTGGCGGTTGTGCGGGGAAACGGCGGCCCGGGGAGGGCCGGATCTGGGCTCCTCCGGGCCCCGACGAAGTGGGGCGCGGGGAGGACATGTGGCGGCGTCTGTGTGGAGGAGAGGGGCGGCGGAGCTGACGTGGCTCGCCCCCACTGGTCGGAGGGACGTGGCAGCGGGCGGCGGACATTGTCCGGGCGCGGGGTGGACGCGTCCGGTGGCGCGAGGAGGACGAAGTTAGGGTTTCGGGGAGGAAGGAGATCCGAATTTCGGGGGGGGGGGGTGTTTAAATAGGCATAAAGGGAGCTAGGAGAGTCCAAATGAGGTGCGGTTTTTGGCCACGCGATCGTGATCGAACGACCGAGATGATGGAGCAGAGTTAGGTGGGTTTTGGGCCAAAATGGAAGGGTGTTGGGCTGCAACACACACGAGGCCTTCTCGGTCCCTCGGTTAACCGTTGGAGTATCAAACGAAGTCCAAATGGTACGAAACTTGACAGGCGGTCTACCGGTAGTAAACCAAGGCCGCATGACAAGTCTCGGTCCAATCCGGAAATGTTTAATCCCCACACAAGAAAGAAAGGTAGAAATGACCACCGGAGGAGAACGAAGCGCCGGATTGCAAAACGGACAACGGGGAAAATGCTCGGATGCATGAGACGAACACGTATGCAAATGCAATGCACATGATGACATGATATGAGATGCATGACACGCAAGCAATGACAACACAACAACAGCGAATAACTGCACGACACCTGGCACATCGGTCTCGGGGCGTTACAACACTCCACCACTACGAGAGGATCTCGTCCCGAGATCTAGAATGGCACCGGAGGGAAAACGGAAGAGAAAGAGAAGAGGTAAACTAAGTTGCTTCTTTGACAAAGGAGTGAGACCAAAGAACCTGGAAAAGGTTAAGCCATTTCGAGAAAAGAATACAACGGAAATGACGAAGCTGAAAACACTCGTTAGAAAAGAGGAACAAGGGAAAAACAACTTCGGGTAGCACTCCGGTTGAGAAGAAAAGAATTGAATAAGGTCTTGATAAGATGAGAAGATACTTGATGAAATCACAACACACTGCCACCGGAACTATTGAATGAATGGAGCAAGGGGTAACAAAGATCTCAGACAGCACTCCTGTTGAGAAGGGAGTCAAAATTTGATAAGATGAGATAGCTCAAATGAAAACACGACACTCTGGTTGAGAAAGGATGCAAGACTTGATAAGGCGAAAAGAACTTGAGCAGAGGACACGACACTCCGGTTACACAAGATAGAGAAGGAATAAGACTGATATAATTTGGACAGCACTTCGACTGAAAATGGAACATGATCTTGACAAACCGAGATGAGGAGTGAAAAGAGCAACATCACTAGACTCCCGGGAGAAAGAATAGAATAAAGATAATTGAAATAAGAGAATTGAGAAGAAAAATGTCAATTTCTGCCACAAAAGAGTTTGAAAAGGCATCTTTAGGAGAAGGGTCGAACGGAGTTGTTGGAAAACCAACAATGAAAATAATAAGCTTGATATGGTCTTATGGAATACCTCTCAAATTAAGAGATGAAAAACCTGCCACTCATGGGAAAAGAATTGGATTGATAAGAACAAAAATACGAGAAACTTATTTCACCGGGAGGATAAATGAAAACTTGGATCATATATTATCCCCATTAATAGCATTACTCCTTAGGGGAAAGCTTTAGGTGAAATATAACCCAAGATAATTCCAACAAAGAGGTTGATGGATTTAAAATACAACATACTTAATAACATGTGAATCATGAAACATGAACTCAAATTATGAAGAATGGCATGATACCACCTCCAAAGATACGAAAGAAAGAATTGCACTCCGATTGCAAGAAGAAGAATACTTGAGCTCCTTAGAAAAGAATCTCCGCGAACTCTTGGAGAAGGGATAAAATCGTTGATGGACCACCATGTATAGCCTCCATGAAGAAACTCCGGTAAACAAAAGAAAGATCCAAAATAATTGAATGATGTAAAGAATAAGATTTAAGCCTCGCAATGATTTAGATAGAGAACTCCGTGATAATATAATTGAAAGAGGTTGGAACTCCGGGAAAGAAGATGAGCACTTGAACCCAAGAATTTAATCATCGAGAACAAACTCCGGTAAACAAAAGGATGAACAAACGGAAGGAAAAAGAAGTTGAAAACACAAGGTGAATCCTTGCAATGATTTAGATGGACCTCCGTGGAGATGTAATTGTGAAAGCTTGGAACTCTTGGGAAAGAAAAGATAAAGCGTCTCGAACCAAGAATGTGATATGATGCACCTCCGGAATAAGGAATTAAATCACTTGGATGGAACAAGAGTAAGAATTACATTATGCTTATCCTTCACCAATTTAAATTGATGACCATCAACGGATTTGGCATATTACTTATTCTCGTAGAAAAGGTTAAGAGAGATAAGGCGCCAACTTGAGAATGCCTTTAGCGAAACACCGGTGGGATCGAAACAACGAATGAATTGATATGATAACAAGGTAAGAAGAATCTTGAGCGAACCAGCATAAGAATTGAAACTGAATGAAGAAGAAAAATAAAGAAGCACGGGGAAGAATTAGAGAGCAAATGAAGATACTTGAGGGAATTTACATAAAAGAGAACGAAGAGATCACGAGCCGATTAAATATCACTTGAGCGAAACACCGGTAAAATAGGAAAATGATCACTGAAGGCTGAGAATGAATAAATCAGAATTGATGGACTCCGGATGAACAAGACTGAAAAGGCTCCTGAATATCTCCTGATGGGTGAAAAAGATTCTCACAATCGAAAACAATTATGAGAGGATGGCAACAAGCTAGCACCATGAATCTTGAAGAGAATAGAGCAAGATTAAAGAGAAACTCTTCTTCGGTCTTCAAATGATGAGAATGACAACGAGAAACACCACCAAGAATTATTGAGGCACACCGGAAGAATCAAAAGCGAAGAGGTTGAGCCAACTATGAAAAGAATTTGAAAGATCTTGGAGAAAAGCATTTGACTGATGATAACTCATTCTTACGTCAAACTTAGAGAAGAATTTAGGATAGCTCTGGGAAAATAGAAGAGTCAGGTAAGATCCTGGGAAAAGACCTGTGGGTTAGAGCCCACTCAAAAGAACACCGTTGAAAAGATTTAAAAGAGATGTTGCACCGGTTGAATTAAATGACTTGAATGAGATACCAATCTCGAAAGAGCTTGAACGAATGCAGAGTGGAAACACGAATCTTCGAGATATCTTGAGCACTCCGGAATAACAAATAGCGAGAAGTGGATGATTATGAGGTGCAACGGTATGAGAAATACATTGAAATACGGAAAAGAATATGATCAACACCGAAAGCTTGAATTGGTTCCACCGGAGAAGAAAAAGAATGAAGAATGATGAACTAGAAACTTCGTTAGCATCTTCATGAGCATCACCGGATAAGAAAATTGACGAAAAGGAATGGAGATGCTTTCCATCAATAAAGGATACTTGGATAAGAAATCTGAATCCTTGGAGAAAAACAAAGGGAGGGAGGGTGGGAAAAACAAAGGCAACTTGGAGACGGAACAAATAACACCGTTGAGAAGAAGAGATAATTGATCTTACTGATGTTGAAATGATTGGATCCACTTGAGGAGGAGCACACCGGTTAAAAAGGATTGACAGCACAATCTCGATGATCAAGAAGGATTAGTATTCACACCGAAGTATGAGAACACCATTTGGGGAAGGTATGGAATCAACATTTGACTTCGAAGCAACTCGAATACCACAACTCAAAACAAAACAAAGAATTGACTTGCGAAATAAGCCGGAACAAACATATGATAGAGATTTCGTCCGAAGTTTTCGTGGTGGGGCCTACACGGGCTCGATCGTACATCACCATCATGTACAAGGCAGTGCACATGACATACGAAGCGTCCCCGAGTCGGCATAGCCAAGGACTCTTTAAGACACAACGAGGCCACTGTAAAATCGACCGTGAATAGGCGGACCACTAGACGTCGAACCCCAATTTCATATCATACATCTGTCGGAAAGATATCCTACGAGCTACTTGAATTCCCACCTATGAAACTCCCAAAATTTTCCGGTTATGCAATCAGGTGTTGGGGATACAGGGGAAGCATAATAGCTCACCCAAACTAGCAAATCCTACATCCAGCTGTATCCATCCTTCAACACATAACCAATAAACCTTCGGAAATCATCTACCTCAACCTTCGAAAAGCATCTGTTATACAAGTTATGGCAATACTCCCGAACTCCCGCCCCAGTACAGGGTGGCATCGAGGTTATCTCACCAACGAACTGCATAAAAGAGATTTTCGATGTCGGCGTACTAAACTCAGGTATTCCAGAACTGCAACGATAAAATTATGATGACAACACCTCAGAGCTCAACTCCCCGGGACACTTCCACTAAACCCCTGACAGGAGGCACCAAGACAATGCTCTCATCATAAAACCATCGGAACGATTCCAAGATACCCGCGTGATCCTAAAAAAAAATTTAGTGAAATTTGAGAAGAGAAGAGTCAAAACTCTACGTCATGATGCCTCACCAGAGCGACGAAGGGACTGGGGAGTAAAAAGAATTCCTAAACTCTCCGATATATAATTCCTAAAGGACTCAAAACATTTTTCTAGACACAACTCGGCCGCTAAAAACGATCAATCAGTGGGGGCTCCTAAGGTCGGGGAAGGCTCTGATACCAACTTGTAACGCCCTCGATGCGACTATATCTCCCACGTGTCGAGGCACGACTTAGAGGCATAATCGCATTGAAGGCATATGTCGCAAGTGAGGTAATCTTCACACAACCCATGTAATACAATAAGGGAAAGAGATACATAGTTGGCTTACAATCGCCACTTCACACAATTACATGAATAAAGCATTACATCATCCAAATACACTCAAGGTCCGACTACGGAACCAAAATAAAAGAAGAACCCCAAATGCGACAAAGGTCCCCGATCGACCCCAACTGGGCTCCACTACTGATCGACTAGAACGGAAACAACACAAAGGACAAGATCTTCATCGAGCTCCTCCTGAGCTTGGTTGCGTCATCTGCACGGACTCAACGGCACCTGCAAGCTGGTTTTGGAAGTATCTGTGAGCCACGGGGACTCAGCAATCTCGCACCCTCGCGATCAAGACTATTTAAGCTTATGGGTAAGGTAAAGGTATGAGGTGGAGTTGCAGCAAGCGACTAGCATATATGGTGGCTAACATACGCAAATGAGAGCGAGAAGAGAAGGCAAAGCACGGTCGATAAAGGTATGATCAAGAAGTGATCCTGGACTACCTACGTCAAGCATAACTCCAACACCGTGTTCACTTCCCGGACTCCGCCGGAAAGAGACCATCACGGTTACACACGCGATTGATTCATTTAATTAAGGTCAAGTTCAGGTTTTCTACAACCGGACGTTAACAAATTCCCATCTGCCCATAACCGCGGGCACGGCTCTTGAAAGTTCAAATCCCTGCAGGGTGTCCCAACTTAGCCCATCACAAGCTCTCACGGTCAACGAAGGAATAGACCTCCACCCGAGACATTCCGATCAGACTCGGTATCCCGGTACAACAAGACATTTCGACAGGGTAAAACTAAACCAGCAACACCGCCCGAATGTGCCGACAAATCCTGATAGGAGCTGCACATATCTCTTTCTCAGGGCACACTCAGATTGTCCTAGGTACGGGCAAGCCAGCCCAGAGTTGCCCCTGGTGGCCGCCGGCAGCTGACAGGTTGGACCAACACTCAGAGGAGCACTGGCCCGGGGGGGGGGGGGTAAAATAATGATGACCCTTGGGCGCACGACCCCCAAGGGAAAAGAAAAAGGCTAGGTGGCAAATGGTAAAACCAATGTTGGGCATTGCTGGAGAAGCTTTACTTAAGGCGAACTGTCAAGGGGTTCCCATAATAGCCCAACCGCGTAAGGGACGCAAAATCCGGGAACATAACACCGATATGACGGAAACTAGGGCGGCAAGAGTGGAACAAAACACCAGGCATAAGGCCGAGCCTTCCACCCTTTACCAAGTATATAGATGCATTAATTAAGTAAGATATATTGTGATATCCCAACAAGTAAACATGTTCCAACAAGGAACAACATCTCCATGTTCCAACAAGGAACAAACTTCAATCTTCACCTGCAACTAACAACGCTATAAGAGGGGCTGAGCAAAGCGGTAACATAGCCAATCAACGGTTTGCTAGGACATGGTGGCTTAGAGGTTTGACATGGCAATTTGGGAGGCTGACAAGCAAATGGTAGGCATCGTAGCATTGGCATAGCAAAAGAGCGAGCAAACTAGCATAGCAAAGATAGTAGTGATTTCGAGGGTATGATCATCTTGCCTGAAATCCCGCAAGGAAGAAGAACGAGTCCATAAAGAAGACAACCGAACGTAGACGAACGGGTCCTCACAACACGACGTTATCGGAACCAACCCGAAGAAGCAACACTGGAAAAGAGAAAACAACATAGTAAACAACCCACACATCAACATGGCATGATGCACAAACGAGTATGATGCATGTCCGGTTTAATGAAACATGGCATGGCAAAGTGCAACAAACAACACTACAAATTAAGTGGAGCTCAATACGCAACGAGTTGCATATTGATGAAACACCACGACACGTTATTTAGTTTGATCTCGTTTATGTACTCAACAATATTAAATGTTGGTTAACATGGTAAGAGGGTGAAGCAAAGTAAAACTACCTATCTAGTCAAGTTTAAATGAGGCCGGAAGCAACGATCAACAATTCCGGAAACTCCCCATATGCATATTTTAGATTAGGTCCTGTTCTGCCCTAGACACAATTTTAGGGTTGTTAAACATGCAAAGTAAGGCCACCATGTTAAACTAGGCAAAATTCTACCCCATTTACATATAAAGTTTATTTAAATCGGAGCTACGGTTATTTAGTTATGAATTAAATCATTTTAACATGGCATAGGAGCAAAATAATGCAAACATCATTTTAAACATTTCAAACATGGATGAAAGTTGGATATTATTAATCTACACAAAATTCTGAGCAAGTTCCTTATATAAAACATTCTAATCCGATGCACGGTTTGTGAGTTATTAAATGCATGAACTAGGGGGGCTAATCTGCCAAACTGCTGCTCAGGACAAATAGGAAAAATCGTTCCGCAGAAAAAAACATGAATCACGCCGAATCTGAACAGTGCACTGGGCAGCCCAACAAGAGTAAAAAAAACAAGAGGAGGGGGCGCTGGGGGTCGGCTCACCCCTGGGCTGCGGCCCGTGAAGGAGGAGGAGGCAGGCTGGTGGGAGATGGGCCACCGGAGCTGGCTGGCGGCCCAGCAGAGAGGAGAGGCTGGCGCTGGGCCTTGGCGCGCTGCGGCCTGCGAGGCCCACGCGGAGGGTCAACGGGGCGCGCTCGTCGGCTCCCTCGATCCCGATCGGATCGGGGAGGCAGGGGCGGCGACGAAGTACGGCGCGGGCGGCGGGCCTCCGGCGAGGGTCGACGGCGGCGACGCGCTCCGGGAGGCGGCGCGAGGCGACGGGCAAAGAGGCGGCGCCGAGTGCGGGCGGCGGCGCGAAGACCTGGCGGTGGCCAGCGACGGGCGTGGGGAACCGCGCCGGCGAGGCGGAGCGCTCCGGCGGGCGATTCCGGCGACCGGAGATGGTGAAGACGACGGACGTGGGTGGCGGTTGTGCGGGGAAACGGCGGCCCGGGGAGGGCCGGATCTGGGCTCCTCCGGGCCCCGACGAAGTGGGGCGCGGGGAGGACATGTGGCGGCGTCTGTGTGGAGGAGAGGGGCGGCGGAGCTGACATGGCTCGCCCCCATTGGTCGGAGGGACGTGGCAGCGGGCGGCGGACATTGTCCGGGCGCGGGGTGGACGCGTCCGGTGGCGCGAGGAGGACGAAGTTAGGGTTTCGGGGAGGAAGGAGATCCGAATTTCGGGGGGGGGGGGGTGTTTAAATAGGCATAAAGGGAGCTAGGAGAGTCCAAATGAGGTGCGGTTTTCGGCCACGCGATCGTGATCGAACGACCGAGATGATGGAGCAGAGTTAGGTGGGTTTTGGGCCAAAATGGAAGGGTGTTGGGCTGCAACACACACGAGGCCTTCTCGGTCCCTCGGTTAACCGTTGGAGTATCAAACGAAGTCCAAATAGTACGAAACTTGACAGGCGGTCTACCGGTAGTAAACCAAGGCCGCATGAAAAGTCTCGGTCCAATCCGGAAATGTTTAATCCCCACACAAGAAAGAAAGGTAGAAATGACCACCGGAGGAGAACGAAGCGCTGGATTGCAAAACGGACAACGGGGAAAATGCTTGGATGCATGAGACGAACATGTATGCAAATGCAATGCACATGATGACATGATATGAGATGCATGACACGCAAGCAATGACAACGCAACAACAGCGAATAACTGCACGACACCTGGCACATCGGTCTCGGGGCGTTACACACATGCTTGCAAGCTTCTGGTGATGTTGTATTACATAGAGGGCCCAGAGATATCTCTTCATCATACGGAGTGACAAATCCCAGTCTCGATCCGTGCCAACCCAACAAACACCTTTAGAGATACCTGTAGAGCACCTTTATGATCACCCAATTATGAAGTGACGTTTGGATACACACTAAGTATTCCTCCGGTGTCAGGGAGTTGCACAATCTCATGGTCTAAGGAGCAGATACTTGACATGAAGAAAGCTGTAACAAATAACTAAGCGATGCAACCTATTGCTAAGCTTACGGTTGGGTGTGTCCATCACATCATTCTCTGAAATGTGATCTTGTTATCAAATTACAACTCATTTCTATGGTTAGGAAACCTTAGCCATCTTTGATCAATGAGCTAGTCTGGTGGAGGCCTACTAGGGACATGGTGTAGTTTATGTATTCACACATGTATCTAAGTTTCCGGTCAATACACTTCTGGCATGAATAACAAACATTTATCATGAACAAGGAAATATGATAAGAACCATTTTATTATTGCCTCTAGGGCATATTTCTAATAGTCTCCCACTTGCACTAGTGTTAATAATCTAGTTTACATCATAATGAATCTAACACCCATAAAGTTTTGGCGTCGATCATGTTTTGCCCGTGGAAGAGGTTTAGTCAACAGGTTTGCCACATTCAGATCGTGTGTACTTTGCAAATATTTATTTCCCCATCATTAATTAATGTCATCACAATAGAGAGTCATCGGATCCAATACACTAGGCACAACTCCTAGATCGGGCATGAACTCCTTGATCCAGACTCCTTCCCATGCTGCTTCCGAAGCTGCTATATGTTCCGCTTCACATGTAGATCCCGCCACGATGCTCTGCTTGGAGCTACTCCAACTGACTTCTCCTCCATTAATAATATATACTTATCCGGTTTGAGACTTCAAGTCAACTTAACCCTTTACGACGAGCTCTTTGTCACCTCCATACATGAGAAACATGTCCTTAGTCCTCTTTAGGCACTTAAGGATATTTTTGACTGTTGTACAGTGATCCACTCCTGGATTACTTTGGTACCTCCCTGCCAGACTTATGGCAAGGCACACAGGTCTAGTACACAGAATGGCATACATGTCTGAGACAAGTAGACCAACTCCTGCCTGCATGTACTACTATTACTCCACACATCGACCGCTATCCAACATGCATCTAATGTATTAAGTTAGAAAGATCAAAGTAACGCCTTAAGCAAGATGACATGATGTAGAGGGATAGATCCAATCAATATGAACACACCCCATTTTTTATCCTTAATGGCAACAATACAAATACGTGTCATGTCCCTTTCTGTCACTGGTATTAAGCACCACAAGATTGAACCCATTACAAAGCACCTCTCCCATTGCAAGAAAAATCAATCTATTTGGCCAAACCAAATCAATAGATGAAATACAAAGCTATATAAATCATGCATAAAAGAGTTCATAGAAGACTCAAATAATATTCATAGATAATCTGGTCATAAACCCACAATTCATTGCATCTCAACAAATACACCACAAAAGAAGATTACATCAAATAGACCTCCAAGAACATCGAGGAGAACATTGTATTGAAGATCAAGGAGATAGAAGAAGCCATCTAGCTACTAGCTATGGGCCCGTAGGTCTGTGGTAAACTACTCACACATCATCGGAAGGGCAGTAAGGTTGATGTAGAATCTCTCCGTGATCGAATCCCCCTCCGGTAGAGTACCAAAAAAAGGTCCCCAGATGGGATCTCACAGAGACAGAAACTTACAGTGGCGGAAAAGTATTTTGGGTGTGCCCACTGGTCTTTGGGGAATATTTGGGTATTTATAGAAGAAGAATTAGGGTTAGAAGAGCCATGGGGGACCCACAAGCTTGGGGGCACGCCCCTTGAGCTTATCGCTGCCTCGTGGCCCTTCTGGCTTCCTCCCAAAGCTTCTAGGGTGTCTTGTGGTCCAAGAAAAATTGCCAACAAGTTTCGTTCCTTTTGGACTCCCTTTGGTATTGATTTTCTGTAAAGAAAAAAAGCAAGGAAACAAAATTGCAACTAGCACTAGGCACTAGGTTAATAGATTAGTCCCAAAAATGATATAAAATAGCATAATAATGCATATAAAACATCCAAGATTGATAATATAATAGCATGGAACAATAAAAAATTATAGATACATTGGCGACGTATCAAGTGTCCCCAAGCTTAATTCCTGCTCGTCCTCGAGTAGATAATTGATAAAAATAGAGTTTTTGATATGGAATGCCACCTAACATGTTTATCATGTAATATTTCTTTATGTGGCATGAATATACAGATCCATAAGATTCAAAACAAAAGTTTAATATTGACATAAAAACTATAATACTTCAAGCATACGAAAAATCAATAATGTCTTTTCAAAATATCATGGCTAAAGAAAGTTATCCCTAAAAAAATCATAAAGTCTTGTCATGCTCCAGCTTCTTAACACAAAGTATTTATCATGCACAACCCCTATGACAAGCTGATCAATTGGTTCATCCTTTTTAACGCGCTTCAGCTTTTTCAACTCTCACGCAATGCATGAGCGCAAGCCATGGATATAACACTATGGGTGGAATAGAGTATGATGTTGGAGGTTGTGTGGGGAATACAAAGAAATAAGAAATTATCACATTGACGAGGCTAATCAACGGGCTATGGAGATGTCGATCAATTGATATCAATGTAAGGAGTAGAGATTGCCATGCAACAGATGCACTAGAACTATAAGTGTATGAAAAGCTCAAAAGAAAACTAAGTGGGTGTGCATCCAACTTGCTTGCTCATGAAGACCTCGGGCATTAGAGGAAGCCCATCATTGGAATTGGAATATACAAGCCAAGTTCTATAATGAAAAATTCCCACTAGTAAAATATGAAAGTGACAAAATAGGAGACTCTCTATCATGAAGAACATGGTGCTACTTTGAAGCACAAGTGTGGAAAACGATAGTAACATTGTCCCTTCTCTCTTTTTCTCTCATTTCATTTTTTCTTTTCTTTTCTTTTTTATTGGGCACTTTGGCCTCTCTGCTTTTTTTTGGGGGGGGTCTCATTTGGCCTCTTTTTTTAGTCCTCACATGGGACAATGCTCTAATAATGAATATGATCGTGACACTTATATTTACTTACAACTCAAAAATTACAAATGATACTAGAACAAAAATATGACTCCATATGAATGCCTCCGATAGTGTACTAGGATGTGCAATGATCTAGCATAACATGTATAAAAAAATATGAATGCTGGCTGAGCCACAAATACTATGTCAACTATATGATCATGCAAAGCAATATGACAATGATGATAGGTGTCATAATAAAACAGAACAATGGAAGTTGCATGGCAATAAATCTCGGATGGCTATGGAAATGCCATAATAGGTAGGTATGGTGGCTCTTTTGAGGAAGATATAAGGAGGCTTATGTGTGATAGAGCGTATCATATCACGTGGTTTGGATGCACCGGCGAAGTTTGCACCACAACTCAAGGTGAGAAGGGGCAATGCACGGTACCGAAGACGCCAGAAAATTGCGGAAAGGTAAGAGTACGTATAATCCATGGACTCACACTTGTCATAAATAACTCACATACTTATTGCAAGAGTTTATTAGCCCTCGAAGCAAAGTACTACTATGCATGCCCCTAGGGGGATAGATTGGTAGGAAAAGACCATCGCTCGTCCCCGACCGCTACTCATACCCGACCGCTACTCATAAGGAAGACAGTCAATAATAAATCATGCTCCAATTTCATAGCATAACAAGATACCATACACGCATGCTCCGGGAATCACAAACCTTAACACCAATTCTTACTAAACCACAATTACTCAATAGCATGACTCTAATATCACCATATTTATATCTCAAAACAAATGCAAGGAATCAAATTTCTCATATATTCAATGATCTTCATGAAAGTTCTTATTATATCCATCTTGAATACCCATCATATTAGGACTAAATTCATAACCCAAGAAAATTACCATACTATTTATAAGACTCTCAAAATAATATAAGGGAAGCATGAGAGTTCATCAATTTCTTTAAAATATAACCACTGCTATGCTCTAAAAGATATAAGTGAACCACTAGAGCAACTACCTAGCTGAAAAGATATAAGTGAAGCTCAAAGAGTATTCTAATAAATTCACGATTAATGTGTGTCCCTCTCAAAAAGGTGTGTCCAACAAGGATGATTGTGACAAACTAAAAAGCAAATAAAGCAAATTCTCATATAATACATGATGCTCCAAGCAAAACACATATCATGTAGTGAATGAAAATATAGCCTCAAGTAATTTATCGATGGATTGTAGACAAAAGAGGGGACGCCATCTGGGGCATCTCCAAGCTTAGACACTTGGTTGTCCTTGAATTTTACCTTAGGGTGCCTTGGGAATCCCCAAGCTTAGGCTCGTGCCACTCCTTATTCCTTAGCCCATCGAAACTTCACTCAAAACATGAAAACTTCACAACACAAAACTCAACAAAAAACTCGTGAGATCCATTACTATAATAAAGCAAATCACCACTTTAGGTACTGTTGTAAACTCATTCCAATTTTATATTTGCATTACATCTACTATATTCTAACTTCATCATGGCTCATACCCCCTGATACAACCCTTAGATTCGTCAAAACAAGCGAAAAGCACATGAAAACAGAATCTATAAAAAATAGAACCGTTCGTAGTAATCTGAATATTAGCCAAACTTTCGTGACTCTTAAAATTCTGAAAAATTAGGACAACATGGGCAATTTGTATAAAAATCTTGTGTATAAAATTAAGGATTTTTCATCACTCCAGTGATTTCTAAATTTTTTTCTACTGGATGTAAAAGCTTCTGTTTTTGCATAGAATCAAAGCAATAATCTTCCAAATCATCCCGAAGGTCTTACTTGGCACAACCACTAACTAAACACTAAAACATAATCGTAACAGTAGCATAATTGTGTATTTATTGAAAAACAGAAAAATTAAACTATTGGGTTGTCTCCCAATAAGCTCTTTCTTTATAGCCATTAAGATAGGCTTGAGATTTCAACGATGCTGAAACGAAAGATAATAATTGAAACACAAAGAGAGCATCATGAATCATGTGAAAAACACATTTAAGTCTAACTCTCTTCCTATGCATATTAATTTTATAAGCAAACAAATTATCAAGACAAGAAATATCTAGCATATGCAAAGGAGAGGAATAAAACATTGGCAATCTCAACATACCGAGAGGAGATTTAATAACATGAAAATTTCTACAACCATATTTTACTCTCATATAATAATTACATGTAGGATCATATTAAATTCAATAATATAGCTATCATATAAAATTTTCTCTTCATGATCCACATGCATAAAAGTTTTATAATCTTCCAAGATAGTGGGATTAACATCAACTAAAGTCATGACCTCTCCAAATCCACTTTTATCAAAAGTTTCATAAGACTGAACACTCTCCAAATATGTGGGATTATTATTACCTAAAGTTGATGCTCTTCCAAACCCACTTTCAATATTATTATTGCAATATTTATTATCAATATCATATTCATCATGAGGCTTAAATAAATTTTCAAGATCATAAGAAGCATTATCACCCAAATCATGATCATTGCAATAAGTAGTGGACATAACAAAATTATCATTACCAAGCTTGTAGCTTTGCATATTATTAGAACAATTGACATTAATATAATTTCTAGTAAAATCATTGCAAACATGCTTTTCATTCAAGGAGCTATCATGAATTACTTTATAAAAAATTTCGTTTAATACTTTATCACAATTTTCAGATTCGTGACTTTCAAGCAAAACTTCATAGAGATAATCTAGTGCACTCAAATCACTAGCAATTGGTTCATCATTATTGGATCTTTTACAAAGATTGGCAAGTGGATGAGGATCCATATCAATAGATATTTAGCAAGCGAAGATACAAGTAAATAGAAGGCACATGGCAACACAAGCAAAGATAGCAAACAAGCAAAAAGGCAAAGAAAAAAAATAATTTTTTACTTTTGTGAAAACCTCTTAGAAGTGGGGGAGATGAAAACAAGAGGCAAAAGGCAAATAAAGTAAATGCAATAGATGATAGTTTATGATAGGTACCTAGTAGGCTTGATGTAGATCCTCCCCGGCAACGGCGCCACAAAATTCTTCCTGCTACTTCTTAAGCTTGCATTGGTTTTTCCCTTGAAGAGAAAAGGGTGATGCAACAAAGTAGAGAGAAGTATTTCCCTAAGTTAAGAACCGAGGTATCAATTCAGTAGGAGGAACACACAAGTCTCCAATAGTTGTACCTAAAAAAACAAGCAAATACTTGCACCCAACATGACAAAGGGGTTGTCAATCCCTTCACAGTTACTTGCAAGGATGAGATCTGATAGTGAGAGATACTGAAGATAACTAAAAGTGCGAAACAAAATAAAAGTAAATAAATTGTTTCACAACTTCTAATTCCTTTGAAGTGCTCTTATTCCTGGATATTTTTTGATAGAGTCCATACGTTGCCAAATTCTTAGATGGAGCGGTGATCCAAAAGGAATCCATCGAAGAGTATGAGCTTCTGGCAAAGCAAGGAGGCGGCTTTCCTGGTTTCATCTCTTGGTTCAAACAAACAGTAATTTCCATTAGACCATTCTCATTTCTTTTGCGGCTAATGCAACAATCCTTTTGTATTAAACTTGTAGGCTAATTCAGAGTCTATGGACGCCGATTGAGACTGGTTTTGACTTTAAGGTTCGTTCATTTGACAAATACGACATCAACAGGTATCGCTTTCGTACCTATAACAAAGAGCTATCTATGGCCGACCGAAACTCTAAAAATTGTTGTGTCTCTGCTATCGACGATGGAGGTATCGAGTATTATGGGAGAGTTGAAGCAATTTATGAACTTCTATTTTATGGTCAACACACCGAGTGCCGTAGTCTTCAAATGTTATTGGTTCCAGCCGAAGGAGACTAGAAGGACTCATGAACATATATGGCTAGTCGAAATCAAACAAAGCACCCATTTAGATGTTCCCGATGTCTATATTATGGCTCAACAGGCGACCCAAGTTTTCTATCTACCATGGGCTTGCCAAACTAATCCAAATTTGAATGGTTGGGATGCACTAGTGCAGGATGCTGCTAACGCGACACTACGATCAGAGACCCTTCGACGAAACTGTGTGCGATGCAATAATCACAAATGGTGGTGTAAAAGAACCGTCAAAAAAGGTGCAAAATGTTTGCAATGACGGATGCATCAAACACGGTTCAGATTTTACTTGCGTGTGCGATACCGGGCATACGGTTGATCCAGCAGAACTTTTTGCGATGAGGAAGAACAACATAAACGGACAGCCATATCAATGTGTGTGCGATATACGGCATACAGTTTGCTCCGATGAACTATGTGCTATTAGGTAATGCAACAGAAACGGTCAGCCAGATCAACATGTGTGTGATATAAAGCATACGGTTCACTCGGACAAACTGTTTTCGATTAGGAAAGAGAACAGAAACGGGTCATCTTAACAAGATGTGTGTGATATGCGGCATTTGCGATCTGCCAAAAGAACACAAACGATTTGTGTAAACCAAATGTGTGTGACACGCAGCAAACAGCCCACTCAGATGAACTGTTTGCGATGAGAAATTATAACACAGACGGTTACTATAGTAAGTTCGTGTGCGATTGTGTTCACACAAAAAACTTTGAAAAATGCAAACTAGTTGCTTGTGTATAAACAATTATCAAAAAGTAACGACATAGACCTTCTTCAAGCCAATCAACATGTGTTCAAAAAACAAGAAATGTCAAAAATTACCAAACAAAGACCTCGATAGACCTTGCTGCTGTAGATCCCTCTTTGCAGCCTTTATTGCGCAACACAATGGAAATGGTTCAACTGAACAATATGTGTGTGGTACGCAGCAAACAGGTCCGTGATCAGAAATGTGTGCGAAGACCAATAATGACACAGACGATTGCTGCTAATAAGCCGTGTGATTTGCTCTGTCTACTGAAATAAACATCCAATTACATAAGTGACTATACAGATCATTCACACACACCTCAATAAACAATTGCATGCATTCTAAAGTAGGAGAAACGATCGTCTAGTCGTCTACTTCTTGGACGCTCCCGCGATTGCTCTGTGGCTCGATCCCTCGGCTGGGGCATGACGAAGACACTTCCTCATGTCAACGATCCGCTTGTACATCTCGTAGCTTGTGTACGCGCCATTGGCCACGTACTTGATGTGTTCTTCATCCAATCTCTCATGCAAAACATTGTGCCAGGTGTCCTTGTGATAGAGGCGGAGGTGTCCCGATCTTTCGATGAGAGTATAACTATCAATTTGGTGAAGATGACTTTGATGATTCGACTACAAACGTGCACGACTTTGCACCTTAGCAATCGCTAAACCAACTTCGAGAGGTTATTGACCACGCCGGAGCACAATCAACCTGACCACGAAGGTCTATTCCTGCAAGCAATTGAAGAACAAGCAAGAATATGATAAAAGCAATCTGAATATTGCGAGTATATATGAAGTATTGATAAAGGTGGGGATCCATAAGCGGTCTTGGTCTAGTCGTTGGACACAAACGAAGAACACAAAGTTGCAATGGCTAAGTTTTAACTAAACAAATCCCAAGGAAAAAGCTACTAGATGGATCTATTTATATAGGAGCAAGGGGTGGCGGCCAAGGAGGAGGGAGGACGTCCCAAGGAAGCCTAAAACTAACCCTAGGTCGTACAAGGCTCATGGGCCCAAGTGGAGGTGATGCAACACTTTGGACTTGTTGTTTGACTCGGATTCTACTGCAGCATCAGATTGTTTTGTCGATATCTCAATGCTCCAGACGCATTTGAAAGTGATTTCAATTGGGTTGGAGAGAGCACGAAATCTACTTTCCAACAATAAAAGAATCACCCAATTCGGAGTCCGTATGAAAAAGTTGTTGGCGTTTTGAGTCAGGTATGTCTGTGTAGTTCGAATCTGAATCCAGAACGTGAGAGACTTGGACTCCATCTTCTCTTGGCCCAAAAGTGACGTGAGAGGACTTTTCGAACAGAACCTAAACTTCTCATTTTCCCTTATCTTCATATGTGGATTGTACAAATGTCCCATACACCTACAATTAGACAAAACACAAAAGTGTGTGAATTAATTTTGTTCTGGATAACATAAAATATTATTGAATAGTTTGCACTAGAAATCACCTAACAAATATGCATGTATGCAAGATTTTTTGTCGTACCCAAGGTAGTCATGTCCTCATCATCCTCCCCTTCTTGAAAACAAAGCCGTCCTCGGCGTTGCTTAATCTGAAATGCGGCTAACAAAAAGACAAGGTGTACATGTTGTATATGTATATGTCATCCATTTTTACTTCTCTCAATTTTTGCACATATGACACATGTATAAATGAATAAATTCATAGATCATAAAATATAAAGCCAAAATATTTTCATAAGTATAAGGCATGAAAATATTGCAACTCAGTTTGCACATATAAGTGAAGCTCTTATTCATATCAAAAGATTGACAATATTCATCATTAAACCATCCCAACATTGGTGAATAAACCTTACGTGCATCAACTTTACATGCTACGACATGCTTAAATAATAAAATATGCAATAAGTCATTTGACACAGAATCATCACCAAGATTAGAGGTCATATCAAAATGATTAAACATTGGTTCTTTTGCATCAACAGTTAATTTAATGGGTGCACTCAAAATTATTGATATTTCAGTTGTTTGATCACATGACGCATTCATGACAGTAACACGAGTCTCTAAAATAGGTGGTGTGCTTAAATCAATAGGTAACTCAACACATGATGTATTCAAGTTAACTAGGCATGCATCATTCTCATGTGAAAGTGGAAAATGCGTACCTTTGTCATTACCTCTTATGATCAACTCAGATGATGCAGGCACCCTCGATGGTGATGTGTCACATGGTGGAGATGACATAGTCCTCGCAACAACGGATGTGGTTGTCATAGTACGCCTAGTAGTTGAAGAAACATCTGTATCAACAGTCGGAATGTGCACCGTGCGCTTGTTCTCCTTGTGGGCAACACGTCATTTTATTTCCTGTTCAGCTTTACAAGCAAGACGAAACAAATGGTCCATAGGATAACACTCTTCATGAATTAGTATCTCCTAAATATCATGGTTTAATCCTCCCCAAAATCTATCCATAAAATCTTCTTCACTTTCTTCTAAAAATGAGTGCAACAAGGTAGTTTGTAAATCATCATAATATTTTGTTACAGTGTCACTACCTTGTTTTAAATGTTCTAGTTTTTTAATCATGCCATGAGTATAATAAACATCGACGAATCTATCTCTCATGACATGTTTTAAACCATCCCAAGTAGTAGGTATACAATCATGGTTTAACCAACAGTATTCACTCCACCAAACTAAAGCAAAGCTACTGAAAGTACTAACTGCAACTTGAAATTTTCCATGCTCATCAAAAGTGTGGGAAGAAAATATAGCATTTATTTCTTACTCCCATTCAATATATAATAAGGCCTAAAACAACCAGTAAATGGTAGCATGGAAACATTAACCTCATGTGCATTTTGATGTTGTTGCTCCTCTTGTGACGGTTGTTGTATTTTCTTAGGTGATGGCAAATCTCCCACAATCGATGAAGCCCCAAGAACTAACAACTCCGGAACCTACCATAGTTAGTAGAAAACAAGAAACAAAATATGAGAATAATGTTCCTATGAACTACTAGGATGTGGTGGTAAAACGCTCACAGTATAGCAAATATCAATAGCTTACAAGTTCTTACCATGCAGCAGGTGGTGACAGGCAACCAGCGGTGTCAAATAACTCTGAAGATTGTGTAAAGCAATTGCCAGGGGAACATACGTATACACGGTGTAGAAATATGTGGAGCTGGGTTGGCTATATATGGTAGCAAAAGATTAGAAAAAATCAATTCAGATATGCAATGTTGAATAAACACTCAACGAAGGGTACTGTGCTAGTCCTAGGCTAGACCGGACTAGAGACGCGAGCCTAGAACACTAATGAGGTCACGACATAGCACAACTAGCATCAATAAAAGATATGAAGTAGCTCCGGACAGCAAGATAAAAGTGAAGATCACAATAGCAGTAAAGATAATGATGTGAAACAACTGCCAAGTAGGATATGTCAACAACTTTCTCTCCAACTTTTCTCTTGAAAAGTTTGTGCCAATTTTCTAATATTTTTTCGCAAGAATGGCACTGACTCAAGCTTTCAAATGCAAAAAGAATCACTCAATTCCGAGTTGATATGAGGAGTCAAAAAATTCTAAAACTGGCCTGAAAAACTGGAACAAGCTGTGTTCGCAAACTTCGGAGGGCAAAAAGACCTATTTAGAAGCCGATTTTGAGGTGCCAAATATGGAACTACCTTCAGCAACTATTAGGACGCGGCTCGTAACTAGCTTTCATTTGAGTACTCGTGGAGCCAAAACGGACTTTGTATGAGAAAGTTATGTCTGTTTTACTAAACAATGCACAAAACAGATTCCAATCCTAATTCAACTACGAGATTGAGTCTAGATAGATCTGATTTTTTTTCTTCTCTCTTTTTTTTCCTCACACTTTTTTTCTTTTTCTTTCTCTTTCTTTTTCTCTGACTTTTTTTTACTTTTTTCTCTCTTTATTTTCTTCGTCTTTTTTTCTCTCTCTCTTTCCAAAACAAACTAGATAAGATGCAGATTGGATCAAGCGAAGATGTGAACGATCTCAACTATGATTATGACAATGAACGGTGGGTAGCACGTGGTGGAAATTGATGGATGGGTGGTGGACAGCGGAAGGGATAACGATGCAGCGGCAGCGTGACTACTGTGAACAGAACTCGAAACTCTAAATGAACTAGACACTAAGACCAGCAACTCGACACGACGATGCAACCGATAATTCAATAATGCAAACAATGAAAAGAAAATTGCAAAGGCACAGACTGGCTAGGACAAAGGATGAATAGATCTAACTTTTTTTGGTTTTTTTGGACAATAGGTAAGAAAATAAATCTAATCAAGGGATAACTCGTAATTCTCACCAAGCAACCTGAAAACTGATGCCACTTGATACCACTTGATAGAGGCGGAGGTGTCCCGATCTTTCGGTGAGATGATAACTATTGATTTGGTGAAGATGAGTTTGACGATTCGACTACAAACATGCATGATGTTGCGCCTTCGTAATCGCTAAACCAATCTCCCGAGGTTACTGATGATGCTGGAAGCACGATCAGCCTGACCACGAAGGTTATTCCTGCACGCAATCAAAGAACAAGCAAGAATATGATAATGTAATCTGAATATTGCGAGTATATATGAAGTATTGATAAATATGGGGATCCGTAAGCGGTCTTGGTCTGGTCGTTGGACACAAATGAAGTACACGAGGTTGCAACGGCTAAGTTTTAACTAAACAAATCCCAAGGAAAAAGCTACTAGATGGATCTATTTATATAGGAGCAAGGGGTGGCGGCCAAGGAGGTGGGAGGACATCCGAAGGAAGCCTTAAACTAACCCTAGGTCGTACAAGGCTCATGGGCCCAAGTAGAGGTGATGCAACACCTTTGGACTTGTTGTTTGACTCGGATTCTGCTGCAGCATCAGATTGTTTCGAATATGCATGTATGCAATATTTTTTGTCATATCCAAGGTAGTGATGTCCTCATCATCTTGTCCTTCTTGCTCTCATCCTTCATGTTCATGTAGTAGGGCTCGATGATGGCCAAGGCGAGGTCAACCAGGGAGTTCAGTTTGTTCTTGGCACTGCGCCAGACCTTGTAGTGGTCCTGGATGTTGACAAGATTCGGGCATTTCAAGCCCGAAACCTTGAGCGCTTTTAGATCGTTGGTGGTGTCCACCGTACCGAAATTGTAGTCAGAGCTGTTGATAAACCTGGAGAAATGCTTGCAAGGCCTTGTGGCCAGGTGGTAGTGGTAGACGAGGATGTCGCATGAACAACTGGGCGACGACAACCTTCTGATCGTGCCTGGCACGACCGATGATGTACTCGAGGTCGAAGCCGACCACTTGGTACTTGTCCTCAGCAAGGAACCGCTCCATAGTTTGGATGGAGCTCTCCACCGACACCGGATCATTCGTGTACACCACCAAGAGGGCCTTCCCCCTCACGTGGGTGTCCACTACGTGATGCGTGGTGAATTGCCCACCGTTGTCGTCGTCGGCCGCTGGGAGCGCCGTTGGAGCCACGGAGATTGCCATTGGAACCGCTCGTCGTGGAGGTGCTTATTGTGTCACCTGACGCGAGACATGAAGGTAAGTGGCCGCAGGAATAAATGGGGGTCGGGCGGCCTGGATTCTCGGCGCGTCCGCATGGCAGTTTTTGCATCGGGTAACTGCATTGTCGAGTCGCGCCCAGCGCAACCGCATGCACATGAACATGCGTGATCATGCGCCAGCCCCAAACACTGGCAGCGCGCGTGGAGGGACGAGGGCAGAGCACCTGGAGGGATGCGAGAGCAGAGCGCGCACGGCGAGACGCGAGCAGAGCGTGCCGCGGCCGCCTCAACCACAAGCAACCACACACATAGAGCAGTTGAACACGTAGGAAATGGTCGCCTACAAGAAGGCCGACACTTGCCTCTCTAGTAGAGAGCGGCCGTGTGCTACTACCTCCGTCTTGGTCTATAGTCCCCTTTATATTATGTGCCATACTTTGCCCTCAAATTTAACCAACAAATGTTATTGCATGTTATAGAAATTATATAATTGGAAACTATGTTCAAATATGAATCCAACTATATAATCTTTGGTGACATGCATTCAAATTTTATTAGTTAAATCCTACTTATAAACCAGGACGGGTGTATAGTAGGTAATTCAATCGCAAACCTTTTTTTATTAACCGTATGTGTACATGGCCTTTCGTCCTCCTCTCGCACGTCTTGTCACCCTGCTGCCGCAGACAGCTTACAGCGCAAGCTTGTGCAGCGCGCGGGAGCGTTCTTTTGGCCAAACGGTGGCGCCAATGAATCATCGGTGAGCCCGTTCCCGCAAAACCTCGCAGGTTCCCGCGCAAGCTTCCCGCCCAACTGGGTGAAATCCCCCCAAATCCCAATGCTTACCGGCCTGCTATAAAAACTCTCACGACCGGCGAGTCCTGCGTCGCATTTTCCCCTCCCTCCCTGTAGCTTATGTCGTCTGCTTCTCCCACAATCGCCAATGGCACCAATCTGTCATGGTCGCTCAGCCACTCCACCGTCATCAGACGACAGCTCCAGCTGGGAGGCTACACCGCGGCGGCGATGCGGTCCCCGGCGTAGTGTAGTGCACACGACATCCCTGTTGGGTTTGCGCGGAACACCCACCACATGCTCCGCCGCCGGTGCCTGTCGGCAGCTGTTGCCGGCCGCCGTTGCCGCCACACCACCGTCAAAATCTAGGGCCATCACCTGCTCCGTCACCGCGGCTCGAAGGCGGGAGGTGGCCGTCGTGGCCACCACCCCACTGCCGGCCACCGTGGCCATCACCCGCTCCGCCACCGCGACCCGAAGGCGGGAGGTGGTGGTCGTGGCCGCCACCCCATCGTCGGCCACCGTGGTTGCCAGCCTATCGTCAACCGGCAGGGTCATCACCCGCTCCGCCATGGCCGCCCGAAGGAAGGAGGTGGAGGTGTATGCCGGCACGTGCGTCAACGACCTTGCACGCTACACCGAGTTCCTGTGGGAGGAGGAGGAGCGCCTCGTCGAGCATGCAAAGAGCCTTACCGCTGCCGTGGCCGCGACACATGCCGCCTCAGAGGCGAGGAATCAAGAGATCTACGAGGAGAACCACCGCTTAGAGAGGGATCGTCTAGAGCGGCAGTGGGCGTTCGAGCTGGCGAGCATCGCTGAACGTGCAGCAGCGGCAGGCACCGTATTGCATTTGTCCAGCTCGTCGGTAGGCTCCTCCTCCTCTGCCTCTTACTAAGCGTGCTCGACAGAGGAGAGGCTGCCGGAAGTAGTACAAAGCCCTTCCGTAGTAGTAGTATTTAGGGGCTATTTTGTTCAGTTCATCTGACTATAGATGTGGTGGAACTGTAGAACGTACTTAAAATTAGCTAGTATATAAAGTAGAACTAGCTATTTCAGTACGTGGTTGGCAAGAATCGGGGAGAAGTTTGGTCGGTTCAGCTGTCGAGTTGAACTTTTTGTATAAATTAAGCACGACTTCTTGATCTATGAATGAAATCTATGCTTAATTACTGAATTTTAGTTGCAAAAATTAGATAGTGCTAGTGATTTTTAGCTGCATATTTTGACAAATCGGAGTGTTACAGGGTTGACAAATGGTAATGTTACTAGGGCAACAAATGTCAATCTTTCAAGTTTGACAAATGGCAACATACCCAATATGACAGATGCAAATCTTACCTAATTGTTTGTAAGTGGTTGCACATGCATCATCCAAAACAACCGTTTGCATTGAAGAGATCCACAAATCCTCCTCTCGCTTTGCATACGGGTGTTCTATCTAAAACGTTTGCAATCAAGAGCTACACAAATCCTGCTCGGCACATTTTCCCTTGGCTTCCTGGGAAAGCTGTTGGCTTGGATACGGGTGTTCTAACTAAAATGTTTGCGATCGAGATACAATATTAAACCCAAGAAAAAAACTATTTCCAACGGCGGCGGAGGCAGCATGCCGCGCCGTCCTTGTCGTTGTCGTCCTCCGGGACGCCATTGTTGAAGTCTTCAAGGCAGCACAAAACATTCTTCACTTGTAAATCAAACATCATGTCATCGCGCGATCGATGGGCGGGGCGCGGGAGGACGGCAGCTGGCGGCGCTGAGAGGTAGCGGTCGACGGCGGTGTCCCATGCCGCTGAGGGGGGCGTGCGCATGGGCACAGGCGTGGCTGGTGCAGCCAAACGCATGGGGACCGGCACCGCGGTGGGTGGAGGGGCGCGCACTGGCACGGGCGCTGGCGCTGGCGTGTACACGAGCTCGTGCGGGTCCACGGAGACCACGGTGATGCCCGTGGCTTCCAGCTCTATGATAGTGCTCGGCGACCAGCCCGTAAATGCTTTGGGGATTGTCGCTGGCGCGGGCGCGGGGATGGGAGCTAGGACAGGAGCAGGGGTAGCAACAGCCGCGACCAGCTCGTTCTAGGCCATGTCCATGAGGCCCCATTCCTCCTTATTTTCTATCTCCTCCATCTCGGAGTCGACTTCACCAAACTTGAAGACTAGTGGTAGATGATCCTTCTGCGCCATGGCATTGGTGTAGGTCTGCGGGAGGGATGGGAATGGGAGGCAAACAATAAGGCGGCCCGTATTAAGCAGTGGCTTGTGCGCCATTAATGGAGAGGAAGGCGGGTGGCCATGGAAGTCAAAGGGCTCGATTCCTAGTGAGCCTGTGCAGCGTACAACTCGCACACTTCCCAGTGAGCCTGCACATTAGAGGATAGTTTGCACGCCTCTCGGTCAGCCTATGCACCGGACTGCGCTCGCACGCCCGTTTAGTCAAGCAGCTGTCCGCACGGCACCTCCTATATCCATTAAAACCAAGACACGTGGCGTCACGTGAATGGTTAACATAACACACATGATTTGAATTATATAAACGTTTGCATGTTAGAGTGGCAGCTATTTGTTTGAAAATGCCTTTGTTGGCCGTTATTCAAGTACTTCTTCTCTCAAAATGGACACGAAAAATACCACAGCATGTCGGGTGCCATTCCATGATAGCATACCAAGTTTCATGAATTTCAGACGAGTTTTAGATTTGCTAGAATTTAAAAACAAAGTATCTCAACGTTTTTTCGGCAATCAACAGTGCCCTGCTATTTTAAATTAGTTCCCATTTCTGGCATGGTACCTAAGCATGCACCCAAGGACAAAGATTTGAGTTTTCAACCAATTTATATGCACTGGAGCATGTGCATGTAGTTCAAATTTGAATTATGCACATAAAATGCCTAGAAAACCCAGTTAATGTATAAAAATGTCCAAACGAACCCCGAAAAATTGCAAAATTTAATACAACAGTCATGTTGTTCTATGTTGACACTAGAAAATTTTTGAAAGCAATAAGAGGTAGTGGATATCATTTCGTCCCCGAAGGTGGGACGTTCCCTACCGAAACCATCAGGCTTGTTGTGAGAAGCTCTGGTTTGTGAGAAGGTTATACCCAAACCTGCCCCAAACGGGACAAAAAAATTACCATGGCATGTTAATGCCGCTCCATGGTAGCATGCCAAGTTTCATGAATTTCAGACGAGTTTTGGATTTACTAGAATTTAAAAACCAGGAATCTCAATGTTTGCGGATGAGTGATGGTGGCAGGGTGTTTGACATTCATTCCCGTTTCTTGCATGGGACCTAAGCATGCAACCAAGGACACATATTTGAATTTTCAACCAATTTATTTGCATTAGAGCATGTGCATGTAGCTCAAATTTGAATTGTGCACATAAATGCATCGAAAACTCAATTAATGCATAAAAATGTCCAAACGAACCCCCACCAAAAATTGACACAACACTCCTGTTGTTCTATGTTGACACTAGAAATTTTTTGAGAGCAATAAGAGGCAGCTGATATCATTTCGTCCCCAAAGGTGGGACGTTCCCTACCGAAACCATCAGGCTTGTTGTGAGAAGCTCTCATTTGTGAGAAGCTTATACCAAACCTGCCCCAAATGGGAGAAAAAAATTTACCACGACATGTTGATGCCGCTCCATGATATCATGCCAAGTTTCATGAATTTCAGACGACTTTTTGATTTACTACAATTTAAAAACCAGGAATATGAATGTTTGCGGCCAAGTGACAGTGGCAGGGTGTTTGACATTCATTCCCGTTTCTTGCATGGGACCTAAGCATGCAACCAAGGACACATATTTGAATTTTCAACAAATTTTTATGCATTCGAGCATGTGCATGTAGTTCAAATTTGAATTATGCACATAAATGCACTGAAAACTCAATCAATGCATAAAAATGTCCACACGAACCCCGAAAAATCCCCAAAATTGACACAACACTCCCGTTGTTCTATGTTGACACTAGAAAAAAATTTGAAAGCAATAAGAGGCAGCGGATATTGTTTCGCCCCCAAAGGTGGGACGTTCCCTACCGAAACCATCAACCTTGTTGTGAGAACCTTTGGTTTGTAAGAAGCATATCCCCAAACCTGCCCCAAATGGGACAAAAATTTTACCACAACATGTTGATGCCGCTCCATGATAGCATGCCAAGTTTCATGAATTTCAAACGAGTTTTGGATTTACTAGAATTTAAAAACCAGGAATCTCAATGTTTGCGCCCGAGTGACGGTGGCAGGGTGTTTGACATTCATTCCCATTTCTTGCATGGGACCTAAGCACGCAACCAAGGACACAGATTTAAATTTTCAACCAATTTATATGCATTAGAGCATGTGCATGTAGTTCAAATTTGAATTGTGCTCATAAATGCATTGAAAATGCAATTAATGCATAAAAATGTCCAAACGAACTCCGAAATATCCCAAAAATTGACACAACACTCCTGTTGTTCTATGTTGACACTAGAAAAAAATTGAAAACAATAAGAGGCAATGGATATCGTTTCGTCCCAAAGGTGGGACATTCCCTATCGAAACCATCACGCTTGTTGTGAGAACCTTTGGTTTGTGAGAAGCATATCCCCAAACCTGCCCCAAATGGGACGAAACTTTTATCACGGCATGTTGATGCCGCTCCATGATTTCATGCCAAGTTTCATGAATTTCAGATGAGTTTTGGATTTACTAGAATTTAAAAACCAGGTATCTCAATGTTTGCGGCCGAGTGACGGTGGCAGGGTGTTTGACATTCATTCACATTTCTTGCATGAGACCTAAGCATGCAACCAAGGACACAAATTTGAATTTTCAACTAATTTATATGCATTAGAGCATGTGCTTGTAGTTCAAATTTGAATTATGCACATGAATGTATAGAAAACTCAGTTAATGTATAAAAATGTCTAAGCGAACCCCGAAAAATCCCAAAAATTGACACACTACTCGTGTTGTTCTATGTTGACATGAGAAACATTTTGAAAGTAAGAAGAGGCAACATATATCGTTTCGTCCCCCAAGGTGGCATGTACCCTACTAAAACCATCAGGCTTGTTGTGAGAGAAGCTCTGGTTTGCGAGAAGCTTATACCCACACCTGCCCCAAATGGGACAATATTTTTACCACGACATGTAGCTGCCGTTCCATGATATCATGTCAAGTTTCATGAATTTCAGACGAGTTTTCGATTTACTAGAATGTTAAAAGCATGTATCTCAATGTTAGCGGCTGAGAGACAGTGTCACGGTGTTTGACATTCATTCTCATTTTTTGCATGTGACCTAAGCTTGCAACCAAGGACAAACATTTGATTGTGCAACCCGTTTTGATGGACTGGAGCATGTGCTTCAATTTTGAATTGTGCACCTGAAATGGCTAGAAAACCAATTTAATGTATGAAATTTCCAAACGAACCCTGAATAATTCCAATTTTTTTACGACACACATATAGTTGCATGTTCACTGTAGATAAAAGGTCTAGCAATTCAAACACCGTCCATTGCCGCTGTGATCCCATTATGTAATTCAAATCAAAATTAAAAATCAAGTAGATCCCACACAATTTATTATCACCAACTGTGTGAGATGCAATACAAAATATCCTGGAGCACCGTCGGTGTATAGTACGCCTAGGGCTTACGCGAGAAGGTGTGTCGGCTACAGTCCACAGCCGGCGTGTCAAGCACACTAGCTCGCTCCCCAAATATCATTTCACTATTCAATCGTCACCGGTTAAAGATGGGGACGTGACCCACGTCACGAGGGCAACTTCGGCGGCCCACTCCGGCGAGAGCGCGGGCGCAGCCGCCATGCGCGTGCTAACAAGGTGCATGAGCACGGGCGCAATCTGCGACCGGGCGGCCAAGGCAGCCCAAACAGCCGCTGTTGCTTCTCAGGTGGCGGTTGCAACATCTGCCTCAGGGATAGCAGCTGGCGAGAGCGGCACAACAGCTGTTCGTTCCACATCGGCGGCCTTAGCCTTGATGGAGGTCGCCCACAACCATGTCGAGGCCGCCCACGCCCAGCTCGTGGCGGTCACCGCACAAATCGAACTAAGCTTCTCCGACAATGGTCGGCATCCCATGGTCGAAGAGTTGGCAATCGCCGAGAGCGTTCGAGCAGCCGCCCGTTCCTCCACTGCATACCTTGCAACGACGGAGCCCGTCCAAGCCCAGACCGCGGCCGCCCACACCCAGCTCGTGGCGGCCTTTTCCAAAGTGATGGCAGACGCAGATGGCGAGATGCTTGCCGAATATGGTGCGATGGATGCCATGGGGCTCCTTCCCCAGGAGACCATCGGGTGCGAGCTGGACATGGAGGAGGCGGCGGAGATCGACGAGCACCAGCCGTAGTAGTACTCTTTTTTTGTTTAATTAATAGCGCCGATCTTTAATTTGTTAGAGTAATGCTTAGGCCAACTAGCTCTGTTTAATTGCTGAACTTGCTCGATTAAGAAGTGTGGGTGTGCTGTAGTCTCCTTTGTGTACCCAAATTATGCAATGACGTGGATGAGCACTGTAACCAGGGAAATTGGAACCAAATTTTTTGACGTTCAAACTCATCACACACGGGTTAAGCTATCTGAATCGTTTGTGATATTCACATATCATGAACAGTTTTGAATAAGGGACCGTGTCTGATGTCACTTTGCGCGCCAGTTTTTTCGCTGAAGCGATTCCAAATTTTCGGCTTCCGCGGAAATATCTACCTCCCTGCCCCCTCTCCCTTACAAAAAGCCACATTTCACCTGTTTTCGCCTTCCTTTCCAAGTTGAAACATTCACTCCTTGCTTGCAGCGCTGCCCCCTCTCCGGCGACCCTCCTTCACGCTGCTCGGCCTCGCCTATCCAGGCAGGTAATCCACACCCGACCTCCATCCTCCTCCTCCTTCCACATCCCACATGCCCCGACCGCCGGCGCGAGCGCGACACCTTCCACCCAAATCACCGACCCCTCCACCAAATAAGCGCCGCCCTAAGCCATGGTGCACGCTGATAGGGGCAAAGGTGTCCCATATTTTGATTAGATGGTGATTATCGTTTCTGAGGAGTAGACTTTGACGATCCGACTAGGTACATGCGAGAAAGTCGCGCCTTAGCAATCGCTAAACCAACTCCGAGAGGTTATTGACCATGCTGGAGCACGATCAACCTGACCACGAGGGTCTATTTCCTGCGAGCAAACGAAGAACAAGCAAGAAACTGAGATTGCAATCTGGATATTGCGAATATAAGATGAAAGCTTTATTGATCAAGATGGGGTTCTGTGACGTCTTGATCTGGTCGTTGAACACAAATGAAGTACGCGAATTTGCAGCTATGGCGAACTTTTAATCTAAACAAAACCCAAAGTCTAAACGGTGCCCTAAGGGCTGTATATATGGAGGAAGAGGGGGGAATTTCATGGCCCTTGGTGGAGGGGTTCGGAACCAACCCTATCTCTTGTTTCCCCACACATACAGACTCTAAAAAAGCCTAGACTTATGTATTTCGAAATTACATGGGCCTGGCCCAATAAAAAGGTGACGCAACACCTAGAATAGCCTCTGGATGAAATTTATGAAGTGGCATCTTGTATATTTCGTCCAAGGCTTCATGCACTCGTTATGGTAGCTTCAAAGTCCCGAAATCATCACTTGTAACTCCGTTCTTGTTCCTCTTGCGCATGCCATCATCTCCATGCTTGTTCTTGCTCCAATGTTCATCCTTCTCCAAGCTAGGCCCTTCATTTGTAAGCAAAACAAATGTATCCAATTTAGACATTATCATATTCTCATGAACATTAAAATCATTACCAAGAAATGGAAGTACCTGGTAATTTAATTGGCGTGTGCGAGCTCTAGTAATTGGTCCAGTATGTATAGTAGCAGGGGCTGTGGGTGTAACAATGGTATTGATGTCCTCATCATCCTCCCCTTCTTGAATTGAAGTCATCCTCGACGGAAGTTCATCTTCTTCACCCAAATAAGGCTTCAAATCTGCAATGTTAAAAGTGGGACTAACCCCAAAATCTGCAGGCAGCTCAAGTTTATGTGCATTATCATTTATTTTCTCTAACACCTTAAAGGGACCATCAGCACGTGGCATTAGCTTTGATTTGCGCAAATCAGGAAATCTATCCTTACGCAAATGTAACCAAACAAGATCTCCAGGTGCAAACACAACATGTTTTCTACCCTTATCTCCAGCAAGTTTATATTTAGCATTCATACGCTCAATGTTTTCCTTAGTTAACTCATGCATTTTTAAAATCAATTCAACATGTTGTTTAGCATCAAAATTAACCTTCTCCGAAGATGGAAGAGGCAACAAATCAATAGGTGCACGAGGTAGGAAACCATAAACAACTTCAAAAGGGCACATCTTAGTAGTAGAATGCAATGAACGATTATAAGCAAATTCAATATGAGGCAAGCATTCCTTCAACATCCCTAAGCATAGTAGACTATGTTCTATTGACTACTTCAGTTTGGCCATCGGTTTGGGGGTGACAAGTAGTACTAAAAAGCAATTTAGTCCCCAACTTAGCCCATAAACATCTCCAGAAGTGGCTAAGAAATTTAGTATCACGATATGAAATAATAGTATTTGGCACACCATGCAAGCGAATAATTTCACAAAAGAACAAATCAGCAACATCAACAACATCATCGCTTTTATGACATGGTATAAAGTGTGCCATTTTCAAGAATCTATCCACGACAACAAATATGTTATCCCTCCCCTTCTTTGTTCGAGGTAAACCTAAAACAAAGTCCATAGATATATCCTCCCAAGGAACACTAGGTATAGGCAAAGGCATATATAAACCATGAGGATTGAGTCCTGACTTAGCTTTTTGACATGTAGTGCAGCGAGCAACAAAACACTCAACATCCTGTCTCATCTTTGGCCAAAAGAAATGTGAAGCAAGTATATCCTCCGTCTTCTTCACGCCAAAGTGTCCCATTAATCCTCCTCCATGCGCCTCCTGCAACAACAAAAGATGAACAAAGCTAGCTGGAATGCATAGCTTGTTAGCACGAAACACAAATCCATCGTTAACGACGAACTTGTTCCATGTTCTCCCTTCTTTACAATTCTGCAATACATCTTTAAATTCAACATCATGCACATATTGATCTTTGATGGTCTCCAAACCAAATATTTTAAAGTAAAGTTGTGAAAGCATAGTATAATGACGAGACAATGCATCAGCAATAACATTTTCCTTACCCTTCTTGTGTTTAATGACATATGGGAAAGTCTCAATGAATTCAACCCATTTAGCATGTATACGGTTCAGTTTTGCTTGACTTTTAATGTGTTTCAAAGATTCATGATCAAAATGTATAACAAATTCTTTGGGCCATAAATAATGTTGCCATGTTTCTAAAGTCCGAACAAGAGCATATAATTCTTTATCATAAGTAGAATAGTTCAGACTAGGCCCACTCAATTTTTCCGAAAAGTATGCAACAGGTTTGCCATCTTGTAATAACACACCTCCTAATCCAATTCCACTAGCATCACATTCAAGCTCAAAAGTCTTATTAAAATCAGGAAGTTGGAGTAAAGGAGCATCTGTCAACTTATCTTCCTGTGCGGTACCCCAAAGAAAAGGCACATCTTTCTTTGTAAGCTCATTGAGAGGTGCAGCAATGGTGCTGAAATATCTCACAAAACGCCTATAAAATCCAGCGAGGCCAAGAAAACTCCTCACTTGTGTGACCATTTTGGGCCGCGGCCAACTCTCAACAGATTCAATCTTGGCTTTATCAACTTCAATTCCCTGTGGAGTAACAACATAGCTAAGAAAAGATACTCGGTCGGTGCAGAATGTGCACTTCCCAAGGTTACCAAACAAACGTGCATCACGTAAAGCAATAAAAACAGCACGTAAATGTTCCAAATGTTCCTCCAAAGATCTGCTATAAATCAGTATATCATCAAAATAGACTACCACAAACCATCCAATGAAAGCACGTAAAACTCCATTCATTAATCTCATGAAAGTACTAGGTGCATTAGTTAGCCCAAAAGCCATGACTAACCACTCATATAATCCAAACTTAGTTTTAAATGTTGTTTTCCATTCATCCCCAAATTTCGTACGAATTTGATGGTATCCACTACGCAAATCAACTTTGGAGAATATTGTAGAGCCACTCAATTCATCAAGCATATCATCTAGCCTAGGAACAGGATGACGATAACGAATAGTAATATTATTAATGCCTCTACAATCAACACACATACGTGATGTACCATCCTTTTTCGGCACTAGAATAATACGAACAACACAAGGACTAAGGGATTCGCGTATATAACCTTTGTCGAGAAGCTCTTGTACTTGACGCATAATCTCCTTCGTCTCCTCTGGATTGGTACGGTATGGTGCACGGTTTGGCAGTGAAGCACCGGGAATTAAGTCAATCTGATGCTCAATCCCTCGAATAGGCGGTAATCCCGGTGGCATGTCTTGTGGAAAGACGTCAGCGAACTCCTGCAAAATGTTAGTGACAGCAGGAGGCAAAGAGGAAGGCACGTCCTCGAATGAAAATAATGCCTCTTTGCACACAAAAGCATAGCAAACAGATTTGCTGAAATCTAGCTCATCAATATCAGATTTGGTGGCAAATAAACATGCACTTTTCAATTTAATTTCAGAAGCAACACTAGATGGTTTATTATTAGGCTTCATTTGCTGCTCAAATTCTTTTGCCACAATCTGATTTTCACTCTTATTCGTCTCCTGTTTTGCTTTATTAGCTCTATTAATATCATCTTTCAAAATGGAATCAGGAGTCATAGGAAGCAAAGTAATATTTTTATCCTTATGAACAAGAGTATAGTGATTGTTTCTACCATGGTGTACAGAATTTTTATCAAATTGCCATGGTCGACCAAGTAATAAGGAACATGCTTGCATAGGTACCACATCACAATCAACATAATCAGCATATGTAGAGATACTAAAATGCACACGAACAGTACGTGTTACCTTAACCTTGCCGCTGTTGTTGAACCGTTGGATGTAGTAAGGATGTGGATGTGGTCTTGTGGTGAGAGATAGCTTCTGCACCATCTCCATGCTAGCCAAGTTGTTGCAGCTCCCTCCGTCTATGATGACGTGCACAGAACGTTCCTTCACAACTCCCTTTGTATGGAACAAATTATGCTTCTGATTTTGCTCAGCTTGTGTGACTTGCACACTCAAAACACGTTGAGAAACTAAACATTCATACCTGTCAGCGTCTTCAGGAGCCATGTATTGCGTCTCATGATCAGAATCATCTCCACCGTGTTCTTCATGTGTAATAAGAGCCAAAGTCTCCTCATCATAGTCACTAGCGGATTCATACCCACCATCCTCAGTAGCAATCATCACACGCTGAGATTTGCATTCTCACACATAATGTCCTCTTCCCTTACAACGACGACAAATAAGATCACTTGTGTGCCCTGTTGATGCCATGGAAGAAGAAGAGCTCTGTGCAAGCCCGACATGTGTACTGTTGGCAGATAGTGGTGGTTCTGCCTGCTTTCTTGTATCACGACTGGAGGTGGCACCTGATGGAGGTGCTGGTGCAGTGGAAGTAGAGGATGCATGCGGTGTCCATGATGAAGGCCGACCTGTAGAAAAGTTAGTTCACGCCAATGCTTGTCGATCCTGCACTTCACGTTCAGCTTTACAAGCAAGATGGAATAAACGAGTGATATTAGTATACTCCTTATACTCTAAAATGGTCTGAATCTCTCTATTTAATCCACCCATAAAACGTGCAAGCATAGCTTCATTCTCCTCAACAATACCACATCTAATCATGCCAGTTTGTAATTCCTGATAATATTCTTCTACATAATTTCTTCCTTGTCTTAAACGCTGCAATTTTTGAAGCAATTCACATTGATAATATGGTGGAACCCAACGAGTATGCATAGCAGTTTTCAAAGCAGCCCAAGTAGCTAGAATAGGATATAATCTACAATGTTCAGACCACCATACACATGCAAAACTAGTGAAAGCACAAAAAACAACAGCAACCCGTCTCTCCTCGGGATATTGTAAACATGTAAAACGTTGTTCAGTTTCTAACTCCCAAGTAAGATATATATCAGGAACATATCTACCCTCAAATGGTGGAATATTCAATTTCTGTTTAGGAACATGGTCATGATCTTGTACCTGAGGTGGTGGTGCAGGCCTACCATTGCGATTATATACCTGAGGTCGACCTGCTGGTGGTGGTGCTGGTGGCTACACGTAGTTCTGATTTTGATCAACCTCATCCTCATTCGCCCACATACTCATCCTCCTCCTGGGTACCAGCAGCAGCAGTAGCAGGAGCCAAAGAAGCATCAACAACAGGTACAGCACCACCAGAAGTTTGGCCATCCTCAAGAGGAACACGCTTCGCTCATCCATACTGATTCGGAAGGGGGCGTTGTTGTTGTCGTTGCAGAGCTGCGATAGGTGCAGCCGGCGGTGGTTGTGGAAAACGCGCGAGCAATTCATTAAACTTGTTATCAAGCTTTGTTTCGAACGTCTTCTCAATGCCATCTATCTTCTCCATGGCCTCTTCAAATCTGTTTAGCACATCTTGCACCTCTCTACTCATCATTTGCTGAAATTTATCATGTAGTTGTTTGTTCATCAGGTTCTCCCAATCAGTCTCATCGGCTTGTGATCCTGCCATGGTTAGCAGCAAATAGAAACACACAAGAACATGATCCTACAGACTACTAGGAAGTGGTGGTGGTGTATCACAAACCCAGCAGCAGGTGGTAATCGGCAACTGTTGTAGTTAAAACTCTCAAAGCTTGGATAGAGCGATGGCCAGGGAGAGTCAAACGCACGACGTAGATATATGTGGAGCTGGGAAGGCTTATGATATGGTCGCAAAAAAGATCAGCAATAATCAATTCAGAGATGCAAAGTTGAATAAACGCTCAACGACGGTACTATGCTGGTCCTAGGCTAGACTGTGCTAGAGACGCGAGCCTGGAACACTAACAAAATCACGACGCTGCACGGAAACAAGGGAGAAGCACACTGATTTTTTTGCGCTCTTTTTTTGTCGAAAATCACTATAATGGCGAGTGTCTCAAAACTCTTCCCAAGTCAAGATAACAGGATAGACACGAAATTTTTTCGACCAATTTTTTTTCCGACTCCCGGACCCAAAAACTGGAAACGGGTCAAAAAAAACTTTTTATAACGGCGACTGTCTCAATACGCTTGGAAACACCTAAAAAAAGGATAGCCAGAAAACTTTTCGTCAAGTGCGTTTTGGAAAATTTTGGGCCTAAATGGAGGGTGGTTTCCGGACTCTTTGTTTTTGGAAACCAACCTCTTTTACGGACGACAAAAGATTGCTGGAATCCGAAACCTACTTAGACAAGGAAACACAAATCTAGAAATAAATAGATCTCGAAAGTAAACCTAATATGAGATGGACTCGGAGTGGTGGTGATATATGGATACGGATCGGTGGTGGTATATGGACTCGGATTAGTGGTGGTATATGGACTTGGAGCGGTGGCAGATAAACAGTGATGGAGATGGCAGGGGCGATGTATCTGGTGTGGTGGTAGTATATGGCAGCAGATGATGGATCTGGTGTGGTGGTGGTATATGACTGCGGATATTGATGGTGCGGCGGCGGCGTGAAAACCCATGAATAGAGCTCGAAACTCTAAAAGACTAGACACTAAGACCAGCAACTAGACACGACGATGCAACCGCAAATTCAACAAAGCAAAATACTGAAAAGACTGTGCAATGGCTCAGACTAGTTCGGATAGGATGAACTAACCCTAATTTTTTTGTGGCTTTTTCGTGGACTATAGGTATGAAGAACAGACTCGATTTAAACTATGAAAAACTGTAAAATCTCACCGAGCAACCTGGAAATGTGATACCACTTGATAGGGGCAAAGGTGTCCCGTCTTTCGATGAGATGGTGATTATCGTTTCTCAGGAGTAGACTTTGACGATCCGACTACGTACGTGCGAGGACGTAGCACCTTAGCAATCGCTAAACCAACTCCGAGAGGTTATTGACCACGCCAAAGCACCATCAACCTGACCACGAGGGTCTATTTCCTGCGAGCAAACAAAGAACAAGCAAGAAACTAAGATTACAATCTGGATGTTGCGAATATAAGATGAAAGCTTTATTGATCAAGATGGGGTTCTGTGACGTCTTGGTCTAGTCGTTGAACACAAACGAAGTACGCGAAGTTGCAGCTATGGCGAACTTTTAATCTAACAAAACCCAAAGTCTAAACGGTGCCCTAAGGGCTATATATATGGAGGAAGGAGGGGGGGGGGGATTTCGTGGCCCATGGTGGAGGGGTCCGAAACCAACCCTATCTCTTGTTTCCCCACACATTCAGACTCTAAAAATAGCCTATACTTATGTATTTCAAAATTACATGCGCCTGGCCCAATAAAAAGGTGATGCAACACCTAGAATAGCCTCTGGATGAAATTTATGAAGTGGCATCTTGTATATTCTGTCCAAGGCTTCATGCACTCGTTATGGTGGCTTCAAAGTCCTGTAATCATCACTTGTAACTCCGTTCTTGTTCCCCTTGCGCATGCCATCATCTCCATGCTTGTTCTTGCTCCAATGTTCATCCTTCTCCAAGCTAGGCCCTTCATTTGTAAGCAAAACAAATGTATCCAATTTAGGCAGCATCATATTCTCATGAACATTAAAATCATTACCAAGAAATGAAAGTACCTGGTAATTTAATTGGCGTGCACGAGCTTGTCAGGACCCCGACTTGATGTCACATCGATCTAGCTCGTAACACCTCATATCACTTTGCGGCCTCACGCACGGTATACCCACGGGTGTCGCCTTACCTTTGCCCGGGACCGTTTGCGCCTTTTGGCTCACGTATATGATAGTGTCGCTAGCATCCATATGATAAGGAGCCCGGGCTGACATGACTAGTCGTAAACCCAAAGTGGCACAGACTTACAGGGACAGGCATCCATGACCCAGCTTCGAACGTGTCGGTCATCAGCAAGTGGGTCCGGGCTATAGCACTGGGCTAGCAGGACTCCGGTAAACCGGGCTGTAGCGGGCTAACAGGACTCCGGTACTCAATGCGTGACATTTCCCCGAAGGGACAGACACCGGAACGAAGAAGGACACATGCCGGCCAGCCTAAGTGTTCCAGAGCAGTAGCAAGCTACCATGGCTCAGCGGTAACACTAGGAGACATTTCCCGGTAAGAGAGGCTACCAAGGATAAACAACTAGATAGTCAGATCCCACACATACCAAGCATTTCAAACATACACACAATATGCTCGATATGTGCAAATACAACAAGGCATCACAACATGACTCTATGACACAAGTACTTTATTCAAGGCTCAGAGAGCCATACATAACATACACAAAGGTACGGGTCACACGACCCAGCATTCAAGTCATACAGTCATACAAACCAGCAGCGGAAGTAACTTGTCTGAGTACAGACAACTAGTAAAATAAAAGAGGCTTGGAAAGCCTAGCTATACTACGAGGTCCTTCACAAGCTCAGGAAGACCACCTGGGCCTTAGCCTACTCATTGATGTCAACGTCTACGTAGAACCCATCAGAAGGGGTTGCAGCGTCTTCTGTAAAAAATGTAAATTATAGCAACATGAGTACAAAGGTACTCAGCAAGACTTACATCAGATCCTACATACATGCATATTATCAAGAAGGGTTGGTGGAGTTATTGCAGCAAGCCAGCTTTGACTCTTGGCTAGGCTAACCTACGAGACTCCAACTTGAAATGGTTTTGCGCACACGAGTCCACTACTCACCAATTCAATACACTACCGAGAATCCACCTCCGTCTTCCTACGGAAGAGCCATCCTCGGCACTCACACTTATCTTGAGGCTTTTAGTAGTTTCCATTTACTTGTCTATGAACTGTATAGGCAACCAAGTAGTCCTTTACCGCGGACGCGGCTATTCGAATAGATCATGATAACCCTGCAGGGGTGTACTTCTTCATACATGTTTCCACCACTTAGCGTCTGCACACGACATGTGCTCGGCAGACTTCAAGCGAAAGCCGACGTGGGTGTAGACCACGACCTACCTAAACACTTAAGCCTCTAGTCCAGGTTTATCGCCTATCCAGGTTCCATCCGCAGGGAGTCCCGCCGAGGTTTCCCATACGGCCCCGAACGATGTGAACAGGGTTCCCGAGATACCTAACGGGTATTCGGTACACCCGGCCACGTACCTACCGCATCACAGCCCACCCCTACGGTCAGCGCTGTCCACGGCCTCCAGTAGGCTACAAACACCAGAAACTACTTGCAACTCCTGGACAGAGAGCTAGGGTGAATAAGAAGTTGAGCGGGGTCATATTTCAGGGCCCAATGCATGGTAGTAGCTGTATCTTAAATCACACATACAGATCTCAGTGCTTACGGTCGGCTTCAATGAAACAACCCACCATGTACTCCTACATGGCCTCTCATCGATACCTTTACCAAATCGTGTTCACCACACCACTCTCATTACCGACATAATCATTTCACTCTAGCCCATCACCCAGATGAACCAGGCCTGACACGACTCTAAGCATAGCAGGCATAGCAAGGTAGGAACAACACATACATATGGCTCAATCAACTCCTACACATGCTAGTGGGTTTCATCTAGTTACTGTGGCAATGACAGGTCATGCAGAGGAAGTGGGTTCAACTACCGTAGCACACAGCAGTTTGAAACGCATTGTCTTGATGCAGTAAAAGAGAGCAGGAGCGAGAACATGGGATTGTATCGATATGATCAAATGGTTGGTTGCTTGCCTGATGGTTCGATGCACTGATACGGTTCTTCGTTAGGGTAATCACGATACTCCTCGGAGGCAGATCCTGCCGCAAAGAACACCGATACACAACCATCACCAAACAATGTGCAACAATATGATGTATGCATGAAACATAGCAATATGAGTGTGTTGGGCTAATGCAACTAAGACCAGAAGGGTTTGAACCAATTTGAATCAAAGATTCAAATTTCAAACTCAAACATGGCCTTTTAAAGTGCTTTTCCTTGTTCTGCATTAAACATCAGGTTAACTTGTTTAATCATGCATGAAAATAGTACAGATGGATAGATTGGATTTTTCTGATCATTTTTCATATATAATTTGTCTGATTTGGAGTTACAGAATAAAAGTTATGAATTTTTAAAGTTTAAATTATATTCTGGAATTTCCTATATTAGAATAATTCCAGAAAATCAATTATTGCGTCAGCCTGACGTCAGTGTGACGTCAGCAGGTCAACGGAACACGTCCGGGTCAAACCTGACAGTGGGTCCCGCATGTCAGGGTGATTAGATTAATTAAAGTTTAATTAAAACTAAACCTGTTTAATTAACAGGGCTGGGCCCCACCTGTCATTGACTCAGGGGAGTCAACCAGGGCCCACCCGTGGTCAAACCCGGGTCGGCTGCACCGGCGTTTAGCCGCCGGCGAGCCCGACGCGGCGGCGGAAGTGGTTTTGGCCGTTTCGGCCACCAAATGGGTCGCGGAGACCACCGAAGTGGAGCTGAGGACGGGCCGCAGCTCTTGGTGGAGTCCGTTGGGGTCGGGGTGGCCGGAGTTGGCGCCGACGACGACTTTGGCGGCCACCGGGGTTCGGCCGAAGACGAACTTGACGCTAGAGGGGTCGGTGAGGCTCGGGGAGTGGCTAGCTAGGTGCTAAGTGACACGGTGAGCATGAAGGACACTGTGGAGTGGTCGGAGGGTAACCGGGAGCACGTCGGCGACGAGCTCCACGGCGGTGAGTGCGGTTGAACTCCGGGAGGTCGCTACACAGCTCGGGAGCAAGAACGGAAGGGAGGGGAAGATGGCTAAGCTCACAGTGAGTGCGACGAAGCCCTTGGTGTGGCCGGAGATGGACCGGAGCGATGACGGCGTTGAAGGGGATCTCCGGCGACGGCGGTTCGGGCGAGGTCGTTGCGGTGGACTCGGGCGTTGCGAGCACTCGGGGCTCGGCTTGCTCGATGGAGTGGACAGCGGCGGAGCTCCTGGACACGATGAGAGGACGCACGGGCGGTGGGGAGCACGGCTACGACGAAGGCACGACGATGGTGGCGTCGGTCACGGCGGGGGAGCGTGAGGGGGAGGAGCTGGAGAGAGAAGGGGTGTCTGGGGGGTTCGGGGGAGCGAGGGAGGCTGATCCACGACGTCACCGGGCGAGGGGAGCGGCGAGGCGGCGAGCAGGTGCGTGGCGCGCGCTGCGGTCGCCGTCGGGCACCTGCCTGCCTGCCTGGCCGGCAAGCAGCTCGCTGGAGCGGCGCTGGGCTGGGCCGGCAGGTGGGCCGGGAGCAGGCGCCAGGTAAGCTTTTTCCATTTCTTTCTATTTTCTATTTTTTAATACTTCTGCAACTTTGTTGAATTAAATAAAATACTTAGGCTACTCCTAAAATCACCAAACTACTCCTGGTCCATAGTTGGATTATTTCCAACATGAAACATTTTAGTTTGGAGATATTTGAGCATTTAAATATTTTATATAATTTTAAATGCCCAAATTCAAATATTTATGATTTAATTCAAAAACCCTAAGATGGCCTAGGAAAATGTGCACCACTTTTGGCAGAGGTTCTGAACCAAGACAAAAATGATGGGCATTTTAGAAGGGCATTTCAGGTTCATTGAAAAAGTTTTTTAGTAAACCCTAGTTGGTTTCAGAGGGGACTGGGGGTTCTGTCATCCCCATTTCAGGTTTCTGATGAAAGAGTAAACATGATGCAACACTCTAATGCATGGCTAACTAGGATGTGACAGAGCTCTAGTAATTAGTCCAGTATGTATAGTAGCAGGGGTTGTGGGTGTAACAATGGTATTGACGTCCTCATCACACGCAGTATAGCTAGTAGCTCAAGGAGCATTTGGCAGCGGAGAAGCAAATCGTGTCCGCACGCGCGGATGAGGTCGCGATGGCTACCATTCGTGCCAACCCCTAGATCTTGGAGGAGCACCTTGCCATTTGCTAGCTACATCGGTTAAGCATGCTCGGTTTACCCGTTGCGTGTGCTTCTCCTGCCTTTCCTTAACAAATTTAGTGAATCGTGCTATCTAATTTTACCATGCAATCTGTTGCTCCTATGTATATGTTCTATATGTCGTGTAGTGTGGTGCTCACTTATTAATCGTTTGGTTAATTAGTTGTCGTCTTCAGGCAACTGTTTGGTTCAATTTTGCAAATGTCATGTTCAATTCTTCAGGCTGCAATTTTGTATTGTCTTCCATGTGAGAAATAAATCGAATTTATCTTTACGAAATCATGAGAAACGAATACAATTACTACATTTCAAAGTTGTCAAGCATGCTTGGTTTGGTTATACATTGTGCAATGTGGTGCTCAGTTAACGTTTGGTTCATTTGTGTTGTGGTGTTTAGTTAATTGTTTGGTTCAATTCTGCAATGCGATGTTCAATAGTTGTGGGCGCATTCTGTTATTGTATACCATGTGAGAAGTAAATCGAATTTGGCTGTACTAAATACATGAGAAACAAATACAATTGCTATATTTCCAAGTTATTAAGCATGCTTGGTTCGGTTAACTGTCTGATCTTCTATTAGGAGTATGTTGTATTGTGGAATGTGGTGCACAGTTAATGTTTGGTTCATTTGTTGTGGTGTTTAGTTAGCTGCTTGGTTCAATTCTGCAATGCGATGTCCAATTGTCATGGGTGGAATTTTGTATTGTTGTGCATGTGAGGAATAAATCGAATTTGGCTGCACTTAATACATGAGAAACATATACAAGTGCTATATTTCCTAGTTCTTAATCATGCATGGTTTGGATAAATGGGTTTTCCATGTGGCTTGAATTAATCTGATGAATCTGTAATGTGCTTATTTTTCATTAGCATATTTTGCTCATAGCATGCGAACCCTTACTTAACCTGATGACTAACTACCTTATATGTCTTGCAGGGAAACAATGAGAAGCACCGAGGTTTACAATCAAGGTTAGCACGTGCATGGTCCGTTGTCTAATAGCACATTATTGTGCAATTGTAGGGACCATTCTAATATTTAGGCTTTTAACAATTTGGTCTTGCACATGTAGGTCCTGCTGTCAGAGGTTTTGACCCACTGTCTGACCCTTTTTGCATATGGGGAAATGAGTTGTCCATGAATATCAATCAAGTCAAGAAACTCAGAAAGATTGTTAGGATAAAGAAATTAGCGACAAAAAACAACAAGATCTTTGTCTGCATAATGAAGAAGACATCAGTTCACTACAAGATGGTACTAACTATTATACCTTGCCTTTATTTATTCCTTTGCCCCATTTCCAATATAGAGAAGATATTTATGCACATCCTTGTTTTCAGGCCTTTCCAAAGCAGTTCACTGATGATTACCTCTCAAACCACCTCTATGGTCAGGAGGCGAGGAAGGTTTTCATACAACACCCACGGTTCAATATTGAAGTTTTCCTGAAGAGGACAAAGGATGGACGGTCAATCATCCACAGGCACTGGCCTAAAGTTGCAAAGACCTTCAACATCAATGAAGGCTCAATATTCGCCTTCCGCTTCAGCAGTTTTCTCGATGAGATGCATCTGTCTATGTATCGTCTATGATGCTAATTTTGAAAGGTTCTAGATGTTATGTAACGCCCTCGATGCGGCTATATCTCCCACGTGTCGAAGCAGGACTTAGAGGCATAACCGCATTGAAAGCAATGTCGCAAGTGAGGTAATCTTCACACAACCCATGTAATACATAAGGGAAAGAGATACATAGTTGGCTTACAATCGCCACTTCACACAATTACATGAATAAAGCATTACATCATCCAGATACAATCAAGGTCCGACTACGGAACCAAAATAAAAGAAGAACCCCAAATGCGACAAAGGTCCCCGATCGACCCCAACTGGGCTCCACTACTGATCAACTAGAACGAAACAACACAAAGGGCAAGATCTTCATCGAGCTCCTCCTTGAGCTTGGTTGCGTCATCTGCACGGTAACATAGGCACCTGCAAACTGGTTTTGGAAGTATCTGTGAGCCACGGGGACTCAGCAATCTCGCACCCGCGAGATCAAGACTATTTAAGCTTATAGGAAGGATGGAGTAATGAGGTGGAGCTGCAGCAAGCGACTAGCATATATGGTGGCTAACATACGCAAATGAGAGCGAGAAGAGAAGGCAAAGCACGGTCGATAAAAGTATGATCAAGAAGTGATCCTATAGCAACCTACGTCAAGCATAACTCCAACACCGTGTTCACTTCCCGGACTCCGCCGGAAAGAGACCATCACGGTTACACACACGGTTGATGTATTTTAATTAAGGTCAACTTCGGGTTTTCTACAACCGGACGTTAACAAATTCCCATCTGCCACATAACCGCGGGCACGGCTTTCGAAAGATAATACCCTGCAGGGGTGTCCCAACTTAGCCCATGACAAGCTCTCACGGTCAACGAAGGAATAGACCTCCACCCGAGACATTCCGATCAGACTCGGTATCCCGGTACAACAAGACATTTCGACAGGGTAAAACTAAACCAGCAACACCGCCCGAATGTGCCGACAAATCCCGATAGGAGCTGCACATATCTCTTTCTCAGGGCACACTCAGATGAGCAATCCGTACAACTAAAACCAAACCTCGAGTTTCCCCGAGGGGGCGCTGCACAGGGCTCTAGTTCGGACCAACACTCAGAGGAGCACTGGCCCGGGGGGGGTTAGAATAAAGATGACCCTTGAGTCTGCAGAACCCAAGGGAAGGTGGTAGGTTGTTAGTGCAAATGGTAAAACCAATGTTGGGCATTGCTGGAAGAGCTTTACTTAAGGCGAACTGTCAAGGGGTTCCCATTATAGCCCAACCGTGTAAGGAACGCAAAATCCGGGAACATAACACCGATATGACGGAAACTAGGGCGGCAAGAGTGGAACAAAACACCAGGCATAAGGCCGAGCCTTCCACCCTTTACCAAGTATATAGATGCATTAATTAAATAAGATATATTGTGATATCCCAACAAGTAAACATGTTCCAACAAGGAACAACATCTCCATGTTCCAACAAGGAACAAACTTCAATCTTCACCTGCAACTAACAACGCTATAAGAGGGGCTGAGCAAAGCGGTAACATAGCCAATCAACGGTTTGCTAGGACATGGTGGGTTAGAGGTTTGACATGGCAATTTGGGAGGCTGACAAGCAAATGGTAGGCATCGTAGCATTGGCATAGCAAAGAGCGAGCAAACTAGCATAGCAAAGATAGTAGTGATTTCGAGGGTATGATCATCTTGCCTGAGATCCCGCAAGGAAGAAGAACGAATCCAAGAAGAAGACAAACGGTCGTAGACGAACAAATCCTCACAACTCCGGAACGAAACCGAAGCTAACGAGAGAAGCAACCCGGAAAGAAACAAACAACATAGTAAACACACAAGCATAAACAAGTCATGATGCACAAACAAGTATGATGCATGTTCGGTTTAATGAGGCATGGCATGGCAAAGTGCAACAAACAATACTACAAGTTAAGTGGAGCTCAATATGCAACGAGGTGCATGTTGACGAAACACCACATCAATTATTTAGTTATCTCTCGTTTAAGCTACCCAACAATATTAACTGTTGTTAAACATGGCAAGAGGTGAAGCATAATATAAACTATACCATCTAAACAATTTAAATGGGGCCGGATATAAAAAGAACAAATCCGGTAAATCCCCATATGCATTTAGCAATTTAATGCAACAACAAGTTTAAACATTTTAAATGTTGTTATCATGATGCGGATTACATATACAAGTTTTATGCAATTTTATGAAAATGTTGACATGAGCATGATACGAGGCATTTGGTCACCATGGCGGAACAAAAAGGGTGCCACGGCGATGAAACGGAAAATGATGCCACGGTAACATATCAGTTCCGGTAGCTTCCAGAGATACCGGTGCAAAAGGAAGTGAGCGAGTCATGCAAGATGGTGGGGTGATCCCGGATTCCGGGTGTCCCACATAATGGTGGCATGGCTTACGGCGAACGTGCAAGGAACAATTCGGACATGGTGCAAACACGGGCATCTCATACAACGTGCATTCGGTCCACGGCGGTCGTTTCGGTGGTTATACCTTCGAAGCGAGCAATCGGGACGGTTCTCGTTCGGCGAAGGAAGTAGTCGTTCACGGCCGTAGTGGAGGTAGACGTTCACGTGGCGACGTAGAGGAAGTAGTTGTACACGGCGACGGTAGTAGTACATCCCGTAGACGCTCACGGGTCGTCGTGGAAGTAGTGGTACACGTTCGTTTTTCGGAGAGGTACTTGACGAATCCAACATCGGGGCGACGGTAGTGGTACACGTGGTAGATGAACTTGGCGATCCGAAGGGGTACTTTTAAGCCCACGTAGTCGTACACGTTTTGTAGACGTCCGGTGCGTCCGTAGATGTACTTGGCGAAATCCGCGAAGGCGTCCTTGGGCTTCCCTGGTTGCCGAGTCTTGGCAAAACGAAGGGGATCTCGGCGTCCAAGCGAGGATGAAGACCGCGATGCGAGGAGGTGGCTTGGGGTCAAAAGACCAAGGCAAAGTGGCGCAGGAAGGTGAGGCTGCCGCAGGAGCTTGAGGGCGCGAGTGGCCATGGCGCTGAGCGACGAGCTGCTGCTGCTCGAAGCGGACAGAGGCAACTAGGGGGCACGGACGAGGCCGGGAAGACGGGGATGAACGCCCAGGTCGCAGGGGAGGCGGACGACGAAGCACGAGGTGCACGGAGCGGCGTCGGCGAGAGGATGCAGCAGCAGAAGCTGCTGCCGGCGGCGAGGCCGAGGCGGTGCGGTTCAAGGGGCGGCGAGGAGGAGGTCGAGCACGGCGCTCGCGCGCAGAGGCGACGGAGCTCAGCGGAGGGAGGAGGCAGAGGAGGGGCGCGGGCGCAGGAGGCTGAGAGGGGCAAGTCGGAGGCGTGAGGAGCTCCTCCCTGGAGCGATGCGGGCGTGCGGGGTCGGGGCCAGAGGGAGAGATCGACAGGAGGGAGAGATGCGGGTGTGCATGCGACGGCGCACAGGGGGACAAGGGGAGATCGATGGAGAGGGGATCGGGCAAGGGGATCGAGAGGATGGAGCTCCTCTCCTGAGCGGCGGCGCTGTGTGGGAACGAGGGGAGATTCGATCGGGGTTGGGGCTCTCGATCGGCTAGGGTTACCAGCGGGGGCGCGGCTGGGCCTTGGCCTTGGGCCGGCGCGGGAGGATGGGAGGCCCAGGCTGCTGGGCTCCTGCTCTCTCTCTCTCTCTAAAGAAAAAAAAACAAAACAGAGATAGGAAAGAAAAGAAAGAGGGGTTAGGGGAAGAAGTAGGACATGGGGATAATTTTTCCGGACTCGCAAAAATGAGTTTGTTCCGAGAAAAATAGAAAGGCCAAGATTGAAAGATTGAATTCAAACTCATTTGATTTAGATTCAAATGATTTGAATAGGAAGTGAGGGTTTGGGAAGGTCCAAAAATGTTCGGATTTTTGGTGGAGCTCCGGAAAATGATGAAATAAATATTGGCAAGGTTGGAGACCAAACTTGAAGCAGAAAAGGAATGGAATTATTTTGCAAGTGTGTTTTGGTGATTCCAAAACAATGGAATATTTAATATAGCTCCCTAAATATCGGGAGGGTATGTTATAAAGAGAAGTCACCATGTGAGTCCCTCGATTTAAATGGATCGAAAAATCCATACAATTTATTTAGTTGAGGTTTTAAAAATTAATGATATGATGGCATGATGCAATGCAACATGATGCAAGGATGAATGCAACAAAAAACAAATCACACGACGAAACTCGGAGTAGCTGGAAGTCTTCTGGAGCGTCGGTCTCGGGGCGTTACAACACTCCACCACTACAAGAGGATCTCGTCCCGAGATCTAGGATGGCACCGGAGAGAAATGGAAGAGGAAGAGAAGAGGTAAAACTAAGTTGCTTCTTTGACCAATGAGTGAAACCAAAGAACCTTGAGAGGTTGAACAAATTGAAAGAAAGAATACAAAGGAGATGAACGAGATTGCAAACAATCCGTTAGAAAGAGGAACAAGGAACATTACGAGAACTTGAAGGTTGCAAAGACATGAATCAAGAGTTTAATGGACAAGATAGAATTCGAAACCACTCCGGTTAAAACAAGATGAGAGGGGAAGAATTCGGGCAGTACTCCGGTTGAACATGGAAGGAATAGAACATGAACTTGAGAAGATGGGATGTTACTTGATGAAATCAACAACACACTGCCTCCGGAACTATTGAAAGAATGGCACAATGGGTAAGAAGGATTTCAGACAGCTCTCCAGTTGAGGAAGGAGGGAAAACTTGATAAGATTAGAGAACTCGAATGAAAACACGACACTCCGGTTAAATGGATAAGCAAGAAAAGAACACGATCCTCACGAATCGAGATGGTGAGTGAAAAGAGCAACGTCACAATGCCTCCGAAAGAAATAATAGAAGATATATCATTGGAATAACAGAATGGAGAAGAAAATGCCAACTTCTGCCACAAATGAGTTTGGAAAGCATCCTTGCAAAGAAGAATTGAACGGAGTTGTTGGAAAATCAACAACGAAAAGCACAAGCTTGTAGTGGGCTTATGGAAAACATCTCAAAATTATGAGGTGACAACCGGCCACTAACGGAAACAATTGCTTGCTTGAGATCAACGAAGAGATGAAAACTTCTTCCACCAAGATGATAAAGAGATAACTTGGATCATTGGCAAGCACCACAAATAGCAACATTCCCAATGGAAGGCTTTTAGGTGAAATATGACACAAGATAACTCCAACAACGAGGTTGATGGATTTAAAAATAACTCATTCTTAACAACATGTGAATCATGGAACATGAACTCAAATTATCAAGAATGACATAATACCACCTCCAAAATATGGTAGAAAGAATTGCACTCCGGATTACCATATGAAGAAAGCTTGAGCTCCTTAGGAAAGAATCTCGATGAAAACTTTGAGAAGGGAATTAAATCCTTGATGAACCATCATGTAGAACCTCCATGAAGAACTCCGGTAAACAAAAGGAATGAAAAGAAAGAGAAATTGAAAACACAAGGTGAATCCTTGCAATGATTTAGATGGATCTCCGTGATAATTAGAGCTTGGAACTCCGGGAAAAAGAGAAGATGAAACAAATGAAACCGAGAATTTTAAGGGCCTCCGGAATAAAGAATTAATCACTTGGATGAACAAGAATAAGAATTATGTTATGCTTATCCTTCACCAATTAAATTGACGACAATCAACGGATTTGGCATACTACTTATTCTCGTAGAAAGGATTAAAAGAGATATAGCGTAAACTTGAGAAGGTCTTCAACGAACCACCGGTAGGATTGGAACAACAAATGAATTGATATGATGAACAAGGAAGAGAGATCTTGAAAGAACCACCGTAAGAATTGAAAATGATCGAAGTAGGGGTGCATCACCGGTAAGAATTAGCAAATGAACGAAGGTGCTTGAGACAAACTAGATACATGAGAACAAAGAGATCAAGAACTGATTAGAGGATATTCGATAGATGCACCGGCAAGATAGGAGAATGATAACTGACGGCTGAGAATGAATAAACCTGAATTGATGGACTCCGGATGACAAACTGAGAAGACTCTTGAATATCTCCTGATGGGTGAAAAAGATTCTCACAATCGAAAACAATTATGAGAGGATGGCAACAAGCTAGCACCATGAATCTTGAAGAGAATAGAGCAAGATTAAAGAGAAACTCTTCTTCGGTCTTCAAATGATGAGAATGACAACGAGAAACACCACCAAGAATTATTGAGGCACACCGGAAGAATCAAAAGCGAAGAGGTTGAGCCAACTATGAAAAGAATTTGAAAGATCTTGGGGAAAAGCATTTGACTAATGATAACTCATTCTTACGTCAAACTTGGAGAAGAATTTAGGATAGCTCTGGGAAAATAGAAGAGTCAGGTAAGATCCTGGGAAAAGACCTGTGGGTTAGGGCCCACTCAAAAGAACACCGTTGAAAAGATTTAAAAGAGATGTTGCACCGGTTGAATTAAATGACTTGAATGAGATACCAATCTCGAAAGAGCTTGAACGAATGCAGAGTGGAAACACGAATCTTCGAGATATCTTGAGCACTCCGGAACAATTTAATAGCGAGAGATGGATGATTAAGAGGTGTACCGGCATAAGAAAAGCATTGGAAAAAAAGGAGTATGCTTAATACCAAAGCTTGAATTAAATCCACCGGAGAAGAAAAGAACGAGGAATGACGAACTTGAAGCTCCATTAGAATCTTCATGAGAATCACCGGATAAGAACATTGACGGAAAAGAATGGAGAAACTTCCCATCAATAAAATGGATACTTGAAGAAGAAATCTTAGTCCTTGAAGAAAAACAAAAGGGAGGGAGGGTGGGAAAAACAAAGGCAACTTGGGGCAGTTGGAATGAACACCATTGAGAAAAACTTAGAATTGATCTTGCGGATGGGGAGAATGATCGGATCCACTTGAAGAGAGACACACTGGTTGAAAAGGATTGACAAGACAACTCGATGATCAAGAAGGATTAGTATTCACATAGGAATATGAGAACACCATTTGGAAAAGGTATGGAATCAACATTTGACTTCGAAGCAACTCGAATACCACAACTCAAAACAAAACAAAGGATTGGCTTGCAGAATAAGCCAGAACAAACATATGATAGAGATTTCGTCCGAAGTTTTCGTGGTGGGGCCTACACGGGCTCGATCGTACAGCACCATCATGTACAAGGCAGTGCACATGACATACGAAGCGTCCCCGAGTCGGCATAGCCAAGGACTCTTTAAGACACAACGAGACCACTGTAAAATCGACCGTGAATAGGCGGACCACTAGACGTCGAACCCCAATTTCATATCATACATCCGTCGGAAAGATATCCTAAGAGCTACTTGAATTCCCACCTATGAAACTCCCGAAATTTTCCGGTTATGCAATCAGGTGTTGGGGATACAGGGGAAGCATAATATCTCACCCAAAACTAACAAATCCTACATCCAGCTGTATCCATCCTTCAACACATAACCAAGAAACCTTCGGAAATCGTCTACCTCAACCTTCGAAAAGCATCCGTTATACAAGTCATGGCAATACTCCCGTACTCACCTCAGTACTGGGTTATCGGGGTTATCTCACCAACAACTGCATAAAAGAGATTTTCGATGTCGGCGTACTAAACTCAGGTATTCCAGAACTGCAACGATAAAATTATGACGACAACACCTCAGAGCTCAACTCCCCGGGACACTTCCACTAAACCCCTGACAGGAGGCACCAAGACAATGTTCTCATCATAAAACCATCGGAACGATTCCAAGATACCCGCGTGATCCTAAAAATTTTTTAGTGAAATTTGAGAAGAGAAGAGTCAAAACTCTACGTCAGGATGCCTTACCAGAGCGATGAAGAGACTGGGGAGTAAAAAGAATTCCTAACTCTCCGATATATAATTCCTAAATGACTCAAAACATTTTTCTAGACACAACTCGGCCGCTAAAAACGATCAAGCAGTGGGGCTCCTAAGGTCGGGGAAGGCTCTGATTACCAACTTGTAACGCCCTCGATGCGGCTATATCTCCCACGTGTCGAAGCACGACTTAGAGGCATAACCGCATTGAAAGCAATGTCGCAAGTGAGGTAATCTTCACACAACCCATGTAATACATAAGGGAAAGAGATACATAGTTGGCTTACAATCGCCACTTCACACAATTACATGAATAAAGCATTACATCATCCAGATACAATCAAGGTCCGACTACGGAACCAAAATAAAAGAAGAACCCCAAATGCGACAAAGGTCCCCGATCGACCCCAACTGGGCTCCACTACTGATCAACTAGAACGAAACAACACAAAGGGCAAGATCTTCATCGAGCTCCTCCTTGAGCTTGGTTGCGTCATCTGCACGGTAACATAGGCACCTGCAAACTGGTTTTGGAAGTATCTGTGAGCCACGGGGACTCAGCAATCTCGCACCCGCGAGATCAAGACTATTTAAGCTTATAGGAAGGATGGAGTAATGAGGTGGAGCTGCAGCAAGCGACTAGCATATATGGTGGCTAACATACGCAAATGAGAGCGAGAAGAGAAGGCAAAGCACGGTCGATAAAAGTATGATCAAGAAGTGATCCTATAGCAACCTACGTCAAGCATAACTCCAACACCGTGTTCACTTCCCGGACTCCGCCGGAAAGAGACCATCACGGTTACACACACGGTTGATGTATTTTAATTAAGGTCAACTTCGGGTTTTCTACAACCGGACGTTAACAAATTCCCATCTGCCACATAACCGCGGGCACGGCTTTCGAAAGATAATACCCTGCAGGGGTGTCCCAACTTAGCCCATGACAAGCTCTCACGGTCAACGAAGGAATAGACCTCCACCCGAGACGTTCCGATCAGACTCGGTATCCCGGTACAACAAGACATTTCGACAGGGTAAAACTAAACCAGCAACACCGCCCGAATGTGCCGACAAATCCCGATAGGAGCTGCACATATCTCTTTCTCAGGGCACACTCAGATGAGCAATCCGTACAACTAAAACCAAACCTCGAGTTTCCCCGAGGGGGCGCTGCACAGGGCTCTAGTTCGGACCAACACTCAGAGGAGCACTGGCCCGGGGGGGGGTTAGAATAAAGATGACCCTTGAGTCTGCAGAACCCAAGGGAAGGTGGTAGGTTGTTAGTGCAAATGGTAAAACCAATGTTGGGCATTGCTGGAAGAGCTTTACTTAAGGCGAACTGTCAAGGGGTTCCCATTATAGCCCAACCGTGTAAGGAACGCAAAATCCGGGAACATAACACCGATATGACGGAAACTAGGGCGGCAAGAGTGGAACAAAACACCAGGCATAAGGCCGAGCCTTCCACCCTTTACCAAGTATATAGATGCATTAATTAAATAAGATATATTGTGATATCCCAACAAGTAAACATGTTCCAACAAGGAACAACATCTCCATGTTCCAACAAGGAACAAACTTCAATCTTCACCTGCAACTAACAACGCTATAAGAGGGGCTGAGCAAAGCGGTAACATAGCCAATCAACGGTTTGCTAGGACATGGTGGGTTAGAGGTTTGACATGGCAATTTGGGAGGCTGACAAGCAAATGGTAGGCATCGTAGCATTGGCATAGCAAAGAGCGAGCAAACTAGCATAGCAAAGATAGTAGTGATTTCGAGGGTATGATCATCTTGCCTGAGATCCCGCAAGGAAGAAGAACGAATCCAAGAAGAAGACAAACGGTCGTAGACGAACAAATCCTCACAACTCCGGAACGAAACCGAAGCTAACGAGAGAAGCAACCCGGAAAGAAACAAACAACATAGTAAACACACAAGCATAAACAAGTCATGATGCACAAACAAGTATGATGCATGTCCGGTTTAATGAGGCATGGCATGGCAAAGTGCAACAAACAATACTACAAGTTAAGTGGAGCTCAATATGCAACGAGGTGCATATTGACGAAACACCACATCAATTATTTAGTTATCTCTCGTTTAAGCTACCCAACAATATTAACTGTTGTTAAACATGGCAAGAGGTGAAGCATAATATAAACTATACCATCTAAACAATTTAAATGGGGCCGGATATAAAAACAACAAATCCGGTAAATCCCCATATGCATTTAGCAATTTAATGCAACAACAAGTTTAAACATTTTAAATGTTGTTATCATGATGCGGATGACATATACAAGTTTTATGCAATTTTATGAAAATGTTGACATGAGCATGTTATGAAGCATTTGGTCACCATGGCGGAACAAAAAGGGTGCCACGGCGATGAAACGGAAAAATGATGCCACGGCAACATCATTCCGGTGGTAGCTTCCAGAGATACCGTGCAAAAGGAAGTGAGCGAGTCATGCAAGATGGTGGGGTGATCCGGATTCTGGGTGTCCCACATAATGGTGGCATGGCTTACGGCGAACGTGCAAGGAACAATTCGGACATGGTGCAAACACGGGCATCTCATACAATGTGCATTCGTCCACGGCGGTCGTTTCGGGTGGTTATACCCTTCGAAGCGAGCAATCGGGACGGTTCTCGTTCGGCGAAGGAAGTAGTCGTTCACGGCCGTAGTGGAGGTAGACGTTCACGTGACGACGTAGAGGAAGTAGTTGTACACGGCGACGGTAGTAGTACATCCCGTAGACGCTCACTGGGTCGTCGTGGAAGTTAGTGGTACACGTTCGTTTTTCGGAGAGGTACTTGACGAATCCAACATCTTCGGGGCGACGGTAGTGGTACACGTGGTAGATGAACTTGGCGATTCCGAAGGGGTACTTTTAAGCCCACGTAGTCGTACACGTTTTGTAGACGTCCGGTGCGTCCGTAGATGTACTTGGCGAAATCCGCGAAGGCGGTCCTTGGGCTTCCCTGGTTGCCGAGTCTTGGCAAACGAAGGGGATCTCGGCGTCCAAGCGAGGATGAAGACCGCGATGCGAGGAGGTGGCTTGGGGTCAAAAGACCAAGGCAAAGTGGCGCAGGAAGGTGAGGCTGCCGCAGGAGCTTGAGGGCGCGAGTGGCCATGGCGCTGAGCGACGAGCTGCTGCTGCTCGAAGCGGACAGAGGCAACTAGGGGGCACGGACGAGGCCGGGAAGACGGGGATGAACGCCCAGGTCGCAGGGGAGGCGGACGACGGAGCACGAGGTGCACGGAGCGGCGTCGGCGAGAGGATGCAGCAGCAGAAGCTGCTGCGCGGCGAGGCCGAGGCGGTGCGGTTCCAGGGGCGGCGAGGAGGAGGTCGAGCACGGCGCTCGCGCGCAGAGGCGACGGAGCTCAGCGGAGGGAGGAGGCAGAGGAGGGGCGCGGGCGTAGGAGGCTGAGAGGGGCAAGTCGGAGGCGTGAGGCAGCTTCCTCCCCTGGAGCAGATGCGGGCTGTGCGGGGTCGGGGCCAGCAGGGAGAGATCGACAGGAGGGAGCAGATGCGGGTGTGCCGTGCGACGGGACACAGGGGGAACAAGGGGAGAATCAGATGGAGGAGGGGATCGGGCAAAGGGGATCGAGAGGATGGAGCTCCTCTCCTGAGCGGCGGCGCTGTGGGAACGGGGGATTCGATCGGGCTGGGGCTCTCGATCGGCTAGGGTTACCAGCGGGGGCACGGCTGGGCCTTGGCCTTGGGCCGGCGCGGGAGGATGGGAGGCCCAGGCTGCTGGGCTCCTGCTCTCTCTCTCTCTCTAAAGAAAAAAAAACAAAACAGAGATAGGAAAGAAAAGAAAGATGGGTTAGGGGAAGAAGTAGGACATGGGATAATTTTTCCGGACTCGCAAAAATGAGTTTGTTCCGAGAAAAATAGAAAGGCCAAGATTGAAAGATTGAATTCAAACTCATTGTGATTTAGATTCAATGATTTGAATAGGAAGTGAGGGTTTGGAAGGTCCAAAAATGTTCGGATTTTTGGTGGAGCTCCGAAAATGATGAAATAAATATTGGCAAGGTTGGAGACCAAACTTGAAGCAGAAAAGGAACGAAATTATTTTGTAAGTGTGTTTTGGTGATTCCAAAACAATGGAATGTTTTATAATATAGCTCCCTAAATATCGGGAGGGTATGTTATAAAGAGAAGTCATCATGTGAGTCCCTCGATTTAAATGGATCGAAAAATCCATACAATTTATTTAGTTGAGGTTTTAAAAATTAATGATATGATGGCATGATGCAATGCAAATGATGCAGAGATGAATGCACGAACAAAACAAAATCACACAACGAAACTCGGAGTAGCTAGAAGTCTTCTGGAGCGTCGGTCTCGGGGCGTTACATGTTGCATGTGAAACTTGGTGCTGGTACAATTGTGTAATGGGTTAGCTGAGTACTGAAGCTATATCATGTTGTACTTTGATGTATTTCAATTATGAAATCCTGCTTCCTTAATATGGGAATGAAATATATTATGTGTTTAATATGAATGTCAATTAGATTAATAAATGGATTATTAATAATAGGGCAATTAGCCTGCTAATTGGTTTTTGCTATTGCAAACGATTATTGAGAAAATACCGTGGGCGATAACCTAAGTGTGACGCCCGGGTAATTAAGCTACAGTGATCCTCTGCTAATGATGCCACGTCACCTCGATTACTGTTCCTAATCTCGTGTTAGTTCGTAACTGATTCAAATTCAAATTCAAAATCAACCAAAGAATAAAAGTTTTCGAATATTAGAACTAAAATGTTCGGAGTGAACCAAATATTGCATAGGTAATTATGGTGGAGAAAGCACACCTTTATAAAATGTTTAAACACTCTAAAATGAATAAAATAGTAACAATAATAATTATTTAAATGCTTTCAAAATGTTAAACAATTTCAAAACTATTTTGCATCGATGCTAAGTGGTTTGTGGCTGTGGCTTAGCTTGCAACCTCTATTTTCTTGCCACTGTAGTATTTTACTAAAATGAGAAATAAAAGAAAACAAATAAACAGAAACTATAAGAGAAAATAAGGTTTAAAAAAAATGGAAAGCCCCAGGCCAACTGGGCCATCCGGCCCAACTCCTCCCTGGCCCAACCGGCCTCCCATATCCCCCCACCCTAGGAAACCCTAACCCAACCACCCGCACTCCCCCCCCATGCCGTTCCCCCCCTCCTGATCCAATCTGGATCGGGGACGAGACCCCCAGTCGCCCCATCCCGCTCGCTCCCCTCGTTCCCCTCCACCTCGCGCCGCATGCACGCATCGTGCCTGGAGGAAGAGATCCCCGCGCCCGATCCACCCACCAACCCTCACCGCCCCCTCTCCCCGATCTGGACGCGCCCCCGACCCCTCGTCATCGCCGACGCCAGGCGCCGCCTCGCCTGCGCTGCCCCACCGTCGCCGCCCTGCGCTGGACCGACCATCGCCACCGACCGGGACGACCACGCCGGACGCCATCGCCGCTCCCCCCTGCGTCGCCGCGTCCCCGTCCTCCTCCCCAAAGGCTCCACCGAGCCTCGCCGACCCTCGTCTCTGCAACGTCGGTGAGGCACCTTCCTCTCCTCCTCCCGCCCGCGTGCTCGAACCACGGTGCCGCGCACCGCGTGCCCCGGTCTTGCTGCTCTTCCTCCTGCCGCACGCGCTCACCACGCGCTCCGGATGACCCCATACCGCGCGCTCACGGCCGCGACCTTCTCCCCGCGCCGCGACTGGACCGGCACCCCCTGCACGCGCCCGTGCGCGCCCACCCGCGCCCACGGCCATCGCTGCCGGACGCCCGCGCCCGAGACGGTGCTCTGCCCGCTCCTGCTCACGGCCTCCTCGCCCCGCTCCCTCGACCATCCCACGCCCCGTGCCCCTGCTCCACGGCTGCTGCTGCCTCCTCTACCCACCGCACCCGCCGTGCCGCTACCTCCCCAGGTCGCCGTGGCCTCGCCTGTGCTGCTTCCTCGCCGCCCCGGCCGCCTGGCCGGCGCCGTGGCCACCGGCCTCCCCCTGCACCGCCCCCCTGCCGGGTCCGCCCGCACTGGCGTGCACTCGAACGAACGGGTGCTGGACACCCATTGCGCCCATCTCCACCCAGCACCCGTTAGCCCGAACCGCTGTGGCCCCTGGGGCCTATGACAGATGGGCCCCACGCCCAAAACATTTAAAAAAAAAGAGAATTAAAAAAATATATAATAAATAAATAATTAATAATAAAATTAATTAATTAACTAATTAATTAACTTAACTAATCCTGTTTAGTTTAACTAATTAAGATTAATTAACCTAATAAATAGTTACCCTAATTAACTACTGTTAATTAGCTAAACAATCCCTAACAGGTGGGACCCACCTGTCAGGTTGACCCAGTCAACCTCTATTGACTGCTGACATAATGCTGACATCATGCTGACATCAGCAATCACTGTTCTAGATAATGTTGCATTAAAATAATTAAATAAATCCTGAAAATGATTTAAATCTTTTAAAATTAATAGAGAACAAACCGTAGCTCAGATGAAAATACTTTCTACATGAAAGTTGCTCAGAACGACGAGATGATTCCGGATACGCAGCCCGTTCGTCCACCACACACCCCTAACATATCAAACACGCAACTTTCCCCCTCCGGTTCATCTGTCCGAAAACACGAAACACCGGGAATACTTTCCCGGATGCTTTCCCCCTTCGCCAGTATCACCTACTACCGCGTTAGAACACGTCTAGCTCTGCTTGTTGTCCTGTTATGCACTTGCTTGCTATGTATTTACTATTTCTCCCCCCCCCTCTTCTCTCCGGTAGACCCCGTGACGATGCTGATGCCCCTGTGGTCGACTACATCACCGACGACCCCTCTCTCTTGCCAGAGCAACCAGGCAAGCCCCCCCTTGATCACCAGATATCGCCTATTCTACTCTATACTGCTTGCATTAGAGTAGTGTAGCTTGTTACTGCTTTCTGTTATACCTATCCTGATGCATAGCCTGTCCTTGTTACTACTGTTGTTACCTTTACCTGCAATCCTATATGCTTAGTATAGGATGCTAGTATATTCATCTGTGACCCTACATTTTTGTCCGTCAGCCGTGCTATACTATCGGGCCGTGATCACTCGGGAGGTGATCACGGGTATATACTATATACTTTATACATGATACATGTGGAGGCTAAAGTCGGGTCGGCTGGTGGAGCACCCGCAAGTGGATCTTTGTGGCGGAGCGACAGGGCAGGTTGAGACCGCCTAGGAGAGAGGTGGGCCTGGCCCTATTCGGCATTCGCGGATACTTAACACGCTGAACGAGATCTTGGTATTTGATCTGAGTTGGCTACGAGCCTATACGCACTAACCATCTACGCGGGAGTAGTTATGGGTATCCCGGCGTCGTGGTATCAGCCGAAGCACTTCAGACGTCAGCGACGGAGCGGCGCGCGCCGGATTGGACTGGAACGCCTGCTAGGCTAGGTCTGCTTCCGGCCGCCCTCGCAACGTGCAGGTGTGCTATGGGCGATGGGCCCAGACCCCTGTGCGCTTAGGTTTAGACCAGCGTGCTGGCCTCTCTGTTTTGCCTAGGTGGGGCTGCGACGTGTTGATCTTCCGAGGATGGGCATGACCCAGGAAAGTGTGTCCGGCCAAATGGGATCAAGCGTGTTGGGTAAGTTGGTGCACCCCTGCAGGGAAGTTAATCTATTCGAATAGCCGTGATCTTCGGTAACAGGACGACTTGGAGTTGTACCTTGACCTTATGACAACTAGAACCAGATACTTAATAAAACACACCCTTCCAAGTTCCACAGACAACCCGGTGATTGCTTTTCCACAGGGCGACGAGGGGAGGATCGCCGGGTAGGATTATGCTACTGGAGATGCTACCTGGAGATGCTACTTGGAGATGCTACTTGGAGGACTTCAATCTACTCTCTTCTACATGCTGCAAGACGGAGGTTGCCAGAAGCGTAGTCTTCGACAGGATTAGCTATCCCCCTCTTATTCTGGCATTCTGCAGTTCAGTCCACTGATATGGCCCTTTACACATATATCCATGCATATGTAGTGTAGCTCCTTGCTTGCGAGTACTTTGGATGAGTACTCACGGTTGCTTTCTCCCCCTTTTCCCCTTTCCTTTCTTCCTGGTTGTCGCAACCAGATGCTGGAGCCCTGGAGCCAGACGCCACCGTCGACGATGATTCCTACTACACTGGAGGTGCCTCCTACTACGTGCAGGCCGCTGACGACGACCATGAGTAGTTTAGGAGGATCCCAGGCAGGAGGCCTGCGCCTCTTTCGATCTGTATCCCAGTTTGTGCTAGCCTTCTTAAGGCAAACTTGTTTAACTTATGTCTGTACTCAGATATTGTTGCTTCCGCTGACTCGTCTATGATCGAGCACTTGTATTCGAGCCCTCGAGGCCCCTGGCTTGTATTATGATGCTTGTATGACTTATTTTATTTTAGAGTTGTGTTGTGATATCTTCCCGTGAGTCCCTGATCTTGATCGTACACATTTGCGTGCATGATTAGTGTACGATTGAATTGGGGGCGTCACAAGTTGGTATCAGAGCCAACTGCCTGTAGGAATTTCCCCTTCCACACTCCTTGGCCGAAGTCGAGTCTAGACATTGCAAAACTTTTACTAACATGGCTGTGTGCCTTACGGGCCCACGTCGCCATTTGGGGTGGTATTAGGATCTTTTATTCCTCGATCTATACTCTGGGACTCTGATCTCTTTTCTATTCGGGTTAAATGATTTTCTAAAATCTAACTTTAGGTTCTCGAAAACGCTTTCTCCCGGAGAGCCCCTTCAGTCAAGATGATCGCCGACTGCACATGAAGATTTCAAAGTTACTTTCCGATACTCTTTCGGGACTGCCCATTGCTTTTGCAATTCACTACCACCGAAATATCCCTATGAATAAATTCATACACCGTTCTTACTTAGTCCCCAGTTGTTCTTTGTATTGCAAGACGCCCCGAAATACTCGTTGTTGTTCTTAGAATACTTACGCCTACTGCCTTGCAGTTCCTTACCACCTGAATACCCATACGGATAATTTCTCGCACTTATCGAGTATCCGCTCATCCCCAGTTGATTCATGTATTTCACAAAAGTCTTCGAAATGCCATTCGATCTTCCGAAAATCCCGAGCAGCCTATTGCTCTTGAAATTCTTGCTTGCTTGCATTATGGTTAGTCCCATAAGTCTCATAGTCTTATTGACATTCCTTGTCATTATCTTTTTGAGTCTGTTGACTCAATATGTTTGCGAATACCCGCAAACATCATTGATCCTTATAAATTACCTTTCCGGCTGAGCTGCCATTCTTTTAACTGGAATTGGTTCTCGACCAATCCAATTGTCGTTGATTGTACCCTAAGGCTATTCAACTTATCCATCCCTAATCAGAGCATTGCTTCTGATCCCTTGATTGGGAAATCATAATTCCTTTGCATTTGACAATTGAGTTAGTCAGTTGTTTCTATAATTTGATCTCCTTGCACTCTTCTTCCTCTAGTTGAGTACCGATGCTCACGTCAGATCCCTTGTGGACCATCAGGTCCATTGTTGGATTTTATCCGTCAGCATCCTTCATATTCAATAACCTTGTGAGCCTTCCCTTGGATACATAATGCCCTTGGTAATTGTATCATCTACTTTCTCAACCTTGCTCTACTTTCGAGCTTGTGATATTTACTCTTGAAACTTGTGGTATATGTTTCTAAGAAGCCCCTATAGGTTGAACCTATGCCTTCCTTAATATGTGTGAACTCGAAAGTTTTCACGAGTCATACTCTTCTGGTATTTTGCTAGATAAAATTTCAACACTACGACTTCATTGAACGCGAGAAGTGAATGAAAGGTTGTGCATTGGAGAAGTGGGAGTCGACCTTGAACTTTGTGTTCATGCCCATGGACACGATGTACATCTTCTCATCGAAGCTTCTTTTAAAATTAATTATTCCCTTGGTATAAGTTCATCTTATAGCTGAGATCTGGCCTTTTTGCAATCGTGGTTCCGACCATGTTCTCCTTTAAATACCATTTCTTGTGCAAGTTTAAGCACTTGTCTTTTGCAGAGCAACTCCCCAGTCCAACCTCTACTTTGATTCGTCGTCGAGTATTACCCTCCTGGTATCTCGAGATTATCTTGGAATTGCATAACTTCTTATGAGTTCTTCATCAAGTACTACATTCTCACTGATTACAGTTTTTCACGGGCTCGGAGTTATTAAACACTCACGGACATCGATAACTGAATCGAGTCCGCCTCGCGATTAAACAACTCGTAGTAATCTTCTTTGCTTACGAGTTTGTACCCATTCCTAGCCTGTTGGGCTATATCATTGTCGTGATGATTCTAACTGTGCTACCTGGTCCTTATCCTCGGAGCACCAATTTGCGACGATAGCTAAGCTTATGCGATCTCCCTCATCATTCCATTTCGCCTTGAACAATAAGCTTGATTTCAAGTTTGTGTCCTACCCATGGTTCCAATAACCTTCCGCTTCATCATTACTTTGACCTGATGTCATCGCTGATTGAATCATCTTCATGAAATCCCTCGACAAATGTGTCGTGATCGTCATCGACCTTATGAGCTCTTCCAGGATATCAATTGAGTTCATGATGAGAAATATTATCCTTGCCCCCGATGATTTGTGTTAGTTTTGACCACTTTATTGCCTTCCGGTCAACACAAACGTGTTCGTGTTTTGTGTTATACCTTGAGTTTCCTGCTATCCAGCATTTGTTCTTCTTTACCTTGGAGTATTACCATCTTTTAAATATCAAGGATGTTGTGAGGATTGCTCCACCTCTTAAGAATTCTTGGAATAGTGATACTTCTCATCATCACCATTCTTTCTTGGTCCTCATGTTGATTCCAACCGGGGTACCAACAAGAACGGTGCTGTTTGGATTCTGCCTTTCTAGCAACCCTATTACTTTGAAGTTAATGGCCGGCCATTCATTCTTAGACTATTGATTATTGAATCACCATTCTGACATTGGTCGTGCAGCCCAACCCATATTTCGGGCGCACCTTTCTACCAATGTTTAATTGTGTATGTTTTCCTCAAACATGCTTCATTATATCATTTGATCTGACAAATGATATTTACTTGTTCACCTAATTGTGGAAACCCATCTTTTGTTAATCTCGATGAATTACCGCTGATTCCATCAGCCACCTCCTCATCCTCTTGTTGGTTTACTGATGAACTCATGTTTCGAAACTCACTTCCATAGTTCATTTCCTAAGAATCTTACAATGGCATCTTGTCAATTTGTGTCGCACCTTCTCTTCTTAGGCATCCTAAGTCTGAGGTATCCTCATTCCTAACATCGATCAGATCTGAATCTCGGTCAGATATGATGGTTGTGACATATTTCCAAGAGTTATAACATTGGTCCTTATATATCAGTAGGGTGATGTCATGCCTATCACACCTGGCCGGAGGACTTGTTATTATAGTTTCTTGTTTAGCAAGTTTAACCAATCTTCCTTGAGGAAATTATAAGACTTATTCTATAAGTTGTTCCTGATGGATCCTTTGTGCATCCAAATTCTGACCCTTACTTGATAACCATGTCAACGCTATCTCGAAGCATGTCTGTGGTACTCCGATTTTCAACAAGAACATTTGAAACCCGATGCTAAATATTTCTTGCTCAATTATCCAGACAACGTTGTACGGATAATGTCATGAAATTCCTCCCCTTACATAAAAGGTTTTCTAGTTTCTATCCTGTCATGGATATCATGCTCTACTTGTCCTTGGGAAGGATATAACCTTGAAATATGTGTTTAAACACATTTTCCTTTCCATTGTTCTGCTCAATCTGATAACCATATTTTCCTTTCCATTGGTTGGGTTAACGTTTCTTGTGATCTATATGATCTAAGTAGTAATAATTCACTGCTTATGCAAACACCTTGTTGTACCACTCTGTCAGTAAGACCCTGTTGCTACTGATGATGACATTTCAGTAACCACCGATGGACGAGAACTTTGCCTATTGGTCCGCCTCGTTCAACGAGCAGGAAAATGGTTCTCTTCGTCCCTCGCCCTTATTACGATGTTGTCGTCGACATAACCGATAGACTACCCTCTGGCATGCCTGGCTTACATGATCGTACAAGATGTCAGCGGCCTTCATACTTTTAACCATATGGTGGGCCCATAACCCACAGTTACACAGGATCGAAACCTGACTCTCCTGTACACCCTGTTGTCAAAGTTATTCCTCGCGCTTGACTTCTTATGTAATTCACGGGCCACCTGCCAAGTGATCTATTCTGGTATCAGACACAATACTTATTCTCGTTGCTCTAGACCCCTTTCACACTTTGTTTTAGGCAATGAACGATTGCCTATCCTCTCGAAACTTCTTATTGCACCGTCTTACTTGCTCTCGGTGTTTTCTTAAATTGCAATTCGAGAGTTACTTTCCGCCACCATCCCCGATGTTATCAACCAGATAGTCAACCTTTCAGAGGTCCGTTTTTCCAAAGTTACCCCTTGTCCTTCATATGTACAATGAAAACTCAAAAAAAAAGGATGACGACTTCATCGTGAGGACCTGAAGCCGTGGTATGGAGACATCAACGTTATGGATCGACCTCTTCGAGAAGACGAACCAAGACTGAGAAGATTCGTTAGGATTTCGTAACCAGACCTTTCCCCCTTAGTCCCCCTCTTAAATCTCGGGACGAGATTTCTTGTAGTGGAGGAGAATTGTGACGCCCGGGTAATTAAGCTACAGTGATCCTCTGCTAATGATGCCACGTCACCTCGATTACTGTTCCTAATCTCGTGTTAGTTCGTAACTGATTCAAATTCAAATTCAAAATCAACCAAAGAATAAAAGTTTTCGAATATTAAAACTAAAATGTTCGGAGTGAACCAAATATTGCATAGGTAATTATGGTGGAGAAAGCACACCTTTATAAAATGTTTAAACACTCTAAAATGAATAAAATAGTAACAATAATAATTATTTAAATGCTTTCAAAATGTTAAACAATTTCAAAACTATTTTGCATCGATGCTAAGTGGTTTGTGGCTGTGGCTTAGCTTGCAACCTCTATTTTCTTGCCACTGTAGTATTTTACTAAAATGAGAAATAAAAGAAAACAAATAAACAGAAACTATAAAGAAAATAAGGTTTAAAAAAATGGAAAGCCCCAGGCCAACTGGGCCATCCGGCCCAACTCCTCCCTGGCCCAACCGGCCTCCCATATCCCCCCACCCTAGGAAACCCTAACCCAACCACCCGCACTCCCCCCCCATGCCGTTCCCCCCTCCTGATCCAATCTGGATCGGGGACGAGACCCCCAGTCGCCCACCCCGCTCGCTCCCCTCGTTCCCCTCCACCTCGCGCCGCACGCACGCATCGTGCCTGGGGGAAGAGATCCCCGCGCCCGATCCACCCACCAACCCTCACCGCCCCCTCTCCCCGATCTGGACGCGCCCCTGACCCCTCGTCATCGCCGACGCCAGGCGCCGCCTCGCCTGCGCTGCCCCACCGTCGCCGCCCTGCGCCGGACCGACCATCGCCACCGACCGGGACGACCACGCCGGACGCCATCGCCGCTCCTCCCCTGCGTCGCCGCGTCCCCGTCCTCCTCCCCAAAGGCTCCACCGAGCCTCGCCGACCCTCGTCTCTGCAACGTCGGTGAGGCACCGTCCTCTCCTCCTCCCGCCCGCGTGCTCGAACCACGGTGCCGCGCACCGCGTGCCCCGGTCTTGCTGCTCTTCCTCCTGCCGCACGCGCTCACCACGCGCTCCGGATGACCCCATACCGCGCGCTCACGGCCGCGACCTTCTCCCCGCGCCGCGACTGGACCGGCACCCCCTGCACGCGCCCGTGCGCGCCCACCCGCGCCCACGGCCATCGCTGCCGGACGCCCGCGCCCGAGACGGTGCTCTGCCCGCTCCTGCTCACGGCCTCCTCGCCCCGCTCCCTCGACCATCCCACGCCCCGTGCCCCTGCTCCACGGCTGCTGCTGCCTCCTCTACCCACCGCACCCGCCGTGCCGCTACCTCCCCAGGTCGCCGTGGCCTCGCCTGTGCTGCTTCCTCGCCGCCCCGGCCGCCTGGCCGGCGCCGTGGCCACCGGCCTCCCCCTGCACCGCCCCCCCTGCCGGGTCCGCCCGCACTGGCGTGCACTCGAACGAACGGGTGCTGGACACCCATTGCGCCCATCTCCACCCAGCACCCGTTAGCCCGAACCGCTGTGGCCCCTTTGGCCCAATGACACAGGGGCCCACGCCCCAGAACTTTATTAAAAAAAGGAATTAAAAATAAATAAATAAATAACAATTACATTAATTAATCAATAAGTGAATTAATTAAGTTAATTAATCATGTTTAATTAATCTAATTAACTAGTTAGTTTAATTAAATAGTAATTAGTTTAACTAAGACCTAATTAACCTAAACAGTGTATGACAGGTGGGTCCCACTGGACCCACATGTCAGTTTGACCCAGTCAACTCTGTTGACTGCTGACGTCAGCATGACATCATGCTGATGTCATTAATTTATTTTCGAATTAATTTAAAAAATTAATTAAATTTCAGAAATTAATAAAATCTTTAGAAAATCATATCTTTTAATCCGTAACTCGGATTAAAATATTTTCAACATGAAAGTTGCTCAGAACGACGATACGAATCCGGATACGCAGTCCGTTCGTCCGCCACACACCCCTAACCTATCGAACTCGCAACTTTCCCCCTCCGGCTCCTCTGTCCCGAAACACGAAACACCGGGGATATTTTCCTGGATGTTTCCCCCTTAACCGGTATCACCTCATACCACGTTAGGGCACGCCTAGCATCGTTACTTGTCTTGTCATGCATCGATATGCATCTGTTTACATGGTATTCATTGTTTCTTCCCCCTCTTCTCTCCGGTAGACTACGAGACCGACGCTGCTGCTGCCCAGTTCGACTACGGAGTTGACGACCCCTCTCTCTTGCCAGAGCAACCAGGCAAGCCCCCCCCCCTTGATCACCAGATATCGCCTATTCTACTCTATACTGCTTGCATTAGAGTAGTGTAGCATGTTACTGCTTTCTGTTATACCTATCCTGATGCATAGCCTGTCCTTGATACTACTGTTGTTACCTTTACCTGCAATCCTATATGCTTAGTATAGGATGCTAGTATATTCATCTGTGGCCCTACATTCTTGTCCGTCAGCCGTGCTATACTATCGGGCCGTGATCACTCGGGAGGTGATCACGGGTATATACTATATACTTTATACATGATACATGTGGAGACTAAAGTCGGGTCGGCTGGTGGAGCACCCGCGAGTGGATCTTTGTGGCGGAGCGACAGGGCAGGTTGAGACCGCCTAGGAGAGAGGTGGGCCTGGCCCTGTTCGGCGTTCGCGGATACTTAACACGCTTAACGAGATCTTGGTATTTGATCTGAGTTGGCTACGAGCCTATACGCACTAACCATCTACGTGGGAGTAGTTATGGGTATCCCGGCGTCGTGGTATCAGCCGAAGCACTTCAGACGTCAGCGACGGAGCGGCGCGCGCCGGATTGGACTGGAACTGCCTTGACTAGGGGCTAGGTCTGCTTCCGGCCGCCCTCGCAACGTGCAGGTGTGCTATGGGCGATGGGCCCAGACCCCTGTGCGCTTAGGTTTAGACCGGCGTGCTGGCCTCTCTGTTTTGCCTAGGTGGGGCTGCGACGTGTTGATCTTCCGAGGCCGGGCATGACCCAGGAAAGTGTGTCCGGCCAAATGGGATCAAGCGTGTTGGGTAAGTTGGTGCACCCCTGCAGGGAAGTTAATCTATTCGAATAGCCGTGATCTTCGGTAACAGGACGACTTGGAGTTGTACCTTGACCTTATGACAACTAGAACCGGATACTTAATAAAACACACCCTTCCAAGTTCCACAGACAACCCGGTGATCGCTTTTCCACAGGGCGACGAGGGGAGGATCGCCGGGTAGGATTATGCTATGCGATGCTACTGGAGATGCTACTTGGAGATGCTACTTGGAGATGCTACTTGGAGGACTTCAATCTACTCTCTTCTACATGCTGCAAGACGGAGGCTGCCAGAAGCGTAGTCTTCGACAGGATTAGCTATCCCCCTTTTATTCTGGCATTCTGCAGTTCAGTCCACCGATATGGCCCTTTACACATATACCCATGCATATGTAGTGTAGCTCCTTGCTTGCGAGTACTTTGGATGAGTACTCACGGTTGCTTTCTCCCCCCTTTTCCCCCTTTCCTTTCTTCTGGTTGTCGCAACCAGATGCTGGAGCCCTGGAGCCAGACGCCACCGTCGACGATGATTCCTACTACACTGGAGGTGCCTACTACTACGTGCAGGCCGCTGACGACGACCATGAGTAGTTTAGGAGGATCCCAGGCAGGAGGCCTGCTCCTCTTTCGATCTGTATCCCAGTTTGTGCTAGCCTTCTTAAGGCAAACTTGTTTAACTTATGTATGTACTCAGATATTGTTGCTTCCGCTGACTCGTCTCTGATCGAGCACTTGTATTCGAGCCCTCGAGGCCCCTAGCTTGTATTATGATGCTTGTATGACTTATTTAAGTTTTAGAGTTGTGTTGTGATATCTTCCCGTGAGTCCCTGATCTTGATCGTACACATTTGCGTGCATGATTAGTGTACGATTGAATCGGGGGCGTCACACTAAGGTAACGCACACAATTTCTAGGAATAAACCATGTTGGATCGATGAACAATCACACACGACATTCTCTTCAAAACTGTTTGCGTTAGGCCACCTTGCGCAAACGTTTACCGCATAAAAGTTGTGTGTGATGGATAGCCTTTACCACATAGTTTCTTCTATGCACCATGTGTGATGCATTCAATAATGCAAACGATAAATTATTAATATTGTGTGAGATGGGAACACTATCACAAACGATTTAACGGGGAAAATTGTGTGTGATGTACCTATGAACGGAAATGTTTTCCTTGCAGCGACTATGTGGGATGTATATACGAACGGAAACGTTTAGCGGGGACTGACTGTGTGGGATGTACTTATGACCGAAAATGATTTCGCCTGCATAATTGTATTTTTTGAGCACTACTTACGTATAACCGTATTTGCCCGCTCGCCGGTCGCACACGACCTCATTTTGCCGAGTGTGTGTGCCAGGATGGCCTATCCCCAACGGTTTCTGGGTCGTGTGGGAAGGACCCTCCTATCGCCCACACTCACTAGGTGACGGTTCCGAACACCGTCGCGGAAAGGGGTTAAAAACCATTTGTATAACACCTCGCTGTACCAGTGATGTCGTTTATGAAGTGCCGCCACGTGTTAGACCACCTCCCCCAATGAAGAGAATTATGAACCTCACATTAACCTAGACACATATGAAGGAAAATTCTTCCAAGAAACACGTGTTTCCAAAAAACGCTTCAAGAAACACTCTACTTCACACAAGAACATTGAAGTAGACAGCGACAGTGAACCCGACTTCACCCCTGAGCCGGAACAAGAAGAGCCGGAACAAGAAGATCTTGAACAAGAAGAGGTTACTGCTACGGATGACTTGTCAATGCCTGACCGATTACGTAAAGGTAGCCTTCCACATGTTGATGCCGCTAAACCCGATGAGCACTTCACTGATGATAGTGATGATGCATTTATTGATCCTGGAGCATTTATTGAACCCGATGATCAAGATTATTATTAGGTATTCAACTTTTTTATGTTGTACTTGATTTATATAGTTACTTGTATGATTGTATGATTTATATAGTAACTTGCATAATTTTCTTACTTTGTATGATTGTTTGTTATACATAGTGCCATGGTCTTGATATCCGTCCCCGTCGGCCCTCGCCCAATTTATGATTCAGATGTGGTATATTCTCTTTTAAAACTATTTGTTGCATTTCACATTTATGGCAATTATGGCCGTTGAGTTGACATAGAGATATTTTTATCTAGGAGGTATGTGAACCGGAAATTGCAACCGACCCTCTTGTCGAGAAGTTAAATTTAGTTGAAAAAGAAAATGAGTATTTGAAAGAAAAAATTAAAAGAATTGAAGAAGATAAGATGAAATTGGAGTTGTATGTTTCCGATATCATTGCTGATCACAAGATGAAGATGAATGCAATGCGCTTGAAGATGGATGCAATGCGCTTGAAGATTAAGAAGATTAGAAAATATGCCATTGATAATGAGGCTTGGTATCATTATGTCGTTGGATCAACTTTTACCTTAGTTGTGATCTTCATCACATTTGTTGCGATGAGGGTAAGTTTTCTCTAGTGTTTTTCTTAACAAATGCGTACTTATCTTATTTTCCTCCTAAATGGCATAATTACCTAAGTTAGATAAAAATGAGTTATACTTACGTAAGTTGGCTCAAAAATGGCATCATCAACTAGGTTAGCACAAAAAAGACCTACACTTATCTTATTTTCCTCCAAATTGACATAATAAGCTTAGTTGGCTAAAAAGTGGCATAATTACGTATGTTAGCTCTAAAATGACACAAATAAGGAATAAGAAGAAGAAAAACAAGAAAGAGGAGAAAAATAAAGAATAGAAGAAGAAAGATAAGAAAAAGAAAGAATAAAAGAAGAAGAATGAGAATGAGGAGGAAAGGGATAAAAAGATAGAAGAGAAGAAGAAAGATGAGAAAAGAAGAAGAATAAGAAAATTCTTCTTCTTCTTCTTCTAGCCTTCTCTTCTTCTTCTTCTTTCTTCTTCTAGGCTTCTTCTTCTTCTTCCAGAACTCTTCTTCTTCTTCTTCTTCTTCTTCTTCATCATCATCATCATCATCATCATCATCTTCTTTTTCTTTTTCTTCTTCTTCTTCTTCTTCTTCTTCTTCTTCTAGTCTTCTTCTTCTTCTTCTAACTTTCTCACTCCCATTTTTGCAGGTTTGATTCACTTTATGGAAGCAACATTGATGGACCGCTAGTGTTTAGTTCTTGTTTTCATTTGTATTGATGAACAATGTGAAACTATGTATGTATATATTTTTTGCGGAAAAACTATGTATGTATATATGGATGAACTCCGTGAAACTATGTATGCATTGGATACCCTATGTGTTCTGTTGCATTGATGGACTGCTAGATGTTTGATACATGGGCTATGTTTGATGTTCAAACTATATATATCACATATCTTTTGAAAATGCAGGGATATAACAGAAAACAGAAAAAACATCAATAATACATGCACTTTGCCATCCGCCACCGACGGCAAAGGGACCTTTGCCGTCCGCTGTTGACGGTAAAGAAGCCACGTGGCAGCAACCTGTGCAACCTAGGAGCTGACCCATTTGGTCAGTTTGCCGTCCATGGCAGACGACAAAGGGCTGGGTCTACTGACGTGTCTGCTGACATCACAAAGTAGATGACAAAGGGATGTGCAGCTTTGCCGTCTGCTGGCGAATGAAAAAGGCTGCCATTAGCCACCTAACATGGCTAACGCATGGTTTTTGCCGTCCATGTTCTTTGCCGTCCGCCACTGACGGTAAAGGGCCTTTGCCGTCCGCTTTGTGGAAGCAGACAACAAAGAACCTTCTTACCATCGCTCTCTTTGCCAGGCAGGTTTGCCGTCGGTGGAAGACGACAAAGACCTTTGCCGTCTGCTTTTGGTGCCTTTGTCGTCTGCCACGGCAGACGGCAAATAAGCTGATTCCTATAGTGAGGTGCCATGATTGATATGAAAGAAGGGAATATTAAATTTCAGTTTCTTTTGAGAAAGGGTATGAAACACTTCCCTAGAACTAGAATTAAGTCACCATATGAGCCAATCATGATGGCAACCTATGGAGCAAAAACTAAAGATGACAATGCTTAAATCTTTGCATTATGATTAGCTAGGGGTGTAAAACAATAACGATTGTTGGGAGGTAACCCAATAGTTATCCTTTAATTTTTTTGTTTTTTGTTGTTTTTTATAAGTATAAAATTATGCTTTTGTTATGATTGTGACTTTTACGTTTTAATTAGTGTTTGTGCCAAATAATGCCTTTAGGATGGCTTGGGTGATAGTTGATTTGATCCTGTTGGAAAACATAAATTTTCACGTCTAGTAGCAGAATTATTAAAAATTACTAGAGGAACAAAAAAATTCTGAATTTTTTAAACAAGATTGATATAAAATTTTCCTATGTTGTCCTAATTTCTCAGAATTTTTGGAGTTATAGAAGTATGGTTAAAGTACAGATTACTACAGACTGTTATGTTTTTGACAGATTCTGTTTTTGTTGCATTGTGTGCTTATTTTGATGAATCTATGGATTGTATCGGGGGGATACAGTAGTTATAATGCAATAATAAAATATTAATGGGTTTGAAATAGTACTTAAAGTGGTGATTTTCTTTGTTATACTAATGGATCTCACTAAGGTTTTGTTAAGTTTTGTTTGATTGTAGTTTTCAAGTTTTGGGTGAGATCACGATGGATGAAGGAATAAGGAGTGAGAAGAGCCTAAGCTTGGGGATGCCCATGGCACCCCAATGTAATATTAAACGAGTACCAAGCAACTAAGCTTGTGGATGCCTCGGTAGGCATCCCCTCTTTCTTCTAACGACCATCGGTAATTTTACTTGCTGCTATATTTTTATTCATCACATATCATGAGTTTTGCTTGGAGCGTCTTGTATTATATGTGTCTTTGCTTGTTTTGCTTTTAAGTTTGTCACAATCATCCTTACTGAACACACCTATTTGAGAGAGCCATAATGATGCTATGAGTTAGAATTGCTCTATGTGCTTCACTTAATTTTTTTTGAGCTAATTGCTCTAGTACTTCACTTATATCTTTTTTGAGCACGGTGGTGGTTTAATTTTTGAAGAAATCCTCTCATGCTTCACTTATATTAATTTGAGACTTAGTAAATTTTGAAGAAACCTCTCATGCTTCACTTATATTATTTTGAGAGTTGAAATTTTTGAAGAAGTCTTTATGCTCTTTTGCTTCACTTAAATCTATTTGAGAGCTTGAAAGTAGCAATGGTAATATATGAATTTACTCCCAAAGTGATAGATATTCAAGGGGGATATAATAAAAACTTTCATGAAGATCATTGGATATTATAAACTTGATTCCTTGTAATAGTTTTGAGATATGGAGATACTAATATGTGAGTTATGTTGGTGAGTAATTATGCTTTAGTAAGAATATTGGTGTTAAGGTTTGCGATTACCTATGCAAGCATGCAAGTCAATAGTTATGTAATGAAGTGGGTAGTGGAGCCCACGGGCACCCTTTTGACCTACCCCTACCTATATAAATACTCTAAAACTCCCAAAACCCTACGGGGGTCGAGGAAATACAGTTTCCGCTGCCGCAAGTTCTAGAACCACGAGATTGAATCTAGAGACCTTTTTCGGCACTCTACTAGAGGGGGCAATGATCATGGAGTGTTTTTTCATCATCCTTGTTGCCCCTCCGATGATGCGTGAGTAGTTTACCACAAACCTACGGGTCCGTAGCTATTAGCTAGATGGCTTGTTCTCTCTTTTTGTTCTTTAATACAATGTTCTCCTTGATGTTCTTGGAGATCTATTTGATGTAACTCTTTTTTTGCGGTGTGTTTGTTGGGATCCGATGAATTGTGACTTTATGATTAGTCTATCCATGAATATTATTTGAGTCTTTGCTGAACTATTTTATGCATGATTGTTATGTCCTCGTATTTCTTCTCTGAAATTTGGTTTGGTTTGTCCAACTAGATTGATTTTTCTTGCCATGGGAAGAGGTGCTTTGTGATAGGTTCGATCTCGCGGTGCTCAATCTCAGTGACAGAAAGAGACATGACACACATGTATCGTTGCTATTAAGGGTAAAAAGATGGGGTTTATTCATACGTGAGTTTATCTTGTCTACATCATCTCATCATTCTTATTGCATTTTTCCTGTCCATGAACTTAACACACTAGATGCATGATGAATAGCGGTCGATGTGTGGAGTAATAGCAGTAGATGCAAGCAGGAGTCGGGGTACTAATCTTGGACGTGATGCCTATATACATGATCATTGCCTTGGATATCATCATAATTATTTGCTTTTCTGTCAGTTGCCCAACAATAATTTATTTACCCACTGTATGTTATTTTCTTGAGAGAAACCTCTAGTGAAAACTATGGGCCCCAGGTCTATTTTCCTATCACATTAAACCAAAAATTCCTTGCTGCATTTTTCTTTCTTTATTTTATTTTATGTTTTAGTTAGATCTATTTACCAAAACCTATACAATTTAATCTATCTCAATACCGTGGAGGGATTGGCAACCCCTCTTACGTATTGGGTTACAAGTATTTGTCGTTTGTGTGCAGGTGTTATTTAAATAGTGCTGCTTGGTTCTCCTACTAGATTGATAACCTTGGTTTCATAACTAAGGGAAATACTTACCTTTGCTGTGCCGCATCATCCTCTCCTCTTCAGGGAAATACCAACACATATTACAAGCAATCAAGCTCCCACTTAGAAGCTTGTTAGCACAAACTTCTTTGTAAGTTTTTATAAAACCTAAAGCTTTGATCACCTCATCAAAGTGTATATTCCAACTATGAGATGCTTGCACCAGTCCATGGATGGATCATTGGAGCTTTTATACCTTGTTAGCATCCTTAGGGTCGACAAAATCTTCCAGTTGCATCATATACAACTCTTCCTTAAGCAACCCATTAAGGGACGTTGTTTTGACGTCCATCTGCCGGATTTCATAATCATAAAATGCGGCATTGCTAACATAATTCTAACAGTTAAGTGGTATTATGTTGTATTACCGAGAAACTATGCATACATATATGCTGCCCCGTTTCTTCCTCCCGACATAATCCTCAAATTACGAACCCAGTTAACAAAACTAGCAAAGCTTATTGGGTATGGAATGGTTAAGTGGTGAGCTTGTAGCAAGCACTAAGCATTTCTTTGTGGCTAACTTATGAGTACAAGAATAAGAAGAGTAAACTATGCATAATCGAGCGCAAATTATTGTGATCAAGAAGTGATCATGAACACCTACTTACTAGTCATACATAACCCCACCGTGTTCTCTTCCCGAACTCCCTCGAAAAGAGATTATCATGGTTACACACGTGGTTGGTGTATTTTAGTTAGATTAGTGTCCTCTACAACTAGATATTATAAATTTCCAAGATGCCACATAACCGCGAGCACGACTTTCCTAAAGATTTACCCCTGCAGGGGGTGCTCCAAGTAGTCCATCACAAATTACCATACGCATCTGATGGAAAAACCTCACTCCATGATAACACGATGCTTATAAGGAATCCGAGTGGACAAGCCACTCATCAAAGGTAAAACAATCCCAGGGAGACCTGAGCCAGATCTGTGTCCAGGGCCGCGCGCTCTCTATCTACCGGCTCATCCGTCCATGCAAAGTGGATGATAGCCAAAAGACCTCAAGTTGCCTCGAGGCGGAACCGCTAGCTGCTAGGTAGATGGACCAACACTCATGAGGAGCACTGGCCCGGGTTGTTGATTAATTATCCACGGGGGTGATGTCGCTTGAAGCTACATTGGTATTTCCCAAAGCGGAAGCGATGATGCAGCAGAACTACGGTAGGTATTTCCCTCAGTTATGAAATCAAGGTATCAATTGAGTAGGAGAGCCAAGCAACACTATGTAAATGGTACCTGCACTCAAAGAACAAATACTTGCAACCCGACGCTTATGAGGGGTTGTCAATCCCTCTTAGGTAATGGAGTCAGAAATTGGAAAGTTGACATGAGAATAAATGTGATAGATTAGATAAATTGCTCTCGATAAAACGTGAAATAAAATAAGTAATAAAAAGGTGCATCGAGGTAATTTTGGGTTTTTGTAGTAATAGATATGAAAAAAAAGCGAATAAAAATAGATCTCAAAGCAAATATGATAAAGAATAGACCCGGGGGCTGTAGATTTCACTAGTGGTTTCTCTCAAGAAATATCACATGGTGGGTAAACAAATTACTGTTGGGCAACTGATAGAAGATCGAATAATCATGACGATATCCAAGGCAATGATCAATATATAGGCATCACGTCTAATATTAGTAGACCGACTCCTACCTGCATCTACTACTGTTACTCCACACACCGACCGCTATCCAACATGCATCTAGTGCATTAAGTTCATGGAGAAATGGAGTAATGCAATAAGTACGATGACATGATGTAGACGAGATCTATTCATGTAGGAATAGCCCCCATCTTATTATCCTTAATAGAAACGATACATGCGTGTCTTGCTGCCTCTTCTGTCACTAGGAAAGAACACCACAAGATCGAACCCATCACAAAGGAGTAAAATGCATCAACCATCCCTGAACTTGCTGGCAAGGTTCAAAACAGTCCCTAGACTCTGAAGCTGATCTAATACGGTCCCTAAAGTTGAGAATACGAAGGCAATACGATCCCTGAACTCACTCGAGCAGTCCTATGCTACGTACACGCGTATTGCTCGCGTACGCCATGTCAGCCACATCAGCCATGTCAGCGTAGCAGGCCCGCAGTTAGAAAAATCGGTCGTCTCCTAGTCAAAATCCCCAACGAACACCTGCAGAAAAAAAATCCCCAAACGAAGCCCAAATCGCATTCCACTCCCCTAACCCGCATCGAGCGGCACCAGCGTGACGGATAGTTCCGTCGACGGCGACGATGGTAGCCTCGGCGCCTATCCACCTACCGTCACGCCTCCTCCTCCCATCGCCGGTCGCCACCAAGTTGCGCCTCCTCCACCTGTCGCCACCGGTGGCCCAAGCCGCAGCTTGCTTGGGCGACAATTTCCTCATGAGGTGTGGCGGCGGGGAGAGCCCTGTCTCGCGTGGACGCCGTCCATGGATGTGCAGGAGGCACACTACCGTGGACACGTGCTAATGGCGACGGTCGCCGGAGATGGTGGCGATTTGATGACGGCGGACGCACTTGTGGCGGCCATCGAGGAGCGGTGTGGCGTCCTGCCGTGCGAGGTGTTCTAACTGAGCTTGATGGCGACCTCATTGAGATCAAACATGATCATAAATATAAGTAGAATGTCAGATGGCAGTAGCGAATTCTAAAAATTGGCTACGTAATTCTAGTTTTATGTATCTTAGAGTACTGAACTCGGCTGTTGTGTCAGCTATGTAATGTTGCCTCTATTGGCTGTTATCTAATGTCAGACATGCACACCAGTACTGATTGTGAACTACCTTGTGTATGTGCGTATGTCAACTATCGTGCGATGGGAAGCTGAAATTTGCTATTTGGCACTATATGTTTGTGAACTATCCTTGTCAGCTATATTGTCAACTGTCCTTGTGTAATTGTGTTGCATTGGAAGTGAAATGTACTAGTATATTATTGAAAATATGCATTTTGACAGATTGTGCATGTACATGTACAGTGAGACCACCTTGTATCTGCATATGACTAACTGTATGAATTGAGATGCACCGTAATGATTTTTGACAGATTATAAATGCATGTATAGTAACGATTTTTGACAGATTATAAATGCATGTACAATAATGATTCAAAACTATACTTGTGTAATTATAATTTTATAAGTGAACTTTTGCAATGAACTCTTACCAGTACCATATATATGGCCACTACATATATATGAACCGAACATACAACTGAACTCTTGCCATTACAAAAGCATAAGTTCTCAATCTAAACAGTACATAACAATACTTTACAAATTTAGTAGTCTCAAGATCAGCACAATGATCATAAACAGAACATAGACATTACTAGTTCTGCACCTGATCATAACCAGAACACAAAAGTCATGAAGATCCCCATTTCTGACTAGACATTTCTCCTCAACTAAATTCATCAAACATATTAACCGTTCTATGTTTCTTGAAGCCTAGCCTGCTCTGATTGGAAGATGCACCTATATTCTTTGGCTTGTTTCTCTGAAATTGTGATGAATGTAACCTTTCCTCCTCTGGCTTTGAACTACTTGCTTCAGTTTCTTTTTTCATTTAATCCTCCATGGCTAGTTTTTTGCTTGATCTGCCACTACATTGTTCCTTTCTTCGGTTTTCCTCTTTCTCTGCTCCCACTCTTTCTCTGCAACCTCGTCCAGCCACCGTATTGGGGTACCCATCAGCCGCAGAGCACCGCCGGCAGATGTGGCGACGAGCTGCTTCCGTCCTCCGCCGTCCCTGGGCCGCTCACGTGCTGGACCTGCCGATGATCATCAGGTTGCCGCCGGTGCCGTTCAAGGTCGAGTGCTTCTGTTCTGATGAGAGGAACAGGGGAGGGCGGATGAGTGACATAACCAAATCCGAGGGGCCTATGAACTAGTGTACGCTGACGTGGACGTCGCGTCGTATGCAAGCAATACGTGCATGCGTAGCCCAGTACTGGTTGCACAAGTTCCAGGACCGTACTAGCATCGTATTTGCAAGTTTAGGGATCGTATTGGGTCAGTTTGAGAGTTTAGGGACCGTTTTGGTCCTTGCCAGCGAGTTCATGGACGGCTGATGCATTTTACTCCATCACAAAGCACCTCTTCCCATGGCAAGAAAAATCGATCTTGTTGGCCCAACTAAACCAAAGATTCGAAGAAGAATTACGAAGCTATAAATAGTCATGCATATAAGAGATCAAAAGAAGACTCAAATAATATTCATGGATATAGATCTGATCATAAACTGAAAGTTCATCGGATCCCAACAAACACACCGCAAAAAGGAGTTACATCGAATAGATCTCCAAGAGACCATTGTATTGAGAATCAAAGAGAGAGAGAGAGAGAGAGAGAGAGAGAGAGAGAGAGAGGGAGAGAGAGAGAGAGAGGAAGCCATCTATGGTGGACTACTCACGCATCATCAGAGAGGCACCAATAAGGATGATGAACCCCTCTGTGATGGTGTTAGATTGGATCTCGTGGTTCTAGAACTTGTGGCGGCTGGAATTGTGTTTCCTTGACTCCCCTAGGGTTTCTGGAATATTTGGGAATTTATAGGGCGAAGAGGCGGTGCAGGGGGGCTCTGTGGGGGGCACAACCCCCCTGGGCTTGCCTGGGCTCCTAGGCGCGCCCTGGTGGGTTGTGCTCCCCACGGGCCTCCCCCTAGTACTTCTTTGGCCCACTAGGTGTCTTCTGGTCCAGAAAAAAAAATCTCCAAAATGTTTTGTTGCGTTTGGACTCTGTTTGGTATTGATATTCTGCGAAGTAAAAAACAAGCAAAAAACAACAACTAGCACTGGGCAGTATGTCAATAGGTTAGTCCAGAAAATGATATAAAGTTGCTATAAAATGATGGTAAAACATCTAGGAATGATAATATAACAGCATGGAACAATACAAAATTATAGATATGTTGGAGACGTATCAGCATCCCCAAGCTTAATTCATGCTCGTCCTTGAGTAGGTAAATGATAAAAACAGAATTTTTGATGTGGAATGCTTCCTAATATGTTCATCCCATATTCTTTCCTTTTGTAGCATGGACATTTGGACTTTTATATGGTTCAAAGCAATAATCTTGTTTTGACATGAAGATCTCAATACTCAAGCATATCAACAAGCAACACTATGTCTTTCAAAATATCAACACTAAAGAAAGTTATCCCTGGCCCATCATGCTCAGTCATTGATCCATTCATGAAACACACTCACATATTAGCTACATCCAATGCTCAAGTATGATCATAGTGCTCCCTAGTTGGTGCTTTGTAAGAGAAGATGGAGACTCAAAAAATAAAAATTGCATAAAGTAAATAGATAAGCCCTTCGCAGAGGGAAGTAGGAATTTATAGAGGTGCCAGAGATCAAAGCTTAAATTGAGAGATAATTTTTTTGAGAGGCATACTTTTCCCGTCAATGAAAACGATTGAGTAATTCCCAACACTTTCCATTCTAGATATACCATAGGCAGTTCCCAAACATAAAATAAAGTTTATTCCCTTTTCCACCATTCTTTCACAATCCATGGCTAGCTGTTTCCATGGGTGCCTTCCATACCAACACTTCCCAAGGAATTTATTATTTGACAACATAAAGTAAATTTCTTATTCATTTAGGGACTAGGCATCCCTATTACCGCCGTACTCTCATGCAATGACAAGTGAATAAACACTCATCTTGAGAATAACACATCTAGCATGGAAAATATTGGCCACCCCTACCGCTTCATGAGCAGTACGGGCACACAAAAAGGAAATTCATTTTGAAAATTAGAGATGGCACATACAAATTTTCTCAGAATGGCACGAAAATACCGCATATAGGTAGGTATGGTGGACTCATATGGCAAAACTGGGTCTAAAGATTTTGGATGCACAATTATTATTTCTACTTAGTACAAGTGGAGGCTAGCAAATAGATTGAGAAGCAACCAACCAAGAAACAAAAAATCACATAAGCGAGCATTAGGCATAAATAACACCGAATAATGCTCCACAAGTAGGATGTAATTTCATTGCATAACTATTGACTTTTGTGCTTGCATAGGGAATCACAAACCTTAACACAAATATTCCTACTAAAGCATAATTACTCACCAACATGACTCACATATCACTATCATCATATCTCAAAACTATTACAAGGAATCAAGTTTATTTTGTCCAGTGATCTTCATGAGAGTTTTTATTACATCCCTCTTAAATATCTATCACCTTGGGACTAATTTCATATATTGCAATTGCTTTTGATAAGCTCAAACAAATTTAAGTGAAGAACATGAGCATAAAAAAATTCATTTTTGAAAATAATATAAGTGAATCATGAGATAATTTCTTCAAAAGTTTACAAACTCTCAAATAAATCTAAGTGAAGCATGAGAGCATTTCTTAAGAAATATTAAAGCACACCATGCTCAAAAAGATATAAGTGAAGCACTAGAGCAATTCAGTAGCTCAAAGATTTTACGTGAAGCATAAAGAACAATTCTAACAAATCATAGCATAATTTTGGCTCTCTCAAATAGGTGTGTCCATAAAGGATAGATGACACAAACTAAAAAGAAAACAAGCAAAGACTCATATAATACAAGACTCTCCAAGCAAAACTCATGATACGCGACGAATAAAAATACAACTCCAAGTAAAATACCGATGGTTGTTAGAACAAAAAGGAGATGCCTTCTGGGGCATCCCCAAGCTTAGTTGCTTGGTTCTCCGTGAATATTAACTTGGGGTGCAATGGGGGCATCCCCAACCTTAGGCTCTTTTCACTCCTTATTCCTTCATCCATCGCGATCTCACCCAAAACTTGAAAACTTCAATCACACAAAACTTAACAGAACCTTCGCGAGATCCGTTAGTATAAGAAAGCAAATCACCACTCTAAGTACTGTTGCAACCCCATTCATATTTTATTATTGCATTATATCTACTGTATTCCAACTTTACCATGGCTTATACCCCCCGATACAATCAATAGATTCATCAGAAATAAGCACACAATGCAACGAAAACAGAATCTGTCAAAAACAGAATAGTCTGTAGTCTGAAAACTTTGTACACTTCTGTAACTCCAAAAATTCTGAAAAAGTAGGAAGATGTAGTAAATTTGTATATAAATCTTGTGTAAAAACCTCAAAAAATTTCCTCGCTTCTGTGATTTAAGAAAATTATTTTACTGGACGCAAAAGTTTTTGTTTTCCAACAAGATCAAATCAACTATGACCAAACATAATCCCAAAGGCTTTACTTGGCACAAAAACTAACTAAGACATAAAAACACAATCATAATAGTAGCATAATTGCGCAAACACTAAACAACAGAAAGAAAAGGTAGAAATAAATTTTATTCATTGGGTTGCCTCCCAACAAGCGCTACCGTTTTATGCCCCTAGCTAGGCATAATGCATAGGTTCTAGTATTGTTATCTTTCTTATTATTTTCCCTAGATGTGTTTTTATCAGGTGGTTTTGCAAAAGTAACTTGAAACACATTATCCATATAAATTTTAGCATTATGAAGTTGCCCATCAATGCATCCCCTTTGATTTCCGGCCACAATCCAAGAATATTGTTGATTAACATCATTGAAAACTTCTTGGATTATATCTAAAATGGGGATTTCCTTTAAGGTTCTCATAAAAAATTGATTTTTTTCCAAGCAAATGTCTCAACATATAATCACTATTATAAAGGATCTCATCCATCACCGGTATTTCACGGTTCATACCATAAAAATCAAAAATTTCCCTAGCTTCCCGTACTACGTAATCAAATTCATTCATAAGAACAGGGGTAGCTAACTTTTTAGCTTTAGCATCCTTTATAATGGGTAGCTCATAAAACAGTCTCTGCAAGGTAGGATGGGTACGGATAAATCTATTTTCAAGTTTCAGAACTAGTGCTGAAATAGCTTCCGCATAAGTTTTAGTTCTTTAAAGTATAGGAGCATAATCAAGAGTCAAATTTCCAACACAACTAAAAAATTCTTGGATATGTTCTTTTCCCATAACATCCCCTTGCTCCACAACAAAAGTTTTAGCATCCAGATTGCCAGATCGCCAAATTTTAGGAGTTAGGCCATCATCTGTTTATGCCATACCAAAATCACTCATGATGACAAGTTCAAGCAAACAAAAGATCAAACGAGAAAAGGGTGAACAAAAAAGGGGGTGAATAAAAAGGCAAATGTTTGTGAAGTGGGGGAGATGAAAACGAGAGGCAAATGGAAAATAACGTAAATTGCAAGGAGATGAATTTGTGATTAGAAACCTGATAGATGTTGATGATGCTCCCCGGCAACGGCACCAGAAATTCCTTTTGATGTCGCTTGAAGCTACGTCGGTATTTCCCCAAAGAAGAAGGGATGATGAAGGACAACTACGGTAGGTATTTCCCTAAGTTATGAAACCAAGGTATCAATCCAGTAGGAGAACCAAGCAACACTATGTAAACAGTACCTGCACACAAAGAACAAATACTTGCAGCCCGACGCTTAGAGGGCTCGTCAATCCCTTTTAGGTAACGGCGTTAGAAATTGGCAAGTTGACGGGAGAATAAATCTGATAGATTGGATAAATTGCTCTCAGTAAAACACGAAATAAAATAAGTAATAAAAAGGTGCAACAAGGTATTTTTGGGTTTTTGGAATAACAGATCTAAAAATAAAAGCGAATAAAAGTAGATCTCAAAGCAGATATGACAAAAAATAGACCCGGTGGCGTAGATTTCACTAGAGGCTTCTCTCGAGAAATAACACACGGTGGGTAAACAAATTACTTTTGGGCAATTGATAGAAGATTGAATAATTACGACGATATCCAAGGCAATGATCAATATATAGGCATCATGTCCAAGATTAGTAGACCGACTCCTGCCTACATCTACTACTATTAGTCCACACATCGACCGCTATCCAGCATGCATCTAGTGTATTATGTTCATGGAGAATCAAAGTAATGCAATAAGAGTGATGCCATGATGTAGACTTGATCGATTCATGTAGGAATAGCCCCATCTTGTTATACTTAATAGCAATGATACATGCATGTCTTGCTGTCCCTTCAATCACTAGGAAAGAACACCGCAAGATCAAACCCATCACAAAGAGCCTCTTCCCATGGTAAGGAAAATTGATCTAATTGGCCTAACTCAACCAAAGATTCGAAGAAGAAATACGAGGTTATAAATAGTCATGCATATAAGAGATCAAGAGAAGACTCAAATAATATTCATGGATATAGATCTGATCATAAACTCAAAGTTCATCGGATCTCAACAAACACACCGCAAAAAAGAGTTACATCAAATAGCTCCAAGAGACCATTGTATTGAGAAAAAAAGAGAGAGAGGAAGCAATCTAGCTACTGCCTACGGACCCGTATGTCTATGGAGGACTACTCACGCATCATCGAAGAGGCACCAATGAGGATGATAAACCCCTCCGTGATGGTGTTAGATTGGATCTCGTGGCTTTGGAACTTGCGGCGGCTGGATGTGTGTTTCATTGACTCTCCTAGGGTTTCTGGAATATTTGGGAATTTATAGGGCGAAGAGGCGGTGTAAGGGGGCTCCGTGGGGGGCACAACACCCCTGGCATGCTTGGCTCCGCTCTGGTACTTCTTTGGCCCACTGTGTGTCTTCTGGTCTAGAAAAAAATCTCCAAAATTTTTGCTGCATTTGGACTCTATTTGGTATTGACATTCTGCAAAGTAAAAAACAAACAAAAAACAACAACAAACTTGGCACTATGTCAATAGGTTAGTCCCAAAAAATGATATAAAGTTGCAATAAAGTGATGGTAAAACATCGAAGAATGATAATATAATAGCATGGAACAATAAAATATTATAGATACGTTGGAGACGTATCAGGGGCCGGTAGGTCCCTATCCAAGTTTTATTAGGTTGGCAAATGGTAAAAACCAAGGTTAGGCCTCTTCGAAAAAGCTTTACTCTAAAACGAATGATCAAGGGTTCCCCATAAAACCCCACACATGTTAGGAGCGCTCATCATGGAACAAAACAACGGTGTTACGAAAACTCGGGCGACATCAGTGGAACAAAACACCAGACAAAAAGGCCGAGCCTTTCACACACAATCAAGTATATGCATTAATTAAATAAGAGATATTGTGATATCCCATGATATCCATATCCCAACATGGAACAACGTGCAACTACACGTGCAACTAGCAACCCTATAAGAGAGGTGGAGCAAAGCGGTAACATAGCCAAACAATGGTTTGCTAGGAACGTGGGTGGTTAGAGGCTTATGATGGCAATTTTGGAGGCTTCACAAACAAGTGGTAGGAAGCGAGACATAGCCATAGCATCAAGACAATTAGCAAGAAAATATAGTAGCGATATCCAAGGTAATGGTCATCTTGCTTGGAATCCCTCTTGGAAGAAGATCAATCGATGAAGTAGTCGAGCAACATAGTCGAACGAGTCCGCACACTTGGAATGTTACCAGGAACTACTGAGAAGAAGCACAACTAGAAAGAAACAAACAACACGGCAAACAAACATAACATAATCATGGCATAATGCACAATCAAGTATGATGGATGTCCGGTTTAAAGAGGCATGTCATGGAAAATTGCAATAATCAAATACTAGATATTGACAAAACATCACTTTCAATATTTAGTTTATTCTAGTTTATGCACTCAACAATCTAAAATGTTGTTTAAAAAGGGTGAACATGGCATAATGTGATGATGGAATGAAGCGAGTTAAATGGAGAAGGAGAACATACATATAGTAATTTCATAACTCTTCATTTTAAAAGAAATGCGGTTAATGTTATTTAAGCTAAACAAGCATGTTTATTGTTGTTAGAATGCATTAGGATGGCATATTCAAGTTGCATGCAATTTTATGAAATGTTGACATGAAGGATGATATAGAGCATTTGGTCACCATGGCGGAAAGAATTGGGTGCCACGACGGCGAATCCGGAAATGATGCCATGTCACCATGGCGGAAAGAATGGTACTTGTACGTGGTTTGTCAAGGTACTTGGCGCATCCTAGGTCCTCAGGGGTCGTTGGTGTGGAAGTAGTCGTTCACAATGGTGGTAGATGAACTTGGCGCTTGTGTACGTGGAAAACCCCCAGAGACATTGCTTGATGATACGAGTACCAGTCTTGGCGGTTGTGCACTTGGGGATATGGCAACGCGGTGTACAGAGGCAGCGGTGGTCGAAGGCAGATGACGCGGGGCTTAGTGAGTTGGTCGGGCACCAGGGCCGGATGGGCTTGGGATGGGGCTGTCGTAGAAACCATTGCCAGTGATGGATGAAGCAGAGGAGGTTGCAGAGGCGAGTGTGGCTAGAGGAAAAGGGGTCGACGCCCATGGCGGACATAGGAGTTCCACCGGCAAGCTTGAAGGTGGCAAGCTGAGGCGCGACTGGTGCTAGAGGTGAGGTGGCACCATGGCCAGAGCGGAGATGGACGAGGCAAGAGGCCATGATGCTTGCGAATGACCCGACGGCACACCATGGATCGGGTGTTGGAGGTCACAGATGAAACAAAAGGAGAATGAGCCGTGTGAGGGAAGCTCAGGCTCCTGGTCACGGCATCGTCATCGACCTGTCTGTCATGCTTGAGGCAGCGAGGCCTTGGCGCAGAGGAAGAGCTAGGCATGAGCGGCAGAGTAGCGGCAGCAGGGCGTGGTTGTGGTGGTGTGTTGTGGAGGCAAACTGGAGTTGGAGCTCGGGGGACCATGAAGGTGTGTAGGGAAGGGCGCCGGGTGGCCTGGGAGCTTCTCTCTCGAACGCTCAGACGTTAGTGTGGTGGTGGTGCAAGGAGGAGGAGGGGATCAAGGAGAGAGTGGAGAGATGGGGATCGATCGGGGGTTGGGGCTCTCGACCGGCTAGGGTTAAGGGGGTCACCGGGCTATGGGTTTGTGCGGCAAAAGAGAGAGAAGAGAGTTGGCCGGCCTTTTCTCTATTTCATTTATAGAAAAAATAGAGAGAAGGAAAAAGGAAGAAAAGAAATAGATGGGTTTTTTGAAAAATGCTGAAACCTTTTATGCAGAGCCTAAGATTTATACTTAGCTCCAGAGAAAAAGTTTCACCACAATTGGAAGAGTATAACTCAAACTCATTTGAATTTAATTCAAATGGTTTTGAATAGGAAGTAGGTGCTAGGGAGGTTAAAAAATGTTGAGGTTTTGGGTGGAGCTTGGGAAAAGGATAAAAGAATTAATGACAAAGTTTGAAGCAAAGAATTGAGATAGAAAAGGCATGGGGTTTAAATTATAAGTGTGTTATGGTTAGTTTCAATTAATGGTATATTTTATTATAGTAGCTCCCTAAAATATTGGGAGGATATGTTATCAAGAGATCACCATGTGAATTCCCTCTATTTAAATAGATCAAAAGATCTATGCAATTTGTTTATTTGAATTGTGAAATTTAATGACATGATGGCATGATGAAGATGCAAAGCAAAAAATAACATCCAGGGATAATTACAATGGAAGGAATCGATCTTGGGCTATTACAACTCCCCCCACTTACAAGAGATATTGCTCTGGGATCTTGGAATGAAATGCGGAAGAGGAATAGAAGAGGTAAAACCAAGTTGCTTCTCACACAAATGAGTCAGACCAAATAACCTTGGAAATTAAAACTTGAAAGTAAGGACATAACGGAGACGAACGAAATTGGAAGCACTCCAGTAGAAAAGAGGAACAAGGGACGCCATGAGAACCTTGGAAGTTGCACAGACATGAAGCAAGGGCTGAATGGAGAAGAAAGAAATTGAAATTTTGGAATATATGTGATTTTGGGAAAAAGAACCAACGCGAGACAATGCCCGTGGGGCCCACAAGCCCCAGAGCATGCACCCCCTATGCAGGGCCCGCCTGGCAGGCTTGTGGTGCCCCTGTAAGTCGGTTGGTGCCCTTCTTGCGCTGAAAGAAAGATAATATCCAGAAGAAAATCCCCTCAAAATTTCAGCCCAATCGGAGTTATGGATCTCCGGGAATTTAAGAAACAGTGAAGGGCTAGAAAACAGGAACACAAAACAGAAGAGAACAAAGAGAGAGATACAATCTCGGAGGGGCTCCTTCCTCCGGGAGCCATGGAGACCGTGGACCAAAGCTCATCCCATCTAGGGGGACCAATGAAGAATAAGGAGGAGGGGGATCTGTCCCCCTCTCTCCCAGTGGCACCGGAACACCGCCGGGGCAATTAGCATGACGACGATCTACACCAACAACTTTGCCCCATCATCACAAACTCTCTCTCCCTCTATGCAGAGGTATAACACCTCTTCTCCCCGCTTTAATCTCAATGTAAACATGGTGCTTAATGCTATATATTATTATCCAATGATGTATGGCCATCCTATGATGTTTGAGTAGATTCGTTTTGTCCTATGGGTTGGTTGATGATTGTGATTGGTTTGAGTTGTATGTTTTATTTGGATGTTGTCCCATGGTGTCCCCTGCGTCGTGCAAGTGTGTGGAATTACCGCTGTAGGGTGTTGCAATACGTTCATGATTTGCTTATAGTGCGTGCGAGAGTGACATAAGTTGTTGCGTATGGGAATAAAGAGGACTTGTTACTTAATGCTATTGTTGGCTTTTACCTTAATGATATTTAGTAGTTGTGGATGCTGGCTAGAGTTTCAATCATAAGTGCATATGATCCGAGTATGGAAAGTATGTTAGCTCATGCCTCTCCCTCGTATAAAATTGCAATAATGATTACTGGTCTAGTTATCGATTGCCTAGGGACAAATCCATCTCTTGTGTTACAAAAGGCTTTCTACTAAACAACTAACATTTATTATCTTGCAAATTACATGTCGTATTATTCTTGGAAATTACTCCTAGTTTTATTCTTGCAAAGTAGTTCTAGCATTACACCTACAAAGTACTTCTAGTTTCGTACTTGTTCTAGGTAAAGCAAATGGTGTGCGTAGAGTTGTATCGATGGTTGATAGAACTTGAAGAGAATATAAATTCTACCTTTATCTCCTTGTTGGGTTCGACACTCTTATTTATCAATAAAGCTACAATTTCTCCCCTATACTTGTGGGATATCAAGACCTTTTTCTAGCGCCGTTGCTGGGGAGAAATAGCGTGGGGTGAATATTCCCGTGTGTGCTTGTTTGCTTTATCACTAAGTAGATTTTATTTTCTATTTACATAGGAAGAGAGTTATACTTCGTCATTGCATGATATATGTTGCTTTGTGCTCACTACTAAATTACAAATCATTGTTAATTAAAATTGGCTTTGATATACCTTGGGATCTAGGTGGATCAATTACTTGAGCACTATATGCCTATCCTAATGGCTTTAAAGAAAGCGATGTCTGGGAGATAGCCCGGAAGTGTTAGAGAATCATTGTTTTCTTTCTGTTGTGTGCTTCTAAAAAGTTAAAAAAGTAAAAAATGTAGAGGGGAACCTAAAACTTGTCAAAAGGAAAAGTGAAAGTGAGACAAATGAGCAATGTGAATGTGGGGGCTAGCCTTGAACTTTGTTCATGCCCATGGAAACTTTGTGAACCTTTATTACAGAAACTTGTCAACAAAAATAATTATCCCCTTGTACAAATCCATTGTATTATGAACATAATGTGCCGAGATTTACCATTAGGGTGTTTAAATTGCTTGTTTGGTATGTGCAGTGCAAAACAGAAACTTTGCCTGTAGTGCGTGAATTTACATTTTTTTTATTGGAATGCCAAAAGTTTCTGAAATTTTTACACGATACTACTATGATTTTTTTTATTTTGTCCTAGTTTTTCAGAATTTTTTGAGTTACATAAGTATATGTACCATTTGCATCTTTACAGACAATCCTATATTCACAGATTGTTGTTATAATTTCTTTATTTTCTTATGTTTGAAATCTTGTTGAGCCCCACTGACTTGAGAGCCATAGAATTGTGATAGAATACAATGGGTAATGTTTGATTATAATTATACAATAATGTTACAGCAGGACATGCTTGGATTTCATGTTGTATGTACTAACCCTATAATAAAAAGTTTGGTTAAGTTATGTGTGGATGAAGTGTTCGAAGATCAAGGAGGGATCGATATGAGGAGAATAAGGAGAGGATAGTGTTCAATCTTGGGGATGCCCAAGGCACCCAAGTAAATATTCAAGGGTACTCAAGCGTCTAATCTTGGGGATGCCCCGGAAGGCATCCCATCTTTCTTCAACAATTATCGGTATGTCTCGATTTTGTTTTGTTCACATGATATCCGTAAATTCTTGGAGTGTCATGTGCTTTTTATTTCAATAATGCACCATGCTGGTATGAGATAGTCTTTGGTTGATTATAGAATTCTCTTTGCGCTTCACTTATATCTTTTGAGTATGGCTTTATAGAATGCTTCATTTGCTTCACTTATATCATTTGAAGTTTGGAAGCATGTTTCTCTACATTGGAAAACCGTCATTTGTAGAATGTTGTTTTGCTTCACTTATATTTGTTAGAGCGTGGGAAAGTATTTTGTAGAAAGAATTAAACTCTAATGCTTCACTTATATCTATTTAGAGAGTCAACAGGAATTGGTCATTCACATGGTTAGTCATAAAATCCTACATAGAACTTGTAGATCATTGAATATGATATGTTTGATTCCTTGCAATAGTTTTGCGATATTAAGATGGTGATATGTGGGGGTACTAGGGAATGATTGTGGTTTTGTAAGAATATTGGTGTTAAGGCTTGTGATTCCCTAAGGATGCATGTATAGCCTCTAGTTATGTGATGAAGTTATATCCTACTCATGTTAGTATCCAATGTTAATTATTCACAATGCATGATTATGACCGTTGTCGCTCTCTAGTTGGTTTCTTCTCAATCTATTTGTTAGCCTTTGCCTGTACTAAGCGGAAGTTCTACTTGTGCATCCAAACCCTTAAACCAAAGTTGTTCCAGATGAGTCCATGATATCTACCTATATGCGGTATTACTCTGCTGTTCCAAATAAATTTGCATGTGCCACCTCTAAACATTCAAATAAGCATATGTTTTGTGTACTCGTACTGCTCATCGAGCAGCAGGGGGTGGTTAGTATCTTCCATGCTAAGCGGGTTATTCTCACGATGGGTGTTTATTCACTTGTCATTGCATGAGAGAGGCTGATAATTTGGATGCCCAGTCCTGTAATCCAAAGGAAAAAAATTATAACGAAACAAACTCCCCCGGAATGTTGATTGTATGGAGGGCACCCGAGGATTCGGCGAGCCATGGCTTGTGTTTGAATGGTTGAGGGGGATTAAATTAACCTTTCCCCTTGGGAAGCATTGATAATGTGTTTAGCATGGAAGATATTGAGAATCCTTGGTCATGACGTTGACAGGAAAAGTACACCTCTCAAAATGTATTCATCTCTGATTAAAGCTTCGAGCCCTTGCACCTCTGCAAATCCATGCTTTCCTCTGTGAAGGGCCTATCTATTTACTTTTATGTTACTTTATTGTTGAGTCATGATAATCCCCAAGTGCAGGGAATCATCGTAGCAATTCCCAAAGGTGGAAGTGATAAGTATGGGGTGTCGAACCCACAAGGAGCTAAAGGTAAGATCAATATTCTCTCAAGTCCTATCTGCCACTGATACGACTCTACGTACACCGAACGTTTGCTTCCAACTAGAAACGAGAAATAAAACTACGTTGTGGGTATGAAGAGGATAACTTTGCATGATATCGGAGAGCTAAAACATAGAAGTAGGTGTTGTTATCATAAACTTAGAATATATTACTAAATATTATAAATAGCGAGTGTGGAATAATGATGGGTCGGTGTGCGGAATTATCCTAGGCAATTGTTAACAAGACCGGTGGTCGTCATTGCAATTTCATATGGGGGAGAGGCATAAGCTAACATACTTTCTCTTCATGGATCATATGCACTTATGATTGGAACTCTAGCAAGCATCCGCAACTACTAAAGATCATTAAGGTAAAACCCAACCATAGCATTAAAGCATCAAGTCCCCTTTATCCCAGACGTCGTAACCCACTTATCCGTGTTTATGCTTCTGTCACTCAAGCAACGAAGACAATAAGTAAACCATGGACATATTGCAACACCCTACAGCGAGAATCCCTCACGCTTGCGCGACACGGAGGGCACAATAGGACAACACCTTAATAAATCATACAACTCATACCAATCTAGATCATCAATCAACCCAAAGAAAAAGGATATCTACTCAAAACATCATAGGAAGGCAACACATCATTGGATCATAATATGTGGCATAAAGCACCAAGTTCAAGTAGGGATTACAGCGGGGTGCGGGAGAGTGGACCGCGTAAAATAGATGAGGATGGTGATGATGATGGTGATGTTGATGAAGACGATCACCGCGACGATGATTCCCCTCCCGATGGCACTCTGGCACCACTGTGAGAGAGGAGGAGAGGTTCTCCCCCTTGTGCTTCCTCCTCCATGGCCTCCCCCTGGATGGGGAGAGGTTCTCCCTCTAGATCTTGGCCTTAATGGCGATGATGGCCCCTCTGGGATCCTCCTCCATGGCCTCCGGTGATGATGACCCCCTCCGGCAGGGTGCCAGAGAGGGCCTAGATTGATTTCTCGTGGCTACAGAGGCTTGCGGCGGCGGAACTTCCGATCTAGGTTATTTCCCGAAGGTTTCTATATTTATAGGAGGAGTTGGCGTTGATTTCATATCAGGGGGCCCTCGGGGAGTCCATGAGGTAGGGGGTGGGTGCCCCCACCCTCGTGGGGCCCACGAGACTCCCCTTCGTTAGATTCTTGTTCTAGTATTTTTCATATTTTTCAGACAAAATCTCCGTTGATTTTCAGCGCGTTCCGAGAACTTTTATTTCTGCACAAAAACAACACCACGGTAGTTCTGCTAAAAACAACGTCAGTCCGGGTTAGTTCTAATCAAATCATACCAAAATCATATAAAACTATTGTAAACATGGCATGAATACTTCATAAATTATAGATACATTGGAGACGTATCAGCATCCCCAAGCTTAATTCCTGCCCGTCCTCGAGTAGGTAAATGATAAAAGAAATAATTTATGAAGTGTGAATGCTAGCAAATGCATAAGTTTGATCAATGATAATTACAATCACCTTTTCTAGCATCATTATATGTCATAACAGTAGCTCGTCTCATAAAAATTTTCATGATCAAGTAATAAGGTATTCACATGTTAAAGTATAGATCATAAACTTTCTTGAAACTAACAAACTATATTCTCAGTCATCAAACAATTGCAATTCATCTTATTTTTAGGAAGGGTCTATGTCAGAGCTTTGATTTAGCAAACTCCACATACTTAACTATCATTTAATCTTTCACAATTGCTAACACTCACTTGATATTTATGGGTTCAAAGTTTTAATTGGACACAGAAAAAGATAGGGGCTTATAGTTTTGCCTCCCAACCTTTTACCTCAAGGGTAATGTCAACAATAATAATTTATGAAAACCTACATCCAAGTGGATATATATATCCAGATCGCTCCAACACAAAGTGCTTTCCAAAGGAAAAAGTGTAAAAAGGAAAGGTGGTGATCACCATGACTCTTGTATAAGGGTAGAAGATAAAAGTAAACGATAGGCCCTTCGCAGAGGGAAGAAGAGGTTGTCATGCGCTTTTATGGTTGGATGCACAAAATCTCAATGCAAAAGAATGTCACTTTATATTGCCGCTTGTGATAAAGACCTTTATTATGCAGTCCATCGCTTTTATTTCTTCCCTATCACAAGTTCGTATAAAGCTTATTTTCTTCACACTAATAGATCATACATATTTAGAGAGCAATTTTTATTGCATGCACCAATGACAACTTACTTGAAGGATATTACTCAATCCTTAGGTAGGTATGGTGGACTCTCATGGCAAAACTAGTTTAAGGGATGTTTGGAAGCACAAGTAGTATTTCTACTTGGTGCAAAGAATTTGGCTAGCATGAGAGGGGAAGGCAAGCCCAACATGTTGGATGATCCAAGACAATATAACGTTTCGGATATAGGAAAAACATAACCCATTAAGTTGTCTTCCTTGTCCAACATCAACTTTTTAGCATGTCATATTTTAATGAGTGCTCAGAATTACAAAAGATGTCCAAGATAGTATATTTATATGTGAAATCTCTCTTCCTTCAATATTCTTTCATGAATTGTTCAAGTGACCATTTCTGCATTTGCTAACTTTCAATGAGTTTACTACCTATACTTATTATGTGTGAAGTCATTACTCCCCATGTTATAAGCATATGAAACGTATGTAAATTCAGATTTATGATATTCAATTCATTCAACCATTTACTCCTAGGATATATGTGAAGCACGTGAGCAAATGACAAACTACTCCAAAAGATATAAGTGAAGAACACTGAGTAGTCAAATAATTAACTAGCCATGGGAGGATTCTTTCTTATTCAAGATTTCATATCCAATGATTTTATTCAAACAACAAGTAAAATTGAAAATACGCTCCAAGCAAAACACATATCATGTGACGAATAAAAATATAGCTCCGAGTAAGGTATACCAATAGTTTTGAAGACGAAAAGCGGATGCCTTCCGGGGCATCCCCAAGCTTAGGCGCTTGAGTCTTCCTTGAATATTACCTTGGGGTGCCTTGGGCATCCCCAAGCTTAGGGTCTTTCCACTCCTTATTCTCCTCATATCGATATCTCACTCAAAGCTTGAAAACTTCGATCACACAAAACTTAACGGAACTTCGTGAGATAGGTTAGTATGATAAAGAGTAAACCATTCACTCTGTTACTGTCAAAGACAAGGTTCATATTTGTTCTCACACAATGCCTACTGTACCATACCATTTCTACAATTTATATTGAGAAATATAAGCCATAGAAACTAGAAAACAAGCAAACTATGCAATGAAAATAGAATCTGTCAGAAACAGAACAGTTTGCAATGATCTGAAAAGCAACCATACTTCTGTTACTCCAAAAATTATGAAATAAATTGGTGGACGCGAGCTTCTGCAAAAATAATCAACTAAAAATCACTCTTCTGTAAAAAATGGCAGCTAATCTCGTGAGCGCAAAGTTTCTGTTTTTTACAACAAGATTGCAAAGACTTCACCCATGTCTACCCAAAGGTTCTACTTGGCACAAACACTAACTAAAACATAAAACCACATCTAACCAGAGGCTAGATGAATTATTTATTACTAAACGGGAACAAAAAGCAAGAAACAAAAATAAAATTGGGTTGACTCCCAATAAGCGCTATCGTTTAACGCCCCTAGCTAGGCATGATGATTTCAATGATACTCACATAAAAGATAAGAATTAAAGCATAAAGAGAGCATCATGAAGAATATTACTAGCACATTTAAATCTAACCCAATTCCTATGCATAGGGATTTTGTGAGCACACAATTTATAGGAACAAGAATCAACTAGCATAGGAAGGCAAAACAAGTATAACTTCAAAACTTTAAGCACATAGAGAGGAGACTTGATATTATTGCAAATCTTACAAGCATGTATTCCTACCTTAGAATAATTTTCAGAGGCATCATGAATGAATTCAACCATATAACCATCACATAAAGCATTCTTTTCATGATCTACAAGCATAGAAATTTTCTACTCTCCACATAAGAAAAATTCTTCTCATTCGGAATAGTGGGATCACTAATTCCTAAAGTTGACACTCTTCCAAACCCACTTTAGATGATAATATTATTCATACTCCAAAATATATAAGTGAAGTTCATGGAGCATTCTTCAATTAATATAGACTAACCAATATCCAAGCTCAAAATATGTAAGTGAAGCACACGAAGCATTCTATAAAATCATACTCAAAAGATTTAAGTGAAGCACAAAGAGCAATTTTATAAGATCATACTTAAAAGATATAGGTGAAGCACATGAAGTATTCTATAAACCAATAAAGGGCTAACTCATACTAGCATGGTTCTTAAAGGAAAAAACAAAAACACAAAGGACACAAATCATGTGAACAAAACAAAAACAAGGTATACTGATATTTGTTGAAGAAGAAAGATGGGATGCCAACCGGGGCATCCCCAAGCTTAGATGCTTGAGTATCCTTTGAAATATTTGTTGCGGAACGTTGTAGAAAATAAAAAATTTCCTACGATTTCACCAAGAGCCATCTATGAGTTCATCTAGCAATGAGTGATACTAGATGCATCTACATACCACTTGTAGATCGCGTGCGGAAGCGTTCAAGTGAACGGGGTTGAGGTAGTCGTTCTCGTCGTGATCCTATCACCGGAGATCCTAGCACCGAACGGACGGCACCTCCGCGTTCAACACACGTACGGTCAGCGTGACGTCTCCTCCATCTTGATCCAGCAAGGGGGAAGGAGAGGTTGATGAAGATCCAGCAGCACGACGACGTGGTGGTGGATGCAGCAGGACTCCGGCAGGGCTTTGCCAAGCAACTGCGGGAGGAGGAAGAGGTGTAGCAGGGGGAGGGAGGCGCCAAGACTCAGGGTGCGACTGCCCTCCCTCCCCCCTCCTTTATATAGGCCCCCTGGGGGGGCGGCCCTGGAGATGGGAATCTCCCAAGGGGGCGGCGGCCAGGGGGGGATGGAGTGCCCCCCAAGGCAAGTGGTGCGCCCCCACCCTAGGGTTTCCAACCCTAGGCGCAGGGGCCCAAGGGGGGCGCACCAGCCCACTAGGGGCTGGTTCCCCTCCCACTTCAGCCCATGGGGCCCTCCGGGATAGGTGGCCCCACCCGATGGACCCCCGGGACCCTTCTGGTGGTCCCGGTACAATACCGGGTGACCCCGAAACTTTCCCGATGGCCGAAACAGCACTTCCTATATATAATTCTTTACCTCTGGACCATTCCGGAACTCCTCGTGACGTCCGGGATCTCATCCGGGACTCCGAACAACATTCGGTTTGCTGCATACTCATATTCATACAACCCTAGCGTCACTGAACCTTAAGTGTGTAGACCCTACGGGTTCGGGAGACATGCAGACATGACCGAGAGGGCTCTCCGGTCAATAACCAACAACGGGATCTGGATACCCATGTTGGCTCCCACATACTCCTCGATGATCTCATCGGATGAACCACGATGTCGAGGATTCAAGCAACCCCGTATACTATTCCCTTTGTCAGACGGTATGTTACTTGCCCGAGATTCGATCGTCGGTATCCCAATACCTCGTTCAATCTCGTTGTCGGCAAGTCACTTTACTCGTACTGTAATGCATGATCCCGTGACCAGACACTTGGTCTCTTTGAGCTCATTATGATGATGCACTACCGAGTGGGCCCAGTGATACCTCTCCGTAATACGGAGTGACAAATCCAGTCTCGATCCGTGTCAACCCAACAGACACTTTCGGAGATACCTGTAGTGCACCTTTATAGTCACCCAGTTACGTTGTGACGTTTGGTACACCCAAAGCACTCCTACGGTATCCGGGAGTTACACGATCTCATGGTCTAAGCAAGAGATACTTGACATTGGAAAAGCTCTAGCAAAACAAACTACACGATCTTGTGCTATGCTTAGGATTGGGTCTTGTCCATCACATCATTCTCCTAATAATGTGATCCCGTTATCAACGACATCCAATGTCCATAGCCAGGAAACCATGACTATCTGTTGATCAATGACCTAGTCAACTAGAGGCTCACTAGGGACATGTTGTGGTCTAAGTATTCACACATGTATTACGATTTCCGGATAATACAATTATAGCATGAATAAAAGACAACTATCATGAACAAAGAAATATAATAATAACCCTTTTTTTATTGCCTCTAGGGCATATTCGAACAGTCTCCCACTTGCACTAGAGTCAATAATCTAGTTACATTGTGATGAATCGAACACCCATAGAGTTCTGGTGTTGATCATGTTTTGCTCGCGGAAGAGGTTTAGTCAACGGATCTGCAACATTCAGATCCGTATGTACTTTGCAAATATCTATGTCTCCATCTTGAACATTTTCACGGATGGAGTTGAAACGACACTTGATGTGCCTGATCTTCTTGTGAAACCTGGGCTCCTTGGCAAGGGCAATAGCTCCAGTGTTGTCACAGAAGAGAGTGATCGGCCCCGACGCATTGGGTATGACTCCTAGGTCGGTGATGAACTCCTTCATCCATATTGCTTCATGCGCTACCTCCGAGGCTACCATGTACTCCGCTTCACATGTATATCCCGCCACGACGCTCTGCTTGCAACTGCACCAGCTTACTGCTCCACGATTCAACATATACACGTATCCGGTTTGTGACTTAGAGTCATCCAGATCTGTGTCAAAACTAGTGTCGACGTAACCCTTTACGACGAGCTCTTCGTCACCTCCATAAACGAGAAACATGTCCTTTGTCCTTTTCAGGTACTTTAGGATATTCTTGACCGCTGTCCAGTGTTCCTTGCTGGGATTACTTTGGTACCTACCTACCAAACTTATGGCAAGGTTTACATCTGGTCTGGTACACAGCATGGCATACATAATAGATCCTATGGCTGAGGCATAGGGGATGACACTCATCTCTTCTTTATCTTCTGCCGTGGTCGGGCATTGAGCCGAGCTCAATCTCACACCTTGCAATACAGGCAAGAACCCTTTCTTGGACTGATCCATTTTGAACTTCTTCAAAATCTTATCAAGGTATGTGCTTTGTGAAAGACCTATGAGGCGTCTTGATCTATCCCTATAGATCTTGATGCCTAATATGTAAGCAGCTTCTCCAAGGTCCTTCATTGAAAAACACTTATTCAAGTAGGCCTTAATGCTTTCCAAGAATTCTATATCATTTCCCATCAAAAGTATGTCATCTACATATAATATGAGAAATGCTACAGAGCTCCCACTCACTTTGATCATCTCATCAAAGCGAATGTTCCAACTCCGAGATGCTTGCACCAGCCCATAAATGGATCGCTGGAGCTTGCATACTTTGTTAGCATTCTTAGGATCGACAAAACCTTCCGGCTGCATCATATACAGCTCTTCCTTAAGATAACCGTTAAGGAATGCCGTTTTGACGTCCATCTGCCATATCTCATAATCATAGTATGCGGCAATTGCTAACATGATTCAGACAGACTTAAGCTTCGCTACGGGAGAGAAAGTCTCATCGTAGTCAACCCCTTGAACTTGTCGATAACCCTTAGCAACAAGTCGAGCTTTATAGATGGTGACATTACCATCTGCGTCCGTCTTCTTCTTAAAGATCCATTTGTTTTCTATCGCTCGCCAATCATCGGGCAAGTCAGTCAAAGTCCATACTTTGTTTTCATACATGGATTATATCTCGGATTGCATGGCTTCTAGCCATTTGTTGGAATCTCGGCCCACCATCGCTTCTTCATAGTTCAAAGGTTCACCGTTCTCTAACAACATGATTTCCAGGACAGGGTTGCCATACCACTCTGGTGTGGAACGTGTCCTCGTGGACCTACGAAGTTCAGTAGCAACTTGATCCGAAGTACCTTGATCATCATCATTAATCTCCTCTCCAGTCGGTGTAGGCACCACAGGAACATTTTCCTGAGCTGCACTACTTTCCGGTTCAAGAGGTAGTACTTCATCGAGTTCTACTTTCCTCCCACTTACTCCTTTCGAGAGAAACTCCTTTTCCAGAAAGGATCCGTTCTTGGCAACAAAGATCTTGCCTTCGGATCTAAGGTAGAAGGTATACCCAATGGTTTCCTTAGGGTATCCTATGAAGACGCATTTTTCCGACTTGGGTTCGAGCTTTTCAGGTTGAAGTTTCTTGACATAATCATCGCACCCCCAAACTTTTAGAAACGACAGCTTAGGTTTCTTCCCAAACCATAATTCATACGGTGTCATCTCAACGGATTTAGACAGTGCCCTATTTAAAGTGAATGTAGCTGTCTCTAGAGCGTATCCCGAAAATGATAGCGGTAAATCGGTAAGAGACATCATAGATCGCACCATATCCAATAGAGTGCGATTACGACGTTCGGACACACCGTTACGCTGAGGTGTTCCAGGCGGCGTGAGTTGTGAAACGATTCCACATTTTCTTAAGTGTGTACCAAATTCGTGACTTAAATATTCTCCTCCACGATCTGATCGTAAGAATTTTATCTTTCGTTCACATTGATTCTCTACCTCATTCTGAAATTCCTTGAACTTTTCAAAGGTCTCAGACTTGTGTTTCATCAAGTAGACATACCCATATCTACTCAAGTCATCAGTGAGAGTGAGAACATGACGATATCCTCCGCGAGCCTCAATGCTCATTGGACCACACACATCAGTATGTATGATTTCTAATAAGTTGGTTGCTTGCTCCATTGTTCCGGAGAATGGAGTCTTGGTCATTTTGCCCATGAGGCATGGTTCGCATGTGTCAAATGATTCATAATCAAGAGACTCTAAAAGTCCATCAGCATGGAGCTTCTTCATGCGCTTGACACCAATATGACCAAGGCGGCAGTGCCACAAGTATGTGGGACTATCGTTATCAACTTTACATCTTTTGGTATTCACACTACGAATATGTGTAACATTACGTCCGAGATTCATTAAGAATAAACCATTGACCATCAGGGCATGACCATAAAACATATCTCTCATATAAATAGAACAACCATTATTCTCGGATTTAAATGAGTAGCCATATCGTATTAAACGAGATCCAGATACAATGTTCATGCTCAAACTTGGCACTAAATAACAATTATTGAGGTTTAAAACTAGTCCCGTAGGTAAATGTAGAGGTAGCGTGCCGACGGCGATCACATCGACCTTGGAACCATTCCCGACGCGCATCGTCACCTCGTCCTTCGCCAGTCTCCGCTTATTCCGCAGTTCCCGCTGTGAGTTACAAATATGAGCAACGACACCGGTATCAAATACCCAGGAGTTACTACGAGTACTGGTAAGGTACACATCAATTACATGTATATCACATATACCTTTAGTGTTGCCGGCCTTCTTGTCCGCTAAGTATTTGGAGCAGTTCCGCTTCCAGTGACCCTTCCCTTTGCAATAAAAGCACTCAGTCTCAGGCTTGGGTCCATCTTTGACTTCTTCCCGGCAACTGGCTTACCGGGCGCCGCAACATCTTTGCCGTCCTTCTTGAAGTTCTTCTTACCCTTGCCCTTCTTGAACTTAGTGGTCTTATTGACCATCAACACTTGATGTTCTTTCTTGATTTCAACCTCTGCTGACTTCAGCATTGAAAATACTTCATGAATGGTCTTCACCATCCCCTGCATACTGTAGTTCATCACAAAGCTCTTGTAGCTCGGTGGGAGCAATTGAAGGATTCTGTCAATGACCGCCTCGTCCGGGAGGTTGATCTCCAGCTGGGACAGGCGGTTGTGCAACCCAGACATTTTGAGTATGTGCTCACTGACAGAACTGTTTTCCTCCATCTTACAACTAAAGAACTTGTCGGAGACTTCATATCTCTCGACCCGGGCATGAGCTTGAAAAACCATTTTCAGCTCCTCGAACATCTCATATGCTCCGTGTTGCTCAAAACACTTTTGGAGCCCCGGTTCTAAGCTGTAAAGCATGCCGCACAGAACGAGGGAGTAATCATCAGCACGTGACTGCCAAGCGTTCATAACGTCTTGGTTCTCTGGGATGGGTGCTTCACCTAGCGGTCCTTCTAGGACATATGCTTTCTTGGCTGCTATGAGGATGATCCTCAGGTTCCGGACCCAGTCCGAATAGTTGCTTCCATCATCTTTCAGCTTGGTTTTCTCTAGGAACGCGTTGAAGTTCATGTTGACATGAGCGTTGGCCATTTGATCTACAAGACATATTTTGCAAAGAATTTAGACTAAGTTCATGATAAGTAAGTTCATCTAATCAAATTATTTAATGAACTCCCACTCAGATTGACATCCCTCTAGTCATCTAAGTGTTACACGATCCGAGTCGACTAGGCCGTGTCCGATCATCACGTGAGACGGACTAGTCATCATCGGTGAACATCTCCATGTTGATCGTATCTTCCATACGACTCATGTTCGACCTTTCGGTCTCTTGTGTTCCGAGGCCATGTCTGTACATGCTAGGCTCGTCAAGTTAACCCTAAGTGTTTATGCATGTGCAAAACTGTCTTACACCCGTTGTATGTGAACGTAAGGATCTATCACACCCGATCATCACGTGGTGCTTTGAAACGACGAACTTTAGCAACGGCGCACAGTTAGGGGGAACACTTTCTTGAAATTATTATAAGGGATCATCTTATTTACTACCGCCGTTCTAAGTAAACAAGATGCATAAAACATAATAAACATCACATGCAATTATATAAAGTAGTGACATGATATGGCCAATATCATATAGCTCCTTCGATCTCCATCTTCGGGGCTCCATGATCATCTTCATCACCGGCATGACACCATGATCTCCATCATCGTGCCTCCATGAAGTTGCTCACCAACTATTACTTCTACTACTATAGCTAATGGTTTAGCAATAAAGTAAAGTAATTACATGGCATTAAATCATTGACACGTAGGTCATACAATAATTAAGACAACTCCTATGGCTCCTGCCGGTTGTCATACTCATCGACATGCAAGTCGTGATTCCTATTACAAGAACATGATCTCATACATCACAATATATCATTCATCATTCATCACAACTTCTAGCCATATAACATCACATGACAATTGCTGCAAAAACAAGTTAGACGTCCTCTAATTGTTGTCGCATCTTTTACGTGGCTGCAATTGGGTTCTAGCAAGAACGTTTTCTTACCTACTAATAACCACAACGTGACTTGGTCAACTTCTATTTACCCTTCATAAGGACCCTTTTCATCGAATCCGCTCCAACTAAAGTAGGAGAGACAAACACCCGCTAGCCACCTTATGCAACTAGTGCATGTCAGTCGGTGGAACCTGTCTCACGTAAGTGTACGTGTAAGGTCGGTCCGGGCCGCTTCATCCCACAATACCGCTGAAGCAAGAAAAGACTAGTAGTGGAAAGCAAGTTGACAAGATCTACGCCCACAACAAATTTGTGTTATACTCGTGCAATAGAGAACTACGCATAGACCTAGCTCATGATGCCACTGTTGCGGAACGTTGCAGAAAATAAAAAATTCCTACTGTTTCACCAAGATCCATCTATGAGTTCATCTAGCAACGAGTGATATTAGATGCATCTACATACCACTTGTAGATCGCGTGCGGAAGCGTTCAAGAGAACGGGGTTGAGGTAGTCGTTCTCGTCGTGATCCTATCACCGGAGATCCTAGCGCCGAACGGATGGCACCTCCGCGTTCAACACACGTACGGTCAGCATGACGTCTCCTCCGTCTTGATCCAGCAAGGGGGAAGGAGAGGTTGATGAAGATCCAGCAGCACGACGGCGTGGTGGTGGATGCAGCAGGACTCCGGCCGGGCTTCGCCAAGCAACTGCGGGAGGAGGAAGAGGTGTAGCAGGGGGAGGGAGGCGCCAAGACTCAGGGTGCGGCTGCCCTCCCTCCCCCTCCTTTATATAGGCCCCCTGGGGGGGGCACCGGCCCTGGAGATGGGAATCTCCCAAGGGGGCGGTGGCCAGGGGGGTGGAGTGCCCCCCAAGGCAAGTGGTTCGCCCCCCACCCTAGGGTTTCCAACCCTAGGCGCAGGGGGCCCCAAGGGGTGGCGCACCAGCCCACTAGGGGCTGGTTCCCCTCCCACTTCATCCCACGGGGCCCTCCGGGATAGGTGGCCCCACCCGGTGGACCCCCGGGACCCTTCCGGTGGTCCCGGTACAATACCGGGTGACCCCGAAACTATCCTGATGGCCAAAACAACACTTCCTATATATAATTCTTTACCTCCGGACCATTTCAGAACTCCTCGTGACGTTCGGGATCTCATTCGGGACTCCGAACAACATTCAGTTTGCTGCATACTCATATTCATACAACCCTAGCATCACCGAACCTTAAGTGTGTAGACCCTACGGGTTCGGGAGACATGCAGACATGACCGAGAGGGCTCTCCAATCAATAACCAACAGCGGGATCTGGATACCCATGTTGGCTCCCACATACTCCTCGATGATCTCATCGGATGAACCACGATGTCGAGGATTCGAGCAACCCCGTATACTATTTCCTTTGTCAGACGGTATGTTACTTGCCCGAGATTCGATCGTCGGTATCCCAATACCTCGTTCAATCTCGTTGCCGGCAAGTCACTTTACTCGTACCGTAATGCATGATCCCGTGACCAGACACTTGGTCACTTTGAGCTCATTATGATGATGCACTACCGAGTGGGCCCAGTGATACCTCTCCGTAATACGGAGTGACAAATTCCAGTCTCGATCCGTGTCAACCCAACAGACACTTTTGGAGATACCTGTAGTGCACCTTTATAGTCGCCCAGTTACGTTGTGACGTTTGGTGCACCCAAAGCACTCCTACGGTATCCGGGAGTTACACGATCTCATGGTCTAAGGAAGAGATACTTGACATTGGAAAAGCTCTAGCAAAACAAACTACACGATCTTGTGCTATGCTTAGGATTGGGTCTTGTCCATCACATCATTCTCCTAATAATGTGATCCCGTTATCAACGACATCCAATGTCCATAGTCAGGAAACCATGACTATCTGTTGATCAACGACCTAGTCAACTAGAGGCTCACTAGGGACATGTTGTGGTCTAAGTATTCACACGTGTATTATGATTTCCGGATAATACAATTATAGCATGAATAAAAGACAACTATCATGAACAAAGAAATATAATAATAATCCTTTTATTATTGCCTCTAGGGCATATTTCCAATAGTCTCCCACTTGCACTAGAGTCAATAATCTAGTTACATTGTGATGAATCGAACACCCATAGAGTTCTGGTGTTGATCATGTTTTGCTCGCGGAAGAGGTTTGGTCAACGGATCTGCGACATTCAGATCTGTATGTACTTTGCAAATATCTATGTCTCCATCTTGAACATTTTCACGGATGGAGTTGAAACGACGCTTGATGTGCCTGGTCTTCTTGTGAAACCTGGGCTCCTTGGCAAGGGCAATAGCTCCAGTTTTGTCACAGAAGAGAGTGATCGGCCCTGACGCATTGGGTATGACTCCTAGGTCGGTGATGAACTCCTTCATCCATATTGCTTCATGCGCTGCCTCCGAGGATGCCATGTACTCCGCTTCACATGTAGATCCCGCCACGACGCTCTGCTTGCAACTGCACCAGCTTACTGCTCCACGATTCAACATATACATGTATCCGGTTTGTGACTTAGAGTCATCCAGATCTGTGTCAAAGCCTGCGTCAACGTAACCCTTTACGGCGAGCTCTTCGTCACCTCCATAAACGAGAAACATGTCCTTTGTCCTTTTCAGGTACTTTAGGATATTCTTGACCGCTGTCTAGTGTTCCTTGCCGGGATTACTTTGGTACCTACCTACCAAACTTACAACAAGGTTTACATCTGGTCTGGTACATAACATGGCATACATAATAGATCCTATGGCTGAGGCATAGGGGATGACACTCATCTCTTCTTTATCTTCTGCCATGGTCGGGCATTGAGCCGAGCTCAATCTCACACCTTGCAATACAGGCAAGAACCCTTTCTTGGACTGATCCATTTTGAACTTCTTCAAAATCTTATCAAGGTATGTGCTTTGTGAAAGACCTATGAGGCGTCTCGATCTATCCCTATAGATCTTGATGCCTAATATGTAAGTATGGAGTGTCGAACCCACAAGGAGCTAAAGGTAAGATCAATATTCTCTCAAGTTCTATCTTCCACTCATACGACTCTACGTACACCGAACGTTTGCTTCCAACTAGAAACGAGAAATAAAACTACATTGTGGGTATGAAGAGGATAACTTTGCATGATATCGGAGAGCTAAAACATAGAAGTAGGTGTTGTTACTATAAACTTAGAATATATTACTAAATATTATAAATAGCGAGTGTGTAATAATGATGGGTCGGTGTGCGGAATTATCCTAGGAAATTGTTAACAAGACCAGTGGTCGTCATTGCAATTTCATATGAGGGAGAGGCATAAGCTAAGATACTTTCTCTTCTTGGATCATATGCACTTATGATTGGAACTCTAGCAAGCATCTGCAACTACTAAAGATCATTAAGGTAAAACCCAACCATAGCATTAAAGCATCAAGTCCCCTTTATCCCATACGTAGTGACCCACTTATCCGTGTTTATGCTTCTGTCACTCAAGCAACGAAGACAATAAGTAAACCATGGACATATTGCAACACCCTACAGCGGGAATCCCTCACGCTTGCGCGACACGGAGGGCATAATAGGACAACACCAAAATAAATCATACAACTCATACCAATCTAGATCATCAATCAACCCAAAGACAAAGATTATCTACTAGAAACATCGTAGGATGGCAACACATCATTGGATCATAATATGTGGCATAAAGCACCATGTTCAAGTAGGGACTACAGCGGGGTGCGGGAGGGTGGACCATGTAAAAGAGATGAGGATGGTGATGTTGATGAAGACGATCACCGCGGCGATGATTCCCCTCCCGATGGCACTCCGGCGCCACCGAGAGAGAGGAGGAGAGGTTATCCCCCTTGTGCTTCCTCCTCCAAGGCCTCCCCCTGGATGGGGAGAGGTTCTCCCTCTGGATCTTGGCCATCATGGCGATGATGGCCCCTCCGAGATCCTCCTCTATGGCCTCCGGTGATGATGACCCCCTCCGGCAGGGTGCCAGAGAGGGCCTAGATTGATTTCTCGTGGCTACAGAGGCTTGCAGCGGCGGAACTTCTGATCTAGGTTATTTCCCGAAGGTTTCTGTATTTATAGGAGGAGTTGGCGTTGATTTCACGTTAGGGGGCCCCTCGGGGAGTCCACGAGGTAGGTGGCGCACCCCAGGGGGGTGGGCGCGCCCCCCACCCTTGTGGGGCCCACGGGACTCCCCTCTGGTAGATTTTTGTTCCAGTATTTTTCATATTTTCCAGAAAAAATCTCCGTTGATTTTCAGCAAGTTCCGAGAACTTTTATTTCTGCACAAAAACAACACCACGGTAGTTCTGCTAAAAACAACGTCAGTCCGGGTTAGTTCTAATCAAATCATACCAAAATCATATAAAACTATTGTAAACATGGCATGAATACTTCATAAATTATAGATACGTTGGAGACGTATCAAGTCATCACCTTCTCATTCAAGCACCAGTTGGAGAGCACTATTGTCATTTTTATGCATTGAGTATTGTTAATGTTGTGTGCATTATGACTGGATCAATGATTGAGCATGACAGGCAAGGATAGCATTCTTTAGCATTTTTATTCTGAAAGGCATGATTGTTTATTGGTATGCCTGAGTATTGATGTCCTTATATCAAATTATAGACTATTGCTTTCAATCACTCGTATCTTAATATTCATGCCATGACTATATTATTTGATCAAGATTATGTTAGGTAGCATTCCACATTAGAAATTGTCTTTTTATCATTTACCTACTCGAGGGCGAGCAGGAATTAAGCTTGGGGATGCTGATATGTCTCCGTCGTATCTATAATTTTTGATTGTTTCATGCTAATATTCTACAACTTTCATATACTTTTGGCAACATTTTATATTATTTTTGGGACTAACAAATTGATCCAGTGCCCAGAGCCAGTTCCTGTTTATTGCATGTTTTTGTTTCGTAGAATATCCGTAATAAATGAAGTCCAAACACAGTAATTTTTTTGGAGATTTATTTTGGAATATATGTGATTTTTGGGAAAACGAATCAAAGTGAAACGATGCCCAAGGGGCCCACAAGGCCAGAGGGTGCGCACCCTACCCAAGGCACGTCTGGCAGGCTTGTAGCAAACCTGTAAGGCGGGTTGTGCCCTTCTTTCGCTGCAAGAAATATAATATCCGAAATAAAAACCCCTCTGAATTTCAGCCCTATCAGAAATACGGATCTCCGGGAAATTAAGAAACCGTGAAGGGCCGGAAAACATGAACGCGAAACAGAAGAGAATAAAGAGAGAGATCCAATTTCGGAGGAGCTCCTGCCCTCCGGGAGACATGGAGATCATGGACCAGAGGGGAAACTCTCCTCCCATCTAGGGGGAGACCAAGGAAGAAGAAGAAGGAGGGAGGCTCTCTCTCCCCCTCTCTCCTGGTGATGTCGGAATACCACCAGGGCAACCATCGCGACGTCGATCTACACAAACAACTTCACGGTCGTCATCACCAACTCTCTCCCCCTCTATGCAGCGGTGTAACACCTCTTCCCCCGCTATAATCTCTACTTAAACATGGTGCTTAATGCCATATATTATTGTCCAATGATGTATGGCCATCCTATGATGTTCGAGTAGATTTGTTTTGTCATATGGGTTGATTGATGATCATGATTGGTTTGAGTTGTATGTTCGATTTTGGTGCTGTCCCATGGTGCCCTCCGTGTCGGACAAGCATGTGAGATTACCACTGTAGGGTGTTGCAATACACTCATGATTCGCTTATAGTGGGTGGCGAGAGTGGCAGAAGCTTATACCCGGGTAAGGGGGTTGTTGTGTATGTGAATAAAGAGGATTTGTTAGTTAATGCTATGGTTGGGTTTTTACCTTAATGATCCTTAGTAGTTGCGGATTCTTGCTCGAGTTCCAATCATAAGTGCATATGATCCAAGTACGGAAAGTATGTTAGCTCATGCCTCTCCCTCAATAAAATTGCAATAATGATTACCAGTCTAGTTATCGATTGCCTAGGGACAAATCCTTCTCTTGTGTTACAGAAAGCTTTCTACCAAACAACTAACTTTTATTATCTTGCAAATTACATGGAGTTTTATTCTCGCAAAGTACTCCTAGATTTATTCTTGCAAAGAAGTTCTAGCATTACATCTACAAAGTACTTTTAGTTTCATACTTGTTCTAGGTAAAGCAAACGTTAAGTGTGTGTAGAGTTGTATCGGTGGTTGATAGAACTTGAAGAGAATATAAATTATATCTTTAGCTCCTCGTTGGGTTCGACACTCTTATTTATCAAATAAGCTACAAATGATCCTCTATACTTATGGTTTATCAATATGTTTTGAGAGAAATTCTTCTTCGGTCTTCAATGCTGAGAATGAAGATGAGGAACACCACCAAAATTGTTGAGACACTCCGAAACAATGAAGACCAGAAATGTTAAGCCGAAGATGAAAATAATTTGAAAGCTATTTTGGGGGAGGCATATGACTTATGAAAATTCTTTCTTACGTCAAAATTTGAAAAGAATTTGAGAATAACTCCAGAAAAATTATAAGAGCCAGGTAAGATCCTGGGGAAAGACATGTGGGTTAGGGCCCACTGAAAAGAAACACCGCTGAAAATGATTGTTTAGAAGAGATAATGCATCGGTCAGTTTAATTGGTTTGAATGAGGTAACAACCCCAAAATAGTTCGAATGAATCTTGAATGAAAACACGAATCTTCTGAGATATCTTCAACACTCCAAAGAGGGTATAGGGAGAGTTTAATAAACAAGAGAGGCTTGGATAAGAGATTCCAACATGGGAAAACATGTTAAACAAAAGTAAGGGATATGATCAACACCCAAGCTTGAATTGAATCAACCGGAGAAGAAAATTGGAATGAAGAATGATGAACTTGAAACTCTAGAGCATCTTCACGAGGAATCGCCAAATGAAACTTGAAAGAAAAGGATGAAGAGACTTCACATGAATAGGAGGACACTTGATTTGCGGTTTCTGGCTCCGCGAACAAAAGGGCGATAGTGTGAGAAAAAATAAAGACAACTTGGGACGGATGGGACGGACACCATAGAAAAAACTGAGAATTGATCTTGCAAAAGTTTGGAAGGATCGAGTTAACTTGAAGAAAAGCACACCGATTGAAAATAATTATTGAGAATATCGAATGATTAAAGGATTAGCACTCTCGTAGAAATATGAGAACATCGTTTAGGAAAGGTATGGATCAACACTTAACATCGAAGCAACTGGAATACCACAACCAAATAAAGGATTGAGCTTGCAAAATAAGCTGAAACAAATCCATGACAGAGATTTTTTTCGATATTTTTGTGGTGAGACCCACACGGGCTCGATCATACATTGGATTGTCATATTGAAATGATGCTCGAATGTGCTCCCTAGGCGCAGTAAACTATTTGTCTTGATGAAGCATACCGAGACCATCCTCTGTAAGAAAGACCGTGAAAAATTAACCACTAGATGTCGAACCCCAATACCGTATCATGCATTTGTCTGAAAGATAGCCTAGGTAACTACTTGAATTGTCACCTAAGAACCCCTGAAGCTTCTTGGTTACGCAATCAGGTCTGATGGCTACACGGAGCAAAACTTCACTCAATTCCTAACATGATACCGCGCTCCAATTTTCTGATTGCGTTCACTGTCAGTTCTATATCCAACGTATCTCATAGTAGGAGTCCTAAGCTAGGCGTCTTGGAGCGATGGTAACATGGACACATGATTTTACCCAGGTTCGGGCTCTCACGAAGAGATAATACCCTACATCCTACTTTTGATTGTATTCATATGGGGGATAGTACAAAGTACATGTATCTACCATGAGATTGTTCTAATGAATATAAGTTGATCTATTGACTAGCTTGGCCTCAGTTTATATAACACACCGGAGGCCTAGGGTTTTTAGGAGAGTCCTTGGCTTGAGCGCCAAGTCTTGTGGAGTCTTCCTTTTATGTGCCATGGGCTGCCTAAAGTGGCCCATTAGTGAATCGCCATGGGGGTCCTCGGCCCGATCCAGCTAGTCGGGAGACGATGTGGTGAGTACCCCAAGTCCAGGACACCGTCAGTAGCCCCTGAACCGGTCTTCAAGTTGGGAATGCTCCTCGATTCTTCCGAACTGTTCTTCATCTTCGTTTGTCGGTCTTGAAAACCGGTTCAACAAATCTTCTCATCTTCGATCTTGAGGATGGCAAAAGTGAATCCGAAGAGTTTACACGTCGGGTATCCAAGGAGCCCCTTTAAGTTCTCGACCTTTATCAATGCCTTGTTATTTTTTACGCCACACCTTGGGTTTGAAGTTGTTCCTGTGCGGCGGTGTCCTCTTGCATCAGAGCTCCAACACTGTACTGCATTCGAGGTATCTTTTGCAGGAGAGCACCAACCGCAGACTGTATCTGAGCTCCAACGCCGGACTATATCTGAGGTGTCATAGATCACCTTGGCTTGAAAAAGTTTGAAGGAGGTTATCCAAGCTTAACGCTGAAAAGTTCTCTATGGAGCCAGCCACTTGCAGCCGAGCTTTATACTGGTTGCTTCCAAGGTGATGCACCACCTCGGGCTCGGGCTGATTGTTTGCGGATTTTATTTCCAATTGATGCAATTTATTTACTGACAAGATATATAGCCAGTAGCCCTCAAGGTGTGTGTCATCCTAAAATCCGAGATGCACATTAGAGGAGATAGTGATCGGCGGACGGGCCCTCGAGAGAGGGTTTTGAGAAGTCCCCGTAATATATTAGAGTGATGTCGGATAAGTCCCAGTTGGTACCTACTATTGTCCAAAGATGCATTTGCCCATAGTTCGATCAAGCCGAACACTGCACACTTCGAAATTTCTACATTGAATAGGCAATGCAGTAGCTCTCGAGACACTGGTCGGGTGGCAACACCAGATCAGGGGATCGATGTGCCCCTTAAATATTAGTAACTGATAAGCCCGAAGCCCAGTAGCCCCCGAGCCTTAATGCGGGCACGGGTGGCCGAATTAAGGATCGATATCCAAAGTTAAATCACAAATTATGTGTAATGATTATATGTATCCAAGTACTCTACATCATTAATGCTCGGATCCGCATTATACAAAACTTTGTTGACCGACCATCGGCTTCAACCTCCTGGGCCAGTAGTCGAGGAGTGTTTGTCCTACTTTACAAAGCCTTTATAAGGGCAAAGATTTACGACAAACAAGGCAATCCGGCCATATGGTTTTATAAACAAAGGTACACGAAGAGATATGTTATATTACTATTAACGTAAGAAACATCTTCCAAAGAAAATAGTCCCGCCATCGGTTCCTTTCTTTGGGTTGTCATGCTGAACATGATCATGAATCCTCACCTCCGATCAATGTGGGATAAAAATATCGAGGATTAAGTTCGGAGAAAGTTCTCGGACTCTATGGTCTAACGAACCAAAATTTTCACTTCCGTCATTGCCGACCAATTATATCCTTTAAGATGGCTAGCTTTCGACTTCACCCAGTCTAAGGTACTAACTCCGATGACCCGGTAGTAACAATCACAGAGGTGCTCCCTTTACCTCCTAGCCGAACAATCGGGAATGTAGGGGTAAGCACAGGAGCCAGGCAACCCAGCTTGGCCAAAATCTTAAGTCAAATTGATGCATGTTTATGGCTTTATAACGATAATTACGGAAGGCAGCGCTTGTATAATGAATACAAACACTGATTATATATGTTTATTTTGACTTTGTTGCGACCATTTATCATTTGAAAGTGGCCCATCATCGGCTTCCACCCCCTTGTAGATGCTACACAGGGTGTTTCTGCAATAAAAAACCCTTAGCCGACGTCTCGGTGCCCGGAGGCGGTTGTGTTAGCAGAAACAAAGCAATCAGATATGTGGGCTTTATAACTTTCACTTAGTCATAGGAGCTTAAAGTTGGGAGAACAGTTACTAGCCCCCAGCTAGTGTTCGGCGTCAGCCGAGGACAAGCCAGTAACACTTCAACCAATTTTATGAAAGGCACATCATTTAACATGGTGTAACCTCTATCGATCTATAGTTTGACATGGTCATAGGATCACTGACCAGTTTACGCCCATTGTGACAGTCAATTTTTGGCTTTCTCCATTGAGGTTCTTAACCATTCGAGCTGGAAGCACAATCACAGTGGTTCTCCCTTTGCACACCTAGCCGAACAAAGCGGAACGTAGGAGGCAAGCACATGAGCCGGGCAACCCAACTATTGACCAAAGACACAATTCAAAACTGATACATACAAAGCAATATCCGAGAATGTTTTGCCGAGGACTCTATGGGGTACCTAGGTCTTGGTGGGTTCGGCTGTAGTCTCAGCCCCCGTTAATATTGCCAATGCTTTAAAGGCGCCTGGCATTGCACTGTTCGGGAACTAGTCCCGATGTGGCGTGTATTTTGTCAACACCGAGGTGTAGTACGGCGGGAAAGATGCCAAGCTGTAGGTCGGAAAAAATCTCCCAAGTTGAACAAGGATGCAGGGCACCTCGGTCATGAGGATGTCCCGCTTCCTAAAAGAAAAACATACAAAAAGCTAAAAAAGTGCCATAAGCATGAAAAGCCAAAAAACTTATGTAAAAGCTTGACGTCCGAACTAAATCAAGTCATTTGGTGCCAATCCGAAAATTGGTCTTAAAATTTTTGTGCTTTTGTCGTGCATTAATATGACACATCCGATCTCAAGACTTCAAGCGGGTCAGCCTACAGCTGCAACCTCCTATCCCGAAGGCGGAGTACTGCTTGTTAGGCCAGTTTAGCAAACTAAACTCGAGTGTCTTTGAGAGAGAAACTAGGCTCCCCGGCTATTGACCACACACTCGCGTCGAAAAAGGAATAGAAAAAGACTTTGCAACGACTAGGAAGAAAACAATTATTATAGAGCAGATCGTACAAATTTAAGAGCCCCCAGTTAACTTGGGTAAAGGAAGTGTTTTTGACAAACAACGTTTGTTGATAAACTAAGTTTTTAACACAAATATAATGTTTTGTCGAACCGAACAAGAATTAAAAAAAGCGGAGCATGGAAGAGACTTAGTTGGTTAATGTGCTCGGTGTCGATGCGCGGCCCGAGCTTACGGCGGGACGAGATCCCAGCCCCCAAGCCGGCCCTGAGGTGGCAGAGCGAAGAGCTCGACACTCCGAAGTAGCGACATAGCACGACCAATGTGGCGAGGTGGAACCCCCAGTTTGTCCGAGGCGACGGAGCAGGCTGACAGTATGATGCCGAAGTTCCCGGCTTGGGTTAATGAAGTGATGACGAAGCCCCTGGTCCAGCCAAGGTGACGTGGTATGTCGGCACGCTGAGGTGACAGCGCTGCCCAACCCGGATCATTTACCCGTGCACAGAAAATAGTGCAAGCCGAAGATAATAGTAATAACAAATTAAAAAAAATCATAGCATACTAAATAATTTATGCAAAGTGAGCAATAGAAGAAATATGGCCCATGTGCCGAACACTCGATGAGGTAGAGCTGTTTTACCGATGCCGAAGTTCCCGAGGCAACGAACATGTCGGTATGGCTATTCGATAAACAAGGTGATCATGCGAGCCGATTTACGCAGATTGGGACGATGACGTCGGCTTGCCAAACTGACCGCGTGACGCAGTCGAAGTCGATTACCTACACATGTAAAATAGAGCAGTTCAAAAAATAATAATATAAGTATAGAAAAAAACTCTCATAATTAATTGACGCATTTTTTTAAAGAGATGTGTCCTGGCGTTGAAGCCAATGTCGGTGCAGGGCGCCGGTGTGACAAAGTCTGTATTCACATGGCGGTCTCCCCGATGAGGCATTCACCGAACTGCGGACGGGAACTGACTGAACCATCACACAACCATCATTAATGCGGCCATCATTTGACAGACCTGTGTACAGATGATGGAACAAGCCAGAGTAATAATTCCTCGAAAAAATAAACCCAAGCAAGAAAAATTACTAGTATTAATAGCACCTGGTTTATTTGTTGTAGCAATCTGAAGAAAAGGTTACTCCCAAAATTGGGACTCGGTCCGCACACGCATTGCCTGATGGACGATGAAGCGATGGCATGGCAATGCTGGCAAAGGTTGGCTCGCCGAGGCAAAGCCCCCGGTCCAGCTAACGTGACGAAGCTGGTCGGCTGGTGACGCCGAAGTCTCTGGAGTAGGTTGATGAAGAGATGGCAAAGCCCTGGTCTAGACAAGGTGACGGAGCAGGTAGGTAAGCTGACGTTGCAGCCGCTGTGCCAACCGAGGTGTTGAAGCGGTTTGGCATTGCAGACATCGGTTTGAAGAAGCTACAACTCGGCCATGCTGATGATGGTCATAACTTGCGACGCGGTCAATGCCGAATTTATGAAGTGATCAAGCAGAGATGTCGGCGCGCCTGACCCGTGCAATCCCTGGGGCGATGGTGTTGGTGATAGTTTAGCCTTCGCGATGCCGAACTCTTATTCGGCTTGCCGAGCTGATGATCCGATAAGGTTGAGCTCGGCTCGATGAAGTGACGATCTGTCTAGCGCAGGTCGGCAAACATGGAGCAAGGGCTGGTTTGACACCGACGTGACGGTGAAGATTACCTCCGAAAAGGAGAAAAAATTGTGAGCATGTGTTCCGAAACAAAACACAATACCCTACAAAGAGATTCTTCCAAAAATGTTATCCAATATCCCGTTCATGAAGAAAGACGAACTCAGGTGGATTTGTATCCGCGGAGAAAACAAAACCGAAAAGTGATGCACTAATCGGAAGGTTCCCGGAGTTTGAACGAAAGGTTCGAGCTGAAATTTTGAGAGGTGGTAGATATGGAAATTCTGCAGAAGATGAACGGTTGGATCTTCCAAATGAACTCCGAGCTAGGCTCTGGAGACCACGCCCTAAACTCGTCCAGATTCCCGTCCAGACTCGACAGGTCTCCAGTATATCATAGATCACCTGGGATTCCTCCATCGGAAGGTGAAGGAATTTTACAGGGTTTTTGTATACTCGATTCCGCACAATTTCACCAAAGGGTTCGTTAGATCGAATTCCGAGGAGGCGGTGGCAGCGAAAACAAGTCCGTTGTACAGAAAAAACTATGCGATCGCACGAGGCCAATGTTGATGTTGAGCCCCCGAGCTCCACGGACGACTTTTCCATGGTCTCGGTCGAGATTTGAGTTGATGATGATGAAAGTATCTGCCTGATCTTGATGATCTAACGTGGAGAGCGGTCCTTGGTCTAGCCAAGGTGACCAGTCAAGCCGGCGATGAAAAAGCCGACATAAAAAACAAAGCTCGGCTCCGATGCGTAGATCGCACTGGAGACGATCCGAATTCCCATCGCACTATGGCGACTACCAGCAGGCTCTCAATGAAAGCACCAATGTCAGTTCTATATCCTGCGTATCTCGTAGTAGGGGTCGTAAGCTAGGCGTCTTTGAGCGATGGTAACATGGACACGGGATTTTACCCAGGTTCGGGCTCTCTCGAAGAGATAATACCCTACATCCTGCTTTTGATTGTATTCATATGGGGGATAGTACAGAGTACATGCATCTACCAAGAGATTGTTCTAATGAATATAAGTTGATCTATTAACTAGCTTGGCCTCGGTTTATATAACGCACCAGAGGCCTAGGGTTTTTAGGACAGTCCTTGGCTTGAGCGCCAAGTCTTGTGGAGTCTTCCTTATATGCAACATGGGATGCCTATAGTAGCCCATTAGTGAATCGCCATGGGGGTCCTCGGCCCGATCTAGTTGGTCGGGAGATGGCATGGTGAGTACCCCCTAGTCTGGGACACTGTCATTCAACACATAACCAAGAAACCTCAAAAACTCGTGTACCTCAGACCTTAAAAAACACTACGATACTGGTCATGGCAGATCATCTTTGCTTTCTCTACCAGTACCGGGGATAAGTCATGGCACTATTTGCCACCACAAAATGTATAGCAACGTTTCAATGTCGGTGTCCTCTGGTATTTAGGAAGTGAAACGATAGAAAATGTGACAAGAACCCTTAGATCTCAACTCCCCAGAATAATGTCAAGGAAGCTAGGAGTCACGAAGACAGAATTCTGTCACACCGATATCGCAACGATTCCAAAAATTCCCGCATGATCCTAAATTTTTTTGAGTGGGAAGAGTAGTAGAATCATGACACCTACGTCACAATTCCTCACCAGAGCAATGATGGGGATGAGGAGCAAAAATAGTTCCTACTCTCTGATATATAACTAGACTCAAAGAATATATTTTCTTCTAGACTCGACAATGACCAATTTGATCAATCAAGGGGGCTCATGCGATCGGTAGGCTCTGATACCAACTTGTAACGCCCAATATACGGTCCTATCCTCAAGGAAGTCGGAAGTCCCGCTAAGGATAGAAGCGCATATCGAAGATGCTTCACAAGGTGGATATCATTACAACATACCACGTACTAAATAGATGAGAATACCAGATAAAGGCTTACACTCGCCACAAGCTACAACATGAATACAAATACAAGAATACATCAATACATAGCAATCATCATACGGAAGGGCAGGATCCGACTATGGATGAAATCAAATGAAAGAAGAATGATATCCACCCTGCTAATCCCAGGCTGCCAACCGAGAACCCATCCTATGGTCAACGAAGAAGAAGCAGAAGAAGAACTAAAAATGGAACAAGCATCACTCGCACGTCAGAGCATCACTTTACCTGTACTTGCACGTGTTGTTGTAGTAATCTGTCAGCCACGAGGACTCGGCAATCTCATTACCATGGGTATCAAAACTACTCCATCCATCCCACAATATAAGAACGTTTTTAAGCTAAAACATTTTGAAAAACGTTCTTATATTGTGGGATAGAGGGAGTAGCAAAGCTTAATAGGTATGGAATGGTTAACTGGTGAGGTTGCAGCAAGCACTAAGCATTTGTATGTGGCTAACCCATGAGTACAAGAATAAGAAGAGTAAGCTATGCATAATCGGGTGCAAATTAATATGATCAAGATGTGATCATACATAACCCCACCAACTATGATCCCACCATGTGATCATAACATAGTCATGGCATAATGCATAACCAAGTATGATGCATGTATGGTTTAAAGAGGCATGTCATGGAAAAATGCAACAATCAAATACTACACATTAAATGAAGCTCAATATGCAACTAGTTGCATATTGATGGAACCTTACTTTCAAATATTTAGTTCATTCCAGTTTATACACTCAACAATTTTAAATATTATTTAACAAGGGTCAACACGACATAAGGTGATAATGAAATGAAGCGAATTAAATGGAGAAGGAGATCATACATATAGCAATCTCATAACTCTCCATTTTAAAAGAAATGCGGTTAATGTTGTTTAAGCTAAACAAGCATTTTAAATGTTGTTAGAATGCATGAGGATGACACATTCATGTTGTATGCAATTTTATGAAATGTTGAAATGAAGGATGATATAGAGCATTTGGTTGCCATGGCAGAAAGAATTGGGTGTCACAGTGGCGAATCCAAAAATGATGCCACAACAACATTCCAGTGATCCGACAACTTGTTGAGATGCCGGTGGAGAAGATCAAACATCGGATGGTGGAACATGCAAGAGTGGCGGGGAGTGATCCTGATTACAGGGTGTCCCATGTGTCGGTGGCATGGCAAACGAGGAACGTGCAAGAACCATGGCATCTATGAAATGAACATTGTCACATCTCATACAATAATGCATTCGTCCATGTTCTGTCATCTCAGAGTTATACCTTCGAAACGTGCATTCGGGGTGGATCGAGTGGTAGAGGGAAGTAGACGTTCGTGGGTCATCGCGGACGTCATGAAAGTAGTGGTACATGCTACCTTGGGCGATGACAGTGGATGTTCGGGTCTTGTGAGGCTTGGCATTGTGTAGCTGATCTTGGCATAACCGTGTGTAGAGGTACTTGGCGAAATTCATGGGAATGGTTGTTGTACACGGTTCGATGAGGTACTTGGCACATCCTACGTCGTCGGGGGTCATCGTTGTGGAAGTAGTCATTCACAATGGCAATACACAAACTTGGCGCTTGTGGTACGTGGCAAAACCCCGGAGACGGTCCTTGACGATATGGTACCGGTCTTGGCGGTGGTGCACTTGGGGGGCTATGACGACGCGGTGTATAAAGGCAGCGGTGGTCGGAGGCAGACGATGCGTGGCTCAGCGAGTTGGGCAACACCATGGCTGAATGAGCTCGGGATGGGGCCGCCGGAGAAACCAGTGCTCGCAATGGATGAAGCAGAGGAGGTAGCAGGGGCGCCGAAAGAGCAAGGTGGTGTGGAGCATGCCCCCATGGTGGTGGCGTGTGTGTCTAGTGGAAAAGGGGTCGATGCCCATGGCGGACTGATACGTCTCCGTCGTATCTATAATTTTTGATTGTTCCATGCCAATATTATTCAACTTTCATATACTTTTGGCAATTTATTATACTATTTTTGGGACTAACATATTGATCCAGTGCCTAGTGCCAGTTCCTGTTTGTTGCATGTTTTATGTTTCGCAGAAACCCCATATCAAACAGAGTCCAAACGAGATAAAAATGGACGGAGAATATTTTTGGAATATTTATGATTTTTAGGAAGAAAAATCAACACGAGACGGTACTCGAGGGGGACATGAGGCAGGGGGCGCACCCCTGACCCTCGTGGGCACCCCGTAAGGCGGTTGCTGCTCTTCTTTTGCCGCAAGAAATCTAATTTCAGGGAAAAACGTGCCAAAGGTTTCAATCCAATCGTAGTTACGGATCTCCGGGAATATAAGAAATGGTGAAAGGGCAGAATCGGAAACGCAGAAATAGAGAGAGACAGAGAGACAAATCTAATCTCGGAGGGGCTCTTGCCTCTCCCATGCCATGGAGACCATGGACGAGAGGGGAAACCCTTCTCCCATCTAGGGAGAAGGTCAAGGAATAAGAAGAAGAAGAAGGGGGGGCTCTCTCCCCCTCACTTTCAGTGGCGCCAGAACGCCGATGGGGGCGATCATCATCACCGTGATCTACACCAACATCGTCGTCATCTTCACCAACATCTCCATCACCTTCCCCCATCTATATTCAGCGGTCCACTCTCCCGTAAGCCGCTGTACCCTCAACTTGAACATGGTGCTTTATGCTTCATATTATTATCCAATGATGTGTTGCCATCCTATGATGTCTGAGTAGATTTTCGTTGTCCTATCGGTAATTGGTGAACTGCTATGATTGGTTTAATTTGCTTGTGGTTATGTTGCTGTCCTATTGTGCCCTCCGTGTTGTGCAAGCGTGAGGGATTCCCACTATAGGGTGTTGCAATACGTTCATGATTCGCATATAGTGGGTTGCTTGAGTGACAGAAGCATAAACCCGAGTAAGGGGTTGTGGCATATGGGATAAAGGGGACTTGATGCTTTAATGCTATGGTTGGGTTTTACCTTAATGATCTTTAGTAGTTGCGGATGCTTTCTAGAGTTCCAATCATAAGTGTATATGATCCAAGAAGAGAAAGTATGTTAGCTTATGCCTCAGCCACATAAAACTTGCTATCGGTCTAGTAAATTAGTCAATTGCTTAGGGACAATTTCACAACCCCTACCACCACTTTTCCACACTCGCTATACTAACTTTATTGCTTCTTTATCTAAACAGACCCTAGTTTTTATTTACGTGCTCTTTATATTCTTGCAAACCTATCCAACGACATATACAAAGTACTTCTAGTTTCATACTTGTTCTAGGTAAAGCGAATGTCAAGCATGCATAGAGTTGTATTGGTTGTCGATAGAACTTGAGGGAATATCTATTCTACCTTTAGATCCTCGTTGGGTTCGACACTCTTACTTATCGGAAGAGGCTACAATTGATCCCCTATACTTGTGGGTTATCAGGACCTTTTTCTGGTGCCGTTGCCGGGGAGTCATAGCGTGGTGTGAATATTCTCGTGTGTGCTTGTTTGCTTTCTCACTAAGTAATTTTATTTGATGTTCTTAGTTGTTTTCTATCTTTAGTTATGGGTAGGAAACGCAAAATACCAAAAAAATTAGTTGTACCTACTACGCCAATGGTTGAAGAACCACTCAAAATCTATCACACTCCTGAAGCTTTTTACTTGGATCATCTTCGATCCCTATGTGCTCGTGCTAAAACCCCAACTAGCTTAGTTGAGGGCAAATCTTTAGATGAGCATGCTTGTTATGTGCGACACCACATATCTGAAAAAGGGAAAGTTTTTACTGGATCAAATTCATTGTTTGAAATGCTATGCTTGGAATTTATGTGAAATATATGGTGTTACTTGTTGTTCTGAAAACCCTAAGAAACACCTTCCCTACCAATGTGAGTTTAGTGATAATGGAATCGTATCTTCGTATGTTAAGGGTGTTTATAATTACTATGATGTTCAACAAATTGAAGAATTTGTTGATTTTAAGGGTGCTTATGAAATTGCTTCTTTGATTGAAACGTATGATGCTACTCTTTACAAATCTGAAAATTTTGCCATACTTAAATATTGTTATGATAATTATGCTTCTAATGCCTATCTTAAACCATATATTGAGGACTCCTCCACTGTCCAAGAAGAGACTAACATTTTGCAGGAGTCTATGGAAGAAGAAATTGATGAAACTGTGAGCTCATTGGATGAAAAAGATGATGAGGAGAGCGAAGAACAAAAGGAGGAAGAGCGGATTAGCTACACGTGCCCACCTTCTAATGAGAGTAACTCTTCAACACATACATTGTTTAATTTCTCTTCGTGCTTACTGAAGGACGATCGCTATGATGATTGTTATGATCTCATTGATTCTCTTGAAATATCCCTTTTTGATGATGCTTGCTATGCTTGTGGTCAAGATGCCAATATGAATTATGCTTATGGAGATGAACTTGCTATAGTTCCTTATGTTAAACATGAAATTGTTGCTATTGCACCCACGCATGATAGTCCTATTATCTTTTTGAATTCTCCCGACTACACTATATCAGAGAAGTTTGTGCTTATTAAGGATTATATTGATGGGTTGCGTTTTACTACTACACATGATGATTTTGATAGATATAATATGCATGTGCTTGCTGCTCCTACTTGCAATTACTATGAGAGAGGAACTATATCTTCACCTCTCTATGTTTCCAACACGATAGAATTGCAAGAAACTATTTATATTATGCATTGGCCTTTACTTTGTGTGCATGAATTGTTCTTTTATGACATGCCAATGCATAGGAAGAGAGTTAGACTTTGTTGTTGCTTGATTTATGTTACTTTGTGCTCACTACTAAATTACAAATCATTGTTAATTAAAATTGGCTTTGATATACCTTGGGATCCGGGTGGGTCCATTACTTGAGCACTATATGCCTAGCTTAATGACTTTAAAGAAAGCGCTGCCAGGGAGACAACCCAGAAGTTTTAGAGAGTCATTTATTTCTGTTGACTGCTTTTATATAGTCTAAAAACAAAAAAATAAAGAGGGGAACCAAAAACTTTTCAAAAAGGAAAGTGAAAGTGAGAGAGACAAGCATTGTTGAAGTGGGAGAGCTCCTTGAACTTTGTTCATGCTCACGAAAACTTTGTGAATCTTAATTACAGAAACTTTTCAACAAAAATAATTATCCCCTTGTACAATTCCATTGTATGATAAAAATAATGTGCCAAGGTTTGCCTTTAGGATGTTTAGATTGCTTGTTGGTTTGTGCGGTGCAGGACAGAAACTTTGGTTGTAATGCGCGGTCTTAAATTTTTTACTGGAACGTCAAACGGTTCTGATTCTTTTTGCACTGTCTTTCTATAGAAATTCTTTATTTTTCCTAATTTTGGCAGAATTTTTGGGGTACCAGAAGTATGGTGAATGTTCAAATTACTACATACTGTCCTGTTTAAGACAAATTCTGTTTTTGATGCATAGTTTGCTTGTTTTGATGAAACTATCAATTTCTGTCAGTGGATTAAGCCATGGAAAAGTTATATTACAGTAGCTACAATGCAAAGACAAAATATGAATTGGTTTGCAACAGTACTTAGAGTAGTGATTTGCTTTATTATACTAACGGATCTTACCGAGTTTGCTGTTGAAGTTTTGTGTGGATGAAGTGTTCGAAGATCGAGGAGGTCTCGATATGAGGAAAAGGAGAGGCAAGAGCTCAAGCTTGGGGATGCCCAAGGCACCCCAAGTAATTATTCAAGGAGTCTCAAGCGTCTAAGCTTGGGGATGCCCCAGAAGGCATCCCATCTTTCTTCAACAAGTATCGGTATGTTTTCAGATTCGTTTCGTTCATGCGATATGTGCAAATCTTGGAGCGTCTTTTGCATTTAGTTTTCACTTTTTCTTTTATGCACCATGCTGGTATGAGATAGTCCTTGGTTGATTTATAGAATGATCTTTGCACTTCACTTAAATATTTTGAGTATGGCTTTATAGAATGCTTCATGTGCTTCACTTATATCATTTGAAGTTTGGATTGCCTGTTTCTCTTCACATAGAAAACTTCCATTTGTAGAATGCTCTTTTGCTTCACTTATATTTGTTAGAGCATGGGCATATCTTTTGTAGAAAGAACTAAACTCTCTTTCTTCACTTATATCTATTTAGAGAGATGACAGGAATTGGTCATTCACATGGTTAGTCATAAAATCCTACATAAGACTTGTAGATCGCTGAATATGATATGTTTGATTCCTTGCAATAGTTTTGCGATATAGAGATGATAATATGTGGGAGGTTCTAGTAGATGGTTGTGTTTAGTAAGGATATTGGTGTTAAGGTTTGTGATTCCCGAAGCATGCACGTATGGTCTCCTAACTATGTAACCAAATTGGCGGACATTGTATTTTGATTGTTTATCTTTGCGTGAAGGTCGGGGGCGCGCGATGGTTAACTCCTACCAACCGCCCCCCTAGGAGCATGCGTAGTAGTATTTTGCTTCGAGGGCTAATAAACTTTTGCAATAAGTATATGAGTTCTTTATGACTAATGTGAGTCCATGGATTATACGCACTCTCACCCTTTGTAACACCGCGAGAATCTTGCTATAGTCATCTCCCCCTAATGGTGGCCATGTCATCATGGTTACTATGCAGCTTGCCACCTATCCAAAATCCAAAGCCATTTTCAAATTTGAAATAGAGACAAATAAATTGTTTCTTTGAACAGTAAAACTAAAATGTTAACACTATTCTATAAATCCCCATGATCATTGCCGTGATGAAACCAACTTCATTTGACTCTCAGTTAAATCCCTTGGAAATTAATAAGTGGCCCAACAACACTTAACAGAACCATTTAAATGCAAACATAAGTTGATTAATTTCAAACAAATGCCAAACTTTTTGCGGCAGTACTAGATAATGCCTAGTATTTGTTTAGACCAGTTGCATATTTTACAAAAGTCATTTGGTGGTCAAACAAATTGTAGGATCTGAGAAGTGAGTCTAGAGGGGGTGTGATTAGACTACTTGACCAATTAAAAACTATGCCTTTTCCCAATTTTAGACTTTGGCAGATTTTAGCTATCTTAGCACAAGTCAAGCAATCTTCACACAATTCAAGCAAGCATGCAAAGAGTATATAAGCAGCAGAAAGTAAAGCATGCAACTTGCAACAATGTAAAGGGAAGGGTTTGGAGATTTCAAACGCAATTTGGAGACACGGTGATTTTTGAGCCGTGGTTCCGATAGGTGGTGCTACCGTACATCCACGTTGATGGAGACTTCAACCCACGAAGGGTAACGGTTGCGCGAGTCCACAGAGGGCTCCACCCGAGAAGGGTCCATGAAGAAGCAAACTTGTCTATCCCACCATGGCCGTCGCCCACGAAGGACTTGCCTCACTAGCGGTAGATCTTCACGAAGTAGGCGATCTCCTTGCCCTTACAAACTCCTTGGTTCAACTCCACAATCTTGTCGGAGGCTCCCAAGTGACACCTAGCCAATCTAGGAGACACCACTCTCCAAGAAGTAACAACTGGTGTGTTGGTGATGAACTCCTTGCTCTTGTGCTTCAAATGATAGTCTCCCCAACACTCAACTCTCTCTCACAGGATTTGGATTTGGTGGAAAGAAGATTTGAGTGGAAAGCAACTTGGGGAAGGCTAGAGATCAAGATTCATATGGCAGGAATGGAATATCTTGGCCTTGACACATGAGTAGGTAGTTCTCTCTCAGAAATGGTAAGTTGGAAGTGTAGGTTTGTTCTGATGGCTCTCTCTTCGAATGAAGAGGAGGTGGAGGGGTATATATAGCCTCCACACAAAATCTAACCGTTACACACAATTTACCAATCTCGGTGGGACCGAATCAACAAACTCGGTCATACCGATTCAGTAAACAATGTGACTGTTAGGGTTTTCAGTGGGACCGAAATGCAACTCGGTAGGACCGATATGGTTAGGGTTAGGGCATAACATAATCTCGGTGAGACCGATTACACAAACTCGGTGAGACCGATTTTGGTAATAAGCTAACCAGAGAGTTGGTCAGGCAAACTCGGTGGGACCGATTACTCAAACTCGGTGGGACCGATTTTGGTAATAAGTTAACCAGAGAGTTTGCATTGTAATCTCGGTAGTACCGATTGCTCAAACTCGGTAAGACCGATTTTGATAATGGACATACACAGAGAGATTACAATCCCATCTCGGTGAGACCGAGATCCCTATCGGTGAGACCGATTTGCCTATGGTTTGTGGCAGTGGCTATGACATCTGAACTCGGTGGCGCCGGATAGAAAGAATCGGTGGGGCCGAGTTTGACTTTAGGTTTAGGTCATGTGTGGATGTGGGAAAGTAGTTGAGGGCTTTGGAGCATATCACTAAGCACTGTGTAGCAAGAAACTCATTAAGCAACCCCTCATCCCTTCTTGATAGTATTGGCTTTTCCTATAGACTCAATGTGATCTTGGATCACTAAAATATAAAATGAAGAGTCTTGAGCTTGAAGCTTGAGCCAATCCTTTGTCCTTAGCATCTTGAAGGAGTTCCACATCCTTTAGCCCATGCCACTCCATTGTTGAACTTGTCTGAAATATACTAGATAAAAGTGTTAGTCCAACAAGAGATATGTTGACATTAATTGCCAAAACCACCTAGGGAGCACTTGTGCTTTCAATCTCCCCCTTTTTGGTAATTGATGACAACATACATCAAAGCTTTAGATAAAGATATAGAGAATAGTAAGCAAAGCTTTGGAAAGACATGTAACAAGCATAGGCTCCCCCTACATGTATGCAATCATGTGAATATGGAATATAGAAGCATGTGAATGCATGAACATGTCAGAGTAGGCAATGTGTTACATGTATCTTGGCCATATGCATCAGAGCGAAGAATATTAAAAAATACCTTCATGCTCATGAGTCCTTCTTGCAAACAGTATGTACATCAGCAAGAATTCCTCATACACATGATTGTGATGCATATACTTACCTTGTGGTCTTGAGTTGGCTTAGGATGGAATGAACCTGCGTAAACAAGGTTAGATAACACAGCTACACCTACTAGCCAGAGCAAACAGAAGAAACCACAAGAATACCAAGACTGGGATGACATGTAAAGAGTGAGTAATAAGTACTACATTGGATTAGACATGTCCCCGAAGGTAAAGATGTGCAATGAATTTAAATGATTTCTTTCCCTTAGATGTCTTGCTCCCGCTGAATCTAGCATGGGATACTGGGAGAAGATAGGGAACAGAAACTCAGAGCTCAAAGAAACAAATGAACAAAGCTAATGAAAATAAGCACATATGAACATGTCTTTTCCCCTCAAGAAGACATGTGGAATCTCTCCTCTTGAACACCAAGCATCTGGGATCCTTGAGAAATACTCTCTCCTTTAGTATTCTCTCCCCCTGGAGATCTCTTTCTCCCCCTGTGGGAGTGATACTCTCTCTCTCCCTTTGAAAGTGATAAGCTTTGATGTGATCTCTCTCTCCCCCTTTGACATCAATTTCCAAGAAGGGCCTTCTGGAATTTGTCGTGAATGGGTTTGGTCCTGGAGTCACAGTACAAAGCATTGATAAAAATGTGATGCTTGTAGAGGACAAGTGAGGGAGTTCTGGACTAGGGGGTGTCCGGATAGCCGAACTATCGTAATCGGCCGGACTCCAAGACTATGAAGATACAAGATTGAAGACTTCGTCCCGTGTCCGGATGGGACTTTCCTTGGCGTGGAAGGCAAGCTTGGCGATACGGATATGTAGATCTCCTACCATTGTAACCGACTCTGTGTAACCCTAGCCCTCTCCGGTGTCTATATAAACCGGATGGCTTTAGTCCGTAGGACGAACAACAATCATACCATAGGCTAGCTTCTAGGGTTTAGCCTCCTTGATCTCGTGGTAGATCTACTCTTGTAACACACATCATCAATATTAATCAAGCAGGACATAGGGTTTTACCTCCATCAAGAGGGCCCGAACCTGGGTAAAACATCGTGTCCCTTGTCTCCTGTTACCATCCGCCTAGACGCACAGTTCGGGACCCCCTACCCGAGATCCGCCGGTTTTGACACTGACATTGACGCTTTCATTGAGAGTTCCTCTGTGTCGTCACCGATAGGCTCGATGGCTTCTTCGACCATCATCAACGACGCAGTCTAGGGTGAGACCTTTCTCCCTGGATAGATCTTCGTATTCGGCGGCTTTGCACTGCTGGCCAATTCGCTTGGCCGTCTGGAGCAGATCGAAAGCTACGCCCCTGGCCGTCAGGTCAGATTTGGAAGTTTGAACTTCACGGCTGACATCCGCGGGGACTTGATCCTTGATGGATTCGAGCCACAGTCGAGCGTGCCGCACTATCACGGCGAGCATGATTTAGCTCTGTAGCCGGACAGTAGCCTGGAGGCCGCACTCGAACCCGCTCCGATCTTCAATTCGGAGCCGGCTGCACAGATTGAGGACGGATGGCTAGACACCGCCTCGAGGGCTGCAACCTCTACGGCGATAGAGCCGAACACTGACCTTGTCCCTCATAAAGCTCGTGACTCCGAGGTTCCGGACTCCTCGCCGAACTCCGAACCTCCCGCGCCCCCTCCGATCGAATCCGATTGGGCGCCGATCATGGAGTTCACCGCAGCGGACATCTTTCAACACTCGCCTTTCGGCGACATCTTGAGTTTGCTAAAGTATCTCTCGTTATCAGGAGAGCCCTGGCCGGACTGCGGTCAGGACGGTTGGGATGCGTACGACGAAGAAATTCAAAGCCCACCCACCACCCACTTGGTAGCCGCTGTCGACGATCTAACTGACATGCTAGACTACGACTCCGAAGACGACCAAGAACCAGCGCCCACCGGGCACTGGAAAGCCACCTCATCATACAACATATACATGGTGGATATCCCAAAGGATGGGAATGGCGAAGGAACAGCGGAGGATGACCCCTCCAAGAAATAGCCCAAGCGCCGGTGTCAGCGGCGCCGCTCTAAATCCCGCCACAGCAAGAATGAAGATTCCGGCACCGGAGATAATAATACACCAGACAGTGCCAAAGATAACCCACTCCAGCAAGATCCAGCGCAGGAGAACGGAGACGCCAACCCTCATGAGAGAACGGCAGAAGAAGAGGTAGAGGATTATATGCCTCCCTCCGGAGACGAGGCAAGCCTCGACGACGATGAATTCATCGTGCCTGAGAATCCCGTCGAACAAGAGCGTTTTAAACGCAGGCTTATGGCCACGGCGAACAGCCTCAAGAAAAAGCAGCAACAGCTTAGAGCTGATCAAGATCTGCTAGCCGACAGATGGACTGAAGTCCTCGCGGCCAAAGAGCATGAGCTCGAACGCCCCTCCAAAAGCTACCCTAAACGCAAGCTGCTCCCTCGATTAGAGGAGGAAGCGTATGAACCCGCATCACATGGAGACAATACGGCTGACCGACCACCCCGTGGTCGCGACAGAGAGGCCTCTAGGCCCTTCACTAGACCCGTACCCCGGCATCGCTTGAAAAGCACAAGGCCACAGGGGAACGCTCAGACTTGCGAGATATATTGTAGGATAAGGCAAGACAATCAAGATCGATCTATGGATCGCGTGGGCGCCCCACGGTACGTGACGACAACCATTGCGCCGGACACAGTAAGTCCGGCCGGGCCGAACAAAACAGACAAAGCTCTTTTGAGCTCCGTCGTGATATCGCCCAGTACAGAGGCGCCGCACACCCACTATGCTTCACAGATGAAGTAATGGATCATCAAATTTCCGAAGGGTTTAAACCCGTGAATATCGAATCCTACGATGGCACAACAGACCCCACGGTTTGGATCAAAGACTATCTTCTTCACATCCACATGGCCCGCGGTGACGATCTTCACGCCATCAAATATCTCCCCCTCAAGCTTAAAGGACCAGCCCGGCATTGGCTTAACAGCTTGCCAGCAGAGTCAATTGGGAGTTGGGAAGACCTGGAAGCCACATTCCTCGATAACTTCCAAGGCACGTATGTGCAACCACCAGACGCTGATGACCTAAGCCACATAATTCAGCATCCAGACGAATCGGCCAGACAATTCTGGACACGGTTCTTAACCAAGAAAAACCAAATCGTCGACTGTCCGGATGCGGTGGCCCTCGCGGCCTTCAAGCATAACATTCACGACGAGTGGCTTGCCCGGCACCTGGGACAGGAAAAGCCGAAATCCATGGCAGCCCTTACATCACTCATGACCCGCTTCTGCGCGGGTGAGGACAGCTGGCTAGCACGCAGTAACAACCTCAGCAAAAATTCTGGCAGTCCGGATTTCAAGGACCGAAATGGCAGGGCGCGTCGTAACAAAAGCAAATGCCACGTCAACAGCGACAATAGTGAGGATACGGTAGTCAATGCCGGATTCAGAGGCTCTAAACCTGGTCAGCGGAAAAACCCATTCAAAAGAACTGCTCCGGGTCCGTCCAATTTGGACCGAATACTCAACCGCTTGTGCCAGATACACGGCACCCCCAAAAAGCCAGCTAACCACACCAATAGGGACTATTGGAAATTCAAGCAGGCAGGCAAGTTAATTGCCGAGAACAATGACAAGGGGCTGCATAGCGATGACGAGGAAGAGACCCGACCGCCGAACAATTGAGGACAGAAGGGCTTCCCCCCACAGGTGCGGATGGTGAACGTGATATACGCAACGCACATACCCAAAAGGGAGCGGAAGCATGCGCTAAGGGATGTATACGCGATGGAGCCAGTTGCCCCGAAGTTCAATCCATGGTCCTCCTGCCCGATCACTTTTGACCGAAGGGACCACGCCACCAGCATCCGCCACGGCGGATTCGCCGCATTGGTCCTAGATCCAATCGTCGATGGATTTCACCTCACCAGAGTCCTGATGGACGGCGGCAGCAGCCTGAACCTGCTTTATCAGGATACAGTGCGCAAAATGGGCATAGACCCCTTAAGAATTAAACCTACCAAAACGACCTTTAAAGGCGTCATACCAGGTGTAGAAGCCAATTGTACAAGCTCAGTTACACTGGAAGTGGTCTTTGGATCCCCGGATAACTTCCGGAGCGAGGAGTTAATCTTCGACATAGTTTTGTTCCGCAGCGGCTATCACACCCTGCTCGGACGAACCGCGTTTGCAAAGTTCAACGTGGTGCCGCACTATGCATACCTCAAGCTCAAGATGCCAGGCCCTCGAGGAGTCATCACGGTTAACGGAAACACTGAACGTTCTCTCCGAACGGAGGAACATACAGCGACTCTCGCAGCAGAAGTACAATGCAGCCTCTTAAGGCAATTCTCGAGTCCGGCCGTTAAGCGTCCAGACATAGCTAAGCGCGCCCGGGGTAACCTACAACAAGACCACCTGGCACGTTCCGAGCACGCGTAGTAGTGCGGTCCCAACCCCAGCCCCTGTAAAACGTCAAAACAGGTCCTTCGCGTACACCATTACGCTCTGAAGATACCATGGGCATGGGGGGAGGGGCACGACCACGATCAGCCCAGACTACGGCTCAACCACACCAGGGGCTCTCAAGTGTGTCATTCTTTTTTTCCTTTTTTTGTTTTAACCCACAGGACTCCGTTCGTCAGTGGCCCTGTCCGGCAGCAAACCTGTCGAACCCACGATGCAACAGCCAGGGAAGGATAAAGGCTACAACGAATATCCAGGTGGTCTCCATTACGAGCATTAAATCTGTTTTACGCACCATTCGGCAGCCTACCCCTGGAGGGGGACATGTTTAATAGTCCCGTCCCTTGCTTATCGCACTATTTGTATCGTTCTGCATTATTAGCAGCACTTCTTGAATAAAACAATGCAGCACCTTTTTGCTTATAATTGCATTTCTTTTTTATACATATGTTCATTTACGGCATGTTGCATCCATACACTTTGGTACGGCTAAAATACACCAGGGGCTTATGTTTCCCGCATCATGGTGTGATAAGTCCGAACACTTTCACAAGTGCGGCACCCCGAACTTGTAGCACTATATGCATCGGCTCCGAATCATGTCTTGGGTCAATAGTTGGATTTGCCCGGCTCCCATGTTTTGGTACCTTATGTTCTGTTGTATCGGCTAAGGTAGCACTGGGAGAACCACTGCGATTGCGCCCCAGTTGAGATGGGTTAACGCCTTAGTGGAGAAAGCTAAAACCGACCGTCATGATGAGGCGAGAGCCGGTCGCTGTTCGAGAGGTTTTTTGCGAGTCCTTAAAGACTTATGCCGCTTAGAGCGAGGAGCCGGATCTTGTTCGGCCCAGGCGTGGATAGCGCCCCAAAGTCGGCCTTCCGAAGACTAGGGGCTTCGGTGAAATTTAAAATTATAGAATTCTATGGCTAAGTGAGAGTGTTCAAGCATTATAAGTCCGATTGCCTTGTTCGCTATGTTGAGCGCCTCCCTAGATGGACCCAAAAATGGGAACAAGAGTGCTCAAGTTTATCCCGAACACCCCAGCACTCGTGGCATGGGGGCTGAAGCCGACGACTTGCCATCTCTCAGATTTGATAAACAGCCGCACAGAAGGTAATATTTTAAATTAATAAGCATTGCTTAGCGCATATGAACTAAGTTTTCAGCGCACAGGATAATAAAATGCGAGTCCACTCAAAAATTACATCTTTGGAGCACTCCCCCGCAATAGTGCGGGCGCCCTTCAGCACACTCTTATAATACATCTCGGGCATGCGATGCTCCTTGCCCTCTGGTGGCGGGTCCGTCACAAGCTTCTGGGCATCCATCTTGCTCCAGTGCACCTTTGCGCGGGCAAGGGCCCGACGGGTACCCTCAATACAGGCGGAGTGCTTGATGACTTCAACCCACGGGCACGCATCCACCAGCCGCCGCACCAGGCCGAAGTAGCTCCCAGGCATGGCCTCCTTAGGCCACAGCTGAACTATGAGGCCCTTCATGGCCTGTTCGGCCGCCTTGTGGAGCTCGACCAGCTGCTTCAGCTGGTCGCTAAGGGGCACCGGATGTCGAGCTCCCCTCCTCGGCCCGATAGAATGCGGTAGCATCGGACACGCTGCGAGGAAGATCTGCGAACGCTCCTGGAGAGCTCCGAATTCGGGTAAGCAACAGGTAATTAACACTCACATGCTTACTTTGCATGAAAAATGCCTTACCCGCTGCTATTTTCTTCACCGCCTCAATCTCCTGGAGGGCCTTGTAGGCTTTGGCCTTAGCGGCTTTGGCACTCTCAAGAGTCGTTGCAAGCTCAAACTCTCGAGTCTTCGAGTCACGCTCCAGGCTCTCATGTTTTTTCACGAGATCCTAGAGCTCTTGCTGTACCTCCACCACCCGCGCCTCCTTCTTCTCTCGCTCGGTGTGCTCCGCGGCCGCATTGCGTTCGGCCGCGGCCACCGCCTCTTTCAGGGTCGCCACCTCGTTAGTGGCCCCTGCAATACCCACGTTATCCTTGTCATTCTTTTTGCAACCAAAATCCTTTTCTGTAAGGTACAATTTTAATAAGGTGTTACTCACCTTCCAGGTCCTCGAGCTGCTTCTTGGCACGGCCGAGCTCGTTCTCGGACCGCTCGAGGTTTTCCTTCAAAGTATTGACCTCCACAGTCAGTGCGGCAGAGGTCAGCAGCACAGCCTGCAATCCCATATTGACATATTTTTTATGACTCCTGCGTATATCTTTTTAGATCCTCAGTCCGGCTTTTCTTTCCGAACACCGAACCGAGCATCAGGGGCTACTGTCTATGCGGTACTATTTTACATATATCAAAATTCTTACCTCAAAGCCTATTAGAAGGCTGCTGCAGGCTTCGGTCAGCCCGCTCTTGGCGAGCTGCACCTTTTGAATCACCGCACTCATAACGGTGCGGTGTTCCTCTTTGATGGAGGCGCCATTGAGCACCTCTAGCAAGCTATCCGGCGCCTCCGGTTGGACGGAGGCTGCCGGCGTCATAGTCTTGCCCTTCTTACGAAGGGGTCGCCCGCCGGACTCCGCAGCCAGTATGGGTTCCGTGGACGAGTCCGGTGCAAAGTCCGGGAAGTTGTCCTGCGACACCTCCGGGGCCTTCTCCTCCTGGTGGGTCCCTTCCTGGGATCCCACCTCGGCATCGTCCGCGTCACGGGGGGTGGAGGCAGTCGGAAGAGAATCCATATCCGACGCACCTAAGGACCCGCTCGACGAAGCGGGAAGATCATCCTTGGGCGGACTGCAGGGTTGTATGCGGCATTAGAAAGACATTATGTGGCGAAAAGGAAAAACCTTGAAGTTATTCGGGAGTCCGGATACTTACGATCTCGCCAGGGTCTTGGCCCTTGGAGGCCAGTCCTCGTCGTCGTCACTAGCGTTGGCAGAGCAGTCCGGGGGAAGAGTTTTTCCCTTCTTGGACCCTTCGGCCTCCCTTGTTGGGGAGGCCTTCCTTTTCTTCCCTCCCCCCGCTGGGGGAGAGGCTTTCTTCTTCTCCTCCTCGCCTTGGTGGGAGGAGTCGGCCTCGGATTCATCATCCGATAGCACCTGAAAATGGGAACTCTTCCGAGTCCCCGTGGCCTTCTTCTTGGCCTTCTTCTCCGGCACCACGTGGGGTGCCGGAGCCAGCAGCCCCGTTAGGCGGGCGTCCGCTGGGTCCTCTGGCAATGTGGCCGGACAGATAGTCTGTTTGGCCTTCGCTAGCCAGTCCTGTCAAAGGTAAAGGGAGTTTAGATCCCGCATAGAGTCAAACTATGGAAAACAAGTGGCAAAATCACTTACCTTGTCAGCTAGACGCTGCGAGCGGAATCCGCGATCTTCGGTAGCGGATGCGGGAGCCTCGGCGCCCTTGAACAACACCTTCCAGACATCTTCATACGTAGTGTCGAAGAGCCCGCTCAGAGTCTGGTGCTGCGCCGGATCGAACTCCCACATGTTGAAGCCCCGTCGTTGGCACGGGAGAATCTAGCGGATGAGCATGACCTGGATACGTTGACAAGCTTGAGCTTCTTGTCCACCAGCTTCTGGATACAGGCTTGGAGTCTGGTCAGCTCCTCCGAATCCCCCCAGATCCGGCCACTCTCTTTCCAGGAGGTGAGCCATGTAGGGATGCCGGATCTGAATTCGGGGGCCGCTTCCCAATCAGGGTCACGCGGCTCGGTGATGTAGAACCACCCCGATTGCCACCCCTTAATGGTTTCCACGAAAGTGCCCTCCAACCACGTAACGTGGGACATCCTACCCACCATGGCGCCTCCGCAATCCGCTTGGCTGCCCTTCACAACCTTCGGCTTGACACTGAAGGTCTTGAGCCACAAGCCGAAGTGGGGATGGATGCAGAGGAAGGCCTCGCACACGACGATAAACGCCGAGATGTTGAGGATGAAATTCGGGGCCAGATCATGGAAATCTAGGCCGTAGTAGAACATGAGCCCCCGGACAAAGGGATGAAGTGGGAAGCCCAGTCCGCGGAGGAAATGGGGAAGAAATACTACCCTCTCATGGGGCCTGGGGGTGGGGATGAGCTCTCCCTCGTCGGGGAGCCGGTGCACGATGTCGCTGGACAAATATCCGGCGTCGCGCAGCTTCTGGATCTGCCCCTCCGTGACGGAGGAGGCCATCCACTTGCCTCCCGCTCCGGACATAGTTGGAGAAGGTTGAGGTGAGAAGTGCGGACTTGGGCGCTGGAGCTCGAGTTCGCGGAGATGGATAAGCCAAGGAGGAAGAAAGCGCAGGTGAAAGGATTGGATCTTTATCCCCTTATATGGGCGGACAAAAACAGGTGTCCCCACCGGCCTGGTAAAACTCGCTTATCTCCCAAGCGTCGCAATCAATGGCGCGGTTGGGTTACCCATGTCCGTATTGATGGGAATCCCGGAATAAGGGGAACACGATCTCTGCTTCGACAAGACGTGCCAAGGAAACCGCCTCGCTAAATGCGCTGAGGTGATACAATAAAAACAATTCGAGTAAAGGCTTGGTAATGGTGTGACGTCATGCCACAAAATACGTCAGCAGATTGAACTTTTGTAATATTATTCTCTCTACGGTGGTACGTGGAATTTATTTTTGCAGAGCCGGACACTATCCTGGTGTTCACAATCTTCTATAAATTATTCGGAGGAAGAACCCGCCTTGCAATGCCGAAGACAACATGCGCGCCGGACTCGTCGTCATTGAAGCCTAGTTCAGGGGCTACTGAGGGAGTTCCGGACTAGGGGGTGTCCGGATAGCCGAACTATCGTAATCGGCCGGACTCCAAGACTATGAAGATACAAGATTGAAGACTTCGTCCCGTGTTCTGATGGAACTTTCCTTGGCGTGGAAGGCAAGCTTGGCAATACGGATATGTAGATCTCCTACCATTGTAACTGACTCTGTGTAACCCTAGCCCTCTCCGGTGTCTATATAAACCGGATGGCTTTAGTCCGTAGGACGAACAACAATCATACCATAGGCTAGCTTCTAGGGTTTAGCCTCCTTGATCTCGTGGTAGATCTACTCTTGTAACACACATCATCAATATTAATCAAGCAGGACGTAGGGTTTTACCTCCATCAAGAGGGCCCGAACCTGGGTAAAACATCGTGTCCCTTGTCTCCTGTTACCATCCGCCTAGACGCACAGTTCGGGACCCCCTACCCAAGATCCGCCGGTTTTGACACCGACAACAAGATTCATTGAGTGGAGCTGGATCATAAGTAAAGATGAATAAGTGGCAAAATGTTTTTCCTGTTGTGAAGTCGGTGGCACCGAGTGGTATGCTTCGGTTGCACCGAAAGGGTTCGGTTGGACCAAAAACAACAAATCAGTGAAACCGAGTTCATCGCAGAGAAAACACTTGTCACCTTAGCTCACTAGACTAGAAAAATCTCACAAAGATTTGCAAGGAATTGGATGCAGGAAATGCAGAACAAACAGAAAAGAAAAGAAATCTAGATGAAGTTTTTTTGAATGGGGGAACAAACATGCATGAGACAAATGCAAGAGCACAGAAAAGAACACAAGAGAACTTCATCTAGAATTGGTCGGCGACAAAGTCACCTATGTTAGAGTATATTGACTTAGGAGTCAAGTGAGATCACTTGATCATAGGTCAGACTCATCGTTTAAGCTTAAAATGGGGTTGCCATTTTTCGTTTAAGCATCTTGATGTATTCTCATCTTGTCGAGTTGCTTTAACTCATGTCTCGGAGTAAAGCTTCTCTAAGATGGAATAACATACCTTGGGTAGTGGTGTTGATTGTTCATGTAGTTGAACTTGTGTGGGTTGCTCAAGGTTGATGTAGCTCATCAGGAGTTGGGAGCACCACTTGGAATTTGAGTTCATCTTCCTACATGGGTTAGTTCTTGCAAGGAAGAGCACTTGTGTATCCAAAAATGACAATCATGAAGCTCAACATAGGATTTGTCAAAGGATATGTGTGTAAGAATTTTGCTTCCTTGTCTTCAACCACCATAGTGTAGAGACTTGGTGATGCGGAGCATCCCTCGCTCATCCCCATGGACATGCCTACATCTCCCTCAAGACCACTCGGGCCCATGACACGAGCCCGAGCTAAGGCTATTGAAGATAAGGTGAACTCGCTCCTCTCCGAACTTCCTCTTCCTACTCACGAGACATGGCTACTACCTCATTCGGAAACTCTGTGTGTGATCAGGTGTTTGGAGGCGGGCCATGGAACAGCTACATACAAGAGCCAAGACGGCGAGGACCCCAAGCATGATGGACAAGAAGAAGAGCTGCCATGGAAGCTACAGGCGTCGGACGCCCGACCCAGTCCGGACGTCCGACGAACGCCCGACCCAGTCCGGACGTCCGATGAACGCCAGGACACGGACGACCGAGCTTCCCGGACGTCCGGTACTTCGCCATCCGAACCAAATCTACAGACGTCCTAAGCGGACCGGACGACCGGACGACATGCAACCGAGCCGAATCTACGGACGACCGGCGACCTCCGGACGTCCGGACAGTCACGAAGCTCTGGACGACCGACCCTCTCCGGACGACCGACGCGCCCACGTCAGAGCTGAATCTACGGACGTTCGAGCGACACCGGACGACCGGACCGTCCCGAGCCTCCGGACGTCCGATGCCTTCCGGACATCCGGCACCTGAGTGACCGCACCTGCGGGCTGGAGCCCTTGTATCCCTTCACTTTGACTTCCATTTGCACTACGACTATAAATAGGTCGGCCCCACCTCCTAGTTAGGGTTAGCGTTGATTTAGCTCAAATCAGAGATAGAGCATCGCTCATCCATCGGATCTCCTCTTCGTGAGAGACCGCGGCCTCCTCGGAGAAGATCCACTTGGATTCAAGACCCCTCTACGGGAAGATCCCCTCGCGGATTCAAGACCTCCTCACGGAGAAGATCGGTTACCTTTGTATCCTTACCTTTGTTGATTGTGGATCATATGTTACTCTTTGTGTTCGGTGATCTAGCCCTCGTGTGATTGATTCTACGTCGATTTAGTCATTTCTCTCGTTCTCCCCGTGTTTTCCCTCGAGTTCTTCCGCGTGTTCTTCGTGATTCCCCGTAGGATCCACTCCAAATGTGAAAGATCGTCACCATAGGGTTCCGCCCTACATCATCTTGGTATCATAAGCCACGTTGATCACGTTTTTGGAGCCCCTACCCCGTGTTTTCTAGCTTGATTTTGTTGTTTTTGTCCTAAATCCAAAAATTCCCCACCAAAAATAGCCCCAATTTTTTTGTGATTTGTTGGTGAGTTGAGATTTTGTTGGATTTGGTCCATGGATTTGTGTTGCTACGCGTGGATCTAGCTTCCCCACCCTCCCCACCCTTTTCCATCCGCCAATCTGCTCGATTTCAACCTCACCATCTTCTTCTTCCCCGAAATTCTCGTAGTTCATCTTCCCGAGCCCGATTTTCGCCCAGGCTCCGGACGACCGGAAAAAGGTTGGACGTCCGACGACGACCGGACGACCGTAAAATCCCGGACGTCCGTGAAACCCTGAAGAAACTGAATTTTGTCAGTTTGACCACTCCTCAACCCCACCTTCCACCACAACTCCCAAAACCACATACACCAACATCTTCCCCGCTACCTCCTATGTCGATTTTGACACGTTTTGGTCTTTGAGAGTTTGGGTTGTGGTTTCCCGTATCCTTTTGTGTTTCGGCTATCTAGGTACGGTCCAACTTCATCAACACCACGGCTCAACTTCTCAAGGGTCTCATCATCGCCAAGGACGGTAACTTCGACGACATCTTGGTCATAACTTGCAATTGCATTGATAACCCACATTGCCTCATTTTGCGTAGCTTACCCATCGAGACTAGCCGTTGAGTATTGCAGGCAACACAACTTGTGCACATTAGTGATCATACAACATAGCATACATATCATACCATCATGGTGCATATCTTTGGATCTGCTTGTGTGTCACAAAGTTGTCACAGCATACACAATTGCTATCTTGGTTCGTGAGGTTTGCATAAGAAAAGAGCTCAAAAGTGAAAGAGCCACCCAAGCTTTTAAGCAAAGAGGAAAGATAAGCAAAGAGATTATAAGCAAGAACCATAACACCATACATTAAGATTGTCATATCCGATCATCTTGGATCATATCACCGAAATATCATACATATAGCATACTTGGGATAGAGATCGTTGAATTTTTGCCTAGTAAGGCGTGCACAAGTTTGCGTATCCGCCTATTGTGCAATCGTGCTAGCATCTCTCTAGTATTGTGCAACAAGAGCATTTTCGTGGTTTCCACATTTTGGCTCACTTTTGGATTGCACAATCCCATTTATCTATTTGCGTGTGTGTTTCTGTGTACCCATACTTGCTTGGTCTATTTGTTGCATTTGCAAATTTGTGAATCTTTTCCAACATTATTGAAGCTCACTTACTATTGCATCAAAATTTGTGCCGCCATCCTAACCAAGCTCCACCATAAGCTTTTACGTGTGTAGGTGTGAGAACCGACAAGAATTGGTACCAACAGCGCTATTTCATTGTCCGCATTTGAGTGAACTTGATTCATCTTCAACTTTGGTCAAGGTACATTTGGTACACGTTCTTTTCCTTCTACCACTTACATTTTACTTGGAATGATGGATAGGCCAGGTTCTTCTACCAATCCACCACTTATCGAGAACAACGACGACATGTCATCATTCGTCACCAAGAACCACCTATTTGGAGCTCAAAAAGCATTACACCAAGAGCAACAAGCAATGAGGGACTACTTCGACAACAAATTCGACGCTCAAAAGCAAGAGAATGATGCAAGAATGGACGAGATCTGCGCCTTCATGAGGAACCGACGTCCTTCCACTTCTTCATCCTCAAGACGGAGCCGCTCGAGTCGACACTCCGAGGACACCTTCTCCGACTCAAGTACACCATCATCGAACACTCTTCATCGAGCTGCGCGTCAAGACCGGCATGCATCTTGGAACCCGCTACATGACAAGCATTCACAAGAGCAAGTCGATGAGCAAATCCCTCGTCCTCAATCAAACCAAGTCACTTTTGCTCAAGCTCAAGAACAGAAATGACTAAGGCGCCAAGAAGAAGAACGAGCACGTCTACACCAAGAGGAACAAGACACCGAGGCTCAACGTCTTCAACAACAACAACGCGAAGCGCAAGCTCTTGAGGCGCAACGTGCCCTTCAAGAATCAAGTCGAGCAATCGCAACGGCAATCGCGAAAGGCGCAATCAAGAGGAAGCCCTTCGAGAAGAAATCCAAGAGAGGAACTACCACCCGCGAGTGCAACATCAAGCTCCACAAGCTCCTCCACAAGCTCGTCAAGCTCCACCTCTACCTCAAGTTCAACAAGAGCAAGTTGATCATGGACTTCCTCCACGCCAAGAGCAACATGAGGATGACTATCCTCCACGTCAAGGACGTCATCATCACCATCGCCAACAACACAATGAAGAGCAATGCTATGTCAAGTTCAAGTTCACAATGCCCAAGTTCAAAGGAGGCAATGATCCTGAAGAGTACCTCTCATGGGCATTGAAGGTCGACAAAATCTTTCGTTTGCACAACTATGAGGAAGAGAAGAAGATCACTATGGCATCACTTGAGTTCCAAGACTATATGCTCATATGGTGGGAACAAGTCCTTGAGCACCATGAAGCAAGAGGTGAACCACCTATCACCACTTGGGCTCAAATGAAGGAAGTCATGCGAGCACGTTTTGTGCCAACCTACTACAACCGCGATCTCTTCAAGAAGCTACAACTCCTCAAGCAAGGAACAAAGAGTGTTGAAGAATACTACAAGGAAATGGAGATAGCCATGATTCGAGCCAATGTCACGAAAGATGATGAGCAAACAATGGCACGCTTCTTGAATGGACTCACTCATCCTATCAAGAAGATTGCCGACTTCCAACCATACTCCAACCTCATTGAGCTCGTACATCAAGCAACCAAGGCCGAACGTCAAGTGCAAGATGACTTCAAGTACGCCAAGTACTCATCCAAGATCTATGGTTTCTCCAACATCCAAGCTTCAACGACTTCTCCAACATCTACATCAACCAAGCCTTCTCCAAGCAATGACGACAAGTCAAGTTACATGAAAACTTCGTCAAGTTCAAGTCGTCTTCCTCCTACTACAAGCAACTTCAAGCCGCGTGCTTCATCATCTACTCCGACCGATGAGACCGTCAAAACAAGCTCCTTCAAGTGTTTCACTTGCGGCGGCCGAGGCCACAAGTCCTTTCAATGTATGAACAAGCGCACCATGATCCTCAACGACGATGGTACATATGACTCCATGAGTGAAGAGGAGATGGAAGCCCTTGAGCAAGTGGCCATGCAGCGGCGAGTGAACGAGGATGAAGATGATCAAGTCTTTTGTGATGAGGATTCGAGCCCTGCTCTCGTTGTCTCCAAAGTCTTGACTCTTCAACATCAACAAGAAGAAGACCAATGATGCCACATCTTCCACACAAAGGCCGACATCAATGGACGATCCGTCAAGGTCATCATCGATGGAGGTAGTTGCCACAACTTGGCAAGTGAAGAACTATGCTCCAAGCTTCAATTGGTCAAGAGGAAGCACCCGCACCCCTACAAGGTTCAATGGCTAAGTGACTCCGGCACTATTCGAGTTGAGCATACGGTCCAAGTCTCCTTCAAAATTGGTGCATACGAGGACACTTTGGAGTGTGATGTGGTCCCAATGACCGTTTTCCACCTCCTTCTTGGTCGATCATGGCAATTCGACCGTGGTGTCATCCACAACGGGCGTACCAATCACTATAGCTTCAAGATGAAAGGGAAGGAATATGTGCTACGACCTATGTCTCCTAGTCAAGTAATAGCCGACAAGCAAGCCACCAATCATGGAGAGAAGAGTGAGAAAGTGACCCACCCAAAAGTGAGTGAGAGCCACAAGCCAAATTTGAGCGCCTCTTCCCCTAGAGAGAAAAACCTCATCCTATTTGCCACCAAAAGTGAGATGAGAGAAGTGTGTGAGAACCCATCGAGTGTGATGCACTTTGTCCTTGTGTGCAAGGATGGAGAACCAAAAACTAACACTTCTCACGAACTACCTTTAGTGTTTCAATCTCTTTTGCAGGAATTCCAAGATGTTTTCCCCGATGAGCTACCTCCGGGTCTACCTCCACTACGAGGCATTGAGCATCGAATCGACCTCATCCCCGGAGCGCCACTTCCAAACAAAGCTCCATACCGAGTCAATCCCGAAGAAATAAAGGAGATTCAATGGCAAGTACAACAACTCATCGACAACGGTCATGTACGTGAAAGCTTAAGCCCTTGTGCCGTTCCCGTTATACTTGTGACTAAACCCGATGGAAGTTTCCGCTTGTGTTCCGATTGTAGACCTATAAATGCTATTACCGTTCGCTATAGGCATCCCATTCCTCGCTTAGATGATATGCTTGATGAACTTAGTGGAGCCAACTTTTTCTCCAAAATTGACCTTAAAAGTGGCTATTATCAAATCCACATTCAAGAAGGTGATGAATGTAAAACCGCTTTCAAAACCAAATTTGGCTTATATGAGTGGTTAGTGATGCCTATGGGTTTGTCGGAGGCACCAGGTACTTTCGTGCGTCTTATGCATCATGTGCTTAGACCTTACATTGGAATCTTTGTTGTGGTTTACTTTGATGATATCCTTGTGTTTAGCAAAACCATGAAAGAGCACATTAATCATGTTAAATCTGTGTTGCAAACCCTTCGCAAGGAAAGCCTTTATGCGAACTTGAAAAAATGCACTTTTGGCGTTGACAAAGTGGTTTTCTTGGTTTTTGTTGTCTCTTCCACGGGTGTCCATGTTGATGAAACTAAGATTAAGGCAATTAAAACTTGGCCCCAACCCACCAATTTGCAACAAGTGCATAGTTTTCTTGGTCTTGCAGGATTTTATTGCCGCTTTGTGAAAAACTTTAGCACAATTGCTGCTCCTTTGCATGCTTTGAGTAAGAAGAATGCTCCTTTTGTTTGGGGATCTTTGCAATCCACCGCTTTTGATGAGCTCAAGTCTTTGCTTACACATGCTCCGATTCTTGCATTGCCCAACTTTGAGAAAACTTTTGAGGTTCATTGTGATGCAAGTGGTACCGGAATTGGCGGAGTTTTGATGCAAGAAAAACGAGCCATTGCATATTTTAGTGAAAAACTCTCCGGTGCTCAACTTAACTATCCAATATATGACAAAGAATTGTATGCTTTAGTGCGTGTGCTACATGTTTGGGAACATTATCTTAGACCTCATGAGTTTTTCATCCATACCGATCATGAAACGCTTAAATATCTAAAAGGTCAAACTAAGTTGAACAAGTGTCATGCCAAATGGAGTGAATTTATTGAATCTTTTCCTTATGTGATCAAATACATTAAGGGTAAGGAAAATGTAGTTGCGGATGCACTTTCACGCATATGCACGCTTGTCACTCAACTTGAGTTAAATGTTATTGGTTTTGAGCATATAAAAGACTTGTATAAGCATGATCCTTCTTTTGCTACTCCTCATGCTAAGTGTTTGACACACACGTCTTGGGAACGATACTACATAAAGAATGATTATCTTATGAGAGCTAACAAACTTTGCATTCCCGAGTCTTCTCTTCCTTTGCTCCTTTTGAAAGAGGCTCATGGAGGCGGACTCATGGGACATTTTGGATGCGACAAGACATTCGCCACGCTCTCCAAGAACTACTTTTGGCCCAAGATGTTCCGCGACGTCTCACGCTTCACAAACCATTGCTCGACGTGTCGCAAAGCTAAGTCTAAAGCTCAATCCCATGGTCTTTACATGCCCCTTCCTATTCCTTATCAACCTTGGGAAGACATTAGCATGGATTTTATACTTGGTTTGCCTAGAACTCAAAATGGAAAGGATTCCGTGTTTGTTGTTGTGGACCGATTTTCTAAGATGGCACATTTCATTCCTTCCAACAAGATAGATGATACTTCACACGTTGCAAATCTCTTTTGTAGGGAAATCTTGCGTCTCCATGGAGTCCCAAAGACAATCGTCTCCGATCGTGACGTCAAGTTTTTGAGTTACTTTTGGAAGACCCTATGCGCCAAGCTCGGAATCAAGCTATTGTTTTCTTCGGCATACCATCCTCAAACCGACGGCCAAACGGAGGTGACGAACCATACACTCTCCACTCTACTTCGCGTGTTGATCAACAAGAACATCAAGGAGTGGGAGGCGTGTCTACCCATCGCCGAGTACGCCTACAACCGTGCAAGACATTCCACGACCGGCAAGTCCCCCTTCGAGGTCGTCTACGGCTTCAACCCATTGTCCCATTGGACATTCTACCTCTTCCTCTACAAGAGTGAACCAACCTCGACGCAATTGCTCGTGCAAGCTACATCAAGAAGATGCATGAAGATACAAGGCCACCATCGAGCGCCAAGTACAACGACTAGCGACCAAGCTCAACATCAACAAGCAACCCATGGTATTCAACATTGGTGATCTAGTGTGGCTACATCTTCGCAAGGACCGCTTCCCCATTGAACGTAAGTCCAAGCTTCTCCCTCGCGCCGATGGACCTTTCAAGGTTCTAGCATGCTACAACGACAATGCCTACAAGATCGACCTACCACGAGGCAAGTACAATGTGAGCGACATCTTCAACATCAAGGGCCTCGCACCATACCATGGAGATGCACCTTTTGATCCGAGGTCGAATCTCTCCCAAGGGGGGGGAGATGATGCAGAGCATCCCTCGCTCATCCCCATGGACGTGCCTACATCTCCCTCAAGACCACTCGGACCCATGACACGAGCCCGAGCTAAGGCTATTGAAGATAAGGTGAACTCGCTCCTCTCCGAACTTCCTCTTCCTACTCACGAGACCTGGCTACTACCTCATTCGGAAACTCTGTGTGTGATCAGGTGTTTGGAGGAGAGCCATGGAACAACTACATACAAGAGCCAAGACGGTGAGGACCCCAAGCATGATGGACAAGAAGAAGAGCTGCCGTGGAAGCTACATGCATCGAACGACTGACCTAGTCCGGACGTCCGACGAACGCCAGGACACGAACGACCGAGCTTCCCGGACGTCCAGTACTTCGCCACCTAAACCAAATCTACGGACGTCTGAAGTGAACCGGACGACCGGAAGACATGCAACCGAGACGAATCTACGGATGACCGACGACCTCCAGACGTCGGACAGTCACGAAGCTCCGGACGACCGACCCTCTCCGGACGACCGACGCGCCCACGTTAGAGCTGAATCTACGGACGTCCAAGCGACACCGGACGACCGGACCGTCCCGAGCCTCCAGACGTCCGACGCCTTCCGGACATCCGACACCTGAGTGACCGCACCTGCGGGCTGGAGCCCTTGTATCCCTTCACTTTGACTTCCATTTGCACTACGACTATAAATAGGTCGCCCCACCTCCTAGTTAGGGTTAGCGTTGATTTAGCTCAAATCAGAGATAGAGCATCGCTCATCCATCGGATCTCCTCTTCATGAGAGACCGCGGCCTCCTCAGAGAAGATCCACTTGGATTCAAGACCCCTCTACGGGAAGATCCCGTCGCGGATTCAAGACCTCCTCACGGAGAAGATCGGTTACCTTTGTATCCTTACCTTTGTTGATTGTGGATCATATGTTACTCTTTGTGTTCGGTGATCTAGCCCTCGTGTGATTGATTCTATGTGGGTTTAGTCATTTCTCTCGTTCTCCCCGTGTTTTCCCTCGAGATCTTCCGCGTGTTCTTCGTGATTCCCCGTAGGATCCACTCCAAACGTGAAAGATCGTCACCATAGGGTTCCACCCTACATCACTTGGTGATGTAGAGATTGCTCAAGATATGAGTAGGTTTCAATCTCACGGAATTTGATTCAACCAAGTTCCTACATGGGTTAGATAACATGCAAGATGCAAATATATCCAAGACATAAGATTATCATCATAAGAGAAATATCAAGGATTAGTCATAAGCTCATGTCTTGCATGTGTCCAATGAAGTTTCTACTCCAGGTTTGAAGCATCAATGATGTTCAATTCTCCTCTTAACCTGTAAAACACTTTCTCATCAAGAGGTTTAGTGAAAATATCCGCTAATTGCTTTTCGGTGCGAACATGCTTAAGATTAATGTCACCCTTAGCAACATGATCTCGAATGAAATGATGACGAACTTCAATATGCTTAGTTCGAGAATGTTGCACAGGATTATGAGCAATTTTGATAGCACTTTCATTGTCACAAAGTAATGGAACATGTTTCACATATACCCCATAATCTCTAAGATTTTGGGTCATCCAAAGTAACTGAGCACAACATGAACCAACGGCAATGTATTCCGCTACGGTGGTGGATAAGGATACCGAGTTTTGTTTCTTGGAAGACCAAGACACAAGAGATCTACCAAGAAATTAACAAGTACCCGAAGTGGATTTTCCATCAACCTTGTCTCCGGCATAGTCCGAGTCAGAGTAGCCAACAAGATTGAAAGAGGCCCTCTTAGGATACCAAATGCCAAATTTTGGTGTATGAATTAAATATCTCACTATCCTTTTCACGGCCTTAAGATGACATTCTTTAGGAGCAGCTTGATATTGTGCACACATGCACACACTTAGCATAATATCGAGACGTGAAGCACATAGGTATAACAATGAACCAATCATAGAGCGATAAACCTTTTGATCAACCGGTTCACCATCTTTGGTTAAATCAAGATGTCCACTAGTAGGCATGGGTGTAGACATACCTTTGCATTCTTGCATATTGAACTTCTTGAATAAGTCCTTAGTGTACTTCTTTTGAGAGACAAAAGTACCTTCCTTAGTTTGCTTGATTTGCAATCCAAGAAAGAATTTGAGTTCACTCATCGTAGACATCTCAAACTTCTCCGACATTAGCTTTCCAAACTTCTCACTAAAATGAGGGTTAGTTGATCCAAATATAATATCATCAACATAAATTTGGCAAACAAATAATTATCCATTAACCCTTTTAGTAAAAAGTGTAGAATCAATTTTCCCAATTTCAAAGCCTTTTTAAATAAGGAAATTGGCTAAGCATTTATACCAAGATCTAGGAGCTTGTTTAAGACCATAAAGAGCTTTTCAAAGTTTATAGACATGATTGGGTTTCTTAGGATTGATAAAGTCGGGAGGTTGTTTAACATAAACTTCCTCCTCTATTTTACCATTTAGAAAAAGCACTTTTAATGTCCATTTGGTACAAGGTGATATCATGGTGATTAGCATAGGCAAGTAAGATGCGAATGGACTCAAGTCTAGCAACGGGAGCATAAGTCTCACCATAGTCCATACTTTCTACTTGTGTGTAGCCTTGGGCGACGAGATGTGCTTTGTTGCGAACTACTTGTCCATCTTCATCTTGCTTGTTGCGAAACACCCATTTGGTACTGATGATGTTGTGGTTGTTGTCGGGCTTCTCAACCAATGTCCAAACTTGAATTCTCTCAAAGTTGTGTAGCTCTTCATGCATAGCATTTGTCCAATCCGGATCTTCCAATGCTTCTTCGACCTTCATAGGTTCAATGCTAGAGATGAATGAATAGTTTTCACAAAAGTTAGCTAAACGAGTTTTAGAGCGAGTGATTATCCCGGTTTGAATATCATTGTAGATTTGCTCGACGGGATGGTCTTTAGCAATTCTTGCTCGAACTCGTGAAAGCTTTTGCTTGGGTCTTGGTTGAACATCTTCTTCATCTTGTTCTACTTCTTCTTGGCCTTCTTCATTGTTGGCGTTGTCGCTCTCTTGTCGTGGTGGCGAAGGAGGTTGTTGACGTTCTTGATGTACTTCCTCATTTTCTTCATTTTGTTGTGTCCCACTTGTGGATGCTTCCGTATCAACTCTTGGTTCACCTTATCGTGAAGTAGAGGCTTCCACTTGGATGGATGAGGTACTCTCCTTCACATCCGTTGGACGAACCTTGCCAATAGACAAGTCTTGGATTGCTTCCGAGGGGTCATTGTCTCCTACATCAATTGGCAATTGCTCTACTTGCAAGCCGTTAGTTTCATCAAACTTCACATCTACCGTTTCTTCAACCTTTCGGGTGAAATTGTTGTAGACACGGTAAGTGTGAGAGTTTGAGCCATAACCAAGTAGGAAACCTTCATGAGACTTAGGAGCAAATTTAGAACGATGATGCTTATCAAGAATGTAGCACTTTGAGCCGAATACTCGAAAGTATCCAACTTGGGTTTTGTTACCGGTGAGAAGCTCGTATGCTGTCTTGCCGAGTAGCTTGTGAAGATACAAGCGATTTGTTGCATGACAAGCTGTCTCAACCGCTTCTTCCCAAAAGTGCTTCGGCGTCTTGTACTCATCAAGCATCGTTCTCGCCATTTCGATGAGCGTCCGGTTCTTCCTCTCAACAACTCCATTTTGTTGAGGTGTGTACGTAGCCGAGAACTCGTGTGAAATCCCTTCTTTGTCAAGAAAGGTGTCCACATTTGCGTTCTTGAACTCCGTTCCGTTGTTGCTGTGAACCTTCTTCATCTTCACTTCAAATTGATTTTGAGCCTTCCTGGCGAAGTTTTTGAAGATCTTTTGGACCTGCGATTTGTCATCGAGAAAGAACACCCACGTAAATCTTGAAAAATCATCAACTATAACTAGACCAAAAGAATTTCCACCGAGACTTTTGTAAGCGTTGGGACCAAAGAGATCCATGTGAAGTAGCTCAAGTGGCCTCCTTGTGGTCATGATGTTCTTCACGGGATGCCTTCCTCCAACCTGTTTACCTGCTTGACAAGCACTGCAAAGTCTATCCTTATCAAATATGGCATCGTTAACACCAAGGATATGATTCCCTTTAATAAGCTTGTCAAGGTTTCTCATGCCAACGTGACCTAGTCATCTATGCCATAACCAACCTTTAGAGGATTTAGCAATGAAGCAAGTTCTAGGTTGAGCCTTTTTAGTGAAATCAACAATATAAAGATCACCTCTACGTATACCGGTAAAGACCATTTTATGATTGTCTCTATGAAACACTTGGCAATCTACTTCAGTAAATAGGACATTGAAACCAAAATCAGCAAGTCTAGATACTGAAAGTAAATTGTAGCCAAGAGATTCAACGAGCATAACATTCTGAATGGAGCTATCATGTGAGATGGCCACCTTACCAAGGCCAACCACCTTACCCTTTGAGTTGTCACCGAAAGTGACATACTTTCGAGGACCATCATTTTCAGCAAGCTCATGAAACATGTCTTTATTTCCGGTCATGTGATTGGTACATCCACTGTCAAGGACCCATTCCTTTCCTCCTGCCATATATCACCAAAGATTTGCCATAAGACCAAAGTGTCTCATCGCATCATCAAGATCAAAGTCATCATCCTCATCCTCATCATAGTATCCATGTTCAACATCGTCATGTGGTGGATCAATTCCTAGTGAGAGTGATTCATTAGTATGAGTTTGACAATAATCTCCTCTATGAATTCTAGTAGCTTTGGAAATGATATCGCTAATAATTCCAACATTTCCTTTGGCACGCATAAGATTTGTAAGTTCAAATAGACAGTTGCCAAACATAGGATCATTGGAATTCATCTTACTCAAGGCAATAGACATATGAAGAATTTCATCCAGATTTTTCAAGGAATAATTAGGAAATCGTTCCTCAAGAAATTTCCATATAGTGTAGGCACACTCAAGAGTAGGCAGATTTCCAATCAAGTTTCTAGGCAAGCCTCTAGTGATAAGATTAACAGTTCTAACATTCCTAATCATGTCAATATACTCATCAAGGGTAGGATGCATAGGATCAACATGAGGTGCACAAGGACTAGCAATGTACTTGTTCAAATGATATTGATTGAAAATTACAAGCATCTCATTTTTCCACTCATGAAAATACTCTCCATCAAGCATAAGCACTCTATGTCTAAGATTCCCCAAAGTAGACTCATCCATCTTCCTCCAATGGTGATTAAACCAAAGCAATGGAGACCAATGCTCTGATACCACTTGTAGGATCTGAGAAGTGAGTCTAGAGGGGGGTGATTAGACTACTTGACCAATTAAAAACTATGCCTTTTCCCAATTTTAGACTGGCAGATTTTAGCTATCTTAGCACAAATCAAGCAATCTTCACACAATTCAAGCAAGCATGCAAAGATTATATGAGCAGCAGAAAGTAAAGCATGCAACTTGCAAGAATGTAAAGGGAAGGGTTTGGAGATTTCAAACGCAATTTGGAGACACGGTGATTTTTGAGCCATGGTTCCGATAGGTGGTGCTATCGTACATCCAAGTTGATGGAGACTTCAACCCACGAAGGGTAACAGTTGCGTGAGTCCACGGAGGGCTCCACCCAAGAAGGGTCCACGAAGAAGCAACCTTGTCTATTCCACCATGGTCGTCGCCCACGAAGGACCTGCCTCACTAGCGGTAGATCTTCACGAAGTAGGCGATCTCCTTGCCCTTACAAACTCCTTGGTTCAACTCCACAATCTTGTCGGAGGCTCCCAAGTGACACCTAGCCAATCTAGGAGACACCACTCTCCAAGAAGTAACAAATGGTGTGTTGATGATGAACTCCTTAGTCTTGTGCTTCAAATGATAGTCTCCCCAACACTCAACTCTCTCTCACAGGATTTGGATCTGGTGGAAAGAAGATTTGAGTGGAAAGCAACTTGGGGAAGGCTAGAGATCAAGATTCATATGGTAGGAATGGAATATCTTGGCCTCAACACATGAGTAGGTAGTTCTCTCTCAGAAATGGTAAGTTGGAAGTGTAGGTTTGTTCTGATGGCTCTCTCTTCGAATGAAGAGGAGGTGGAGGGGTATATATAGCCTCCACACAAAATCTAACTGTTACACACAATTTACCAATCTCGGTGGGACCGAATCAACAAACTCGGTCATACCGATTCAGTAAACAATGTGACCCTTAGGGTTTTCGGTGGGACCAAAATGCAACTCGGTAGGACCGATATGGTTAGGGTTAGGGCATAACGTAATCTCGGTGAGACCGATTACACAAACTCGGTGAGACCGATTTTGGTAATAAGCTAACCAGAGAGTTGGTCACGCAAACTCAGTGGGACCGATTACTCAAACTCGGTGGGACCGATTTTAGTAATAAGTTAACCAGAGAGTTTGCATTGTAATCTCGGTAGTACCGATTGCTCAAACTTGGTAAGACTGATTTTGATAATGGACATATACAGAGAGATTACAATCCCATCTCGGTGAGACCGAGATCCCTATCGGTGAGACCGATTTGCCTAGGGTTTGTGGTAGTGCCTATGTCATCTGAACTCGATGGCGCCGGATAGAAAGAATCGGTGCGGTCGAGTTTGACTTTAGGTTTAGGTCATATGTGGATGTGGGAAAGTAGTTGAGGGCTTTGGAGCATATCACTAAGCACTGTGGAGCAAGAAACTCATTAAGCAACACCTCATCCCTTCTTGATAGTATTGGCTTTTCCTATAGACTCAATGTGATCTTGGATCACTAAAATATAAAATGAAGAGTATTGAGCTTGAAGCTTGAGCCAATCCTTTGTCCTTAGCATCTTGAAGGAGTTCCACATCCTTTAGTCCATGCCACTCCATTGTTGAACTTGTCTGAAATATACTAGATAAAAGTGTTAGTCCAACAAGAGATATGTTGACATTAATTGCCAAAACCACCCAGGGAGCACTTGTTCTTTCACAAATGCAAATCAGTAGCTAACTTAATAAATACATAACAAAAAAAGGAATAGTCGGGCCAATGTGCACTTAGGCCTGTTGGAGCAGTACAGGCCCAGCCCGCTCCTAGGTTGCCCAGCTATAGATAGCGCTCGAGCCTGGACGGTGTTCCTGCCGCACCATCTCGCCATCGCATCGCTACAGGCTACCCGGAGGGGATAAGATCGCCAGCGTCGATGCCCTGGACAAGGCCAGGATCTTTCCCCCTCCCCTCGCTCTGCTGCTTCTTCAACCGCCATGGTCGCCTCTGTCGTCTCCGTCGCCTTGCTGCCCGCGTTGCCATCGAACCCAACTTGCCTCGTCGACGTCTCCAGGAGCTCCGCCGGTCTCGTCCACGTCAACTGCAAGCGCCACATTGAGCTCATCGCCCCTACGTCGAGCGTATCGAGCTCTCCTTCATCCTCTGCCCCATCGTACATCGCCGTCGATCTGCACCACCAGCGCATCCTGGCCTCCCCGAGCTCGTCCACGGCCTCCCTGGGGTGAGCCACCGCCCTTCCCTTCTCCCCGCCTCGGACTGCCGCTGTAGGCACCGCCCCCTTCCTCCTAGGAGCACACAGGAGCTCGCCCGAGCTTGGCCGTGCTTGCAAGTCACCGCTGCTGCTGCAGCCCACGCACGCCCTCCCGCTGCGTCCCCTGGTCGTGTTTGACCGCGACCGGACGCACGCCAGCGTAGGCCACGTTCGTCCTGATGCTGCGTCACCACCGCAGCCTTCTAGCACCGCCGCTGCCCTTTTGCTCCTGCTATTGTTCTGGCTGCTGACGCCGCTTGCAAGCTGCTGCTCCTCCGATAGCTGCTACTGCTTTCAACCCCGCCGGCCCTCGCCCGGCCGCGGCGCCCCGCCCATGCGGCTCCGCTCCCAGCGCACCGCCGTCCCTGGCCGTGAACCACACTGCGCCGGCCACGCGCTCCACGCCACTGCGTCGCCGGCGCCATGGCTCTGCCCATCGCTCCTCTACATGTACTGCTACTGGCTACTGTACATGTTGCTAGCTTTCCTATTTCCACAATGACTAAACCCCTTGACAACCTCTGATCAGTGGTTAAACAACTACTAATAGGCCTAAAAATAATATGACTAGAAAATATACATGACAAACTCCATTTTATCCCACTAAACCAAATCCTTTTGATGATTAGATTAAATCCTACAAAAATCGCAAAATGACATCTTATGTTAATAACTCCTAGCCTAGTAACTTGTGTGTGTTGTGTGTGTGTGCGTCGTGCACGTGTCCGGAGTAGTGGCTGACCCTTGCTTAGATTAGTACTACTAGGTGTTAATTAATGGCTAGAATAGTCTATGCACAGATGACATGTGGCCCCTTTTATTTAAAAGCCTAATTAAAAGTTTGTGCCAATGACAAGTAGGGCCCAATGCATTGTTCATTGGTTGACTAGTAAAGGGGTTGGCCGAGTCAACCCAGCTCCTTGACCCCACATGTCTTTGAGTGTGACTAGCCCTTGTTGAGTTTAAAAAGACATTTCACTGTTTATAATTGGAATTAAATAAATTAAAAAATCCTTTAAACTTTATAAATTCATAGAAAATAAATCGTAGCTCGGACGAAAAAACTTTATACATGAAAGTTGCTCAGAATGACGAGAGGAATCCGAATATGCTAACCTCATACCTGTCAGATGCCTCTAACTATCTAAACATGGAACATTCCCCTCCGGTCATTTGTTTGACACAGGTCCGGAACTGGGAATACATTCCCGGTCGAATTCCCCCTTCACCTTTATCGTGTAGCCATACGTTAGGTCACACCCGACACAGCATATTGCCACATTATGCTTTGTGATGCTATGTTTGCTTTATATTTACTGTTTCTTCCCCCTCTTCTCTCCGGTAGACCCCGAGACCCATGCTGCCCCTGTGATCGACTACGTCGACGACGACCCCTCCTTGCCAGAGCAACCAGGCAAGCCCCCCCTTTGATCATCCCGATATCTCCAATTCCATTCTCTCATGCTTGCATTAGATTTTGCTACTGTTATTGATTGCTCCTATTCTGATGCAGAGCCTGCTTTTGTAACCTGCTTATTGTTACTTACCTGCTTATCCTAAACTGCTTAGTATAGGTTGGTTAGTGATCCATCAGTGACCCCCCACCTTGTCATTGTTGCTCCTGCTTCATCATCAAAGACCCGATCAACGGGATCGAAGACCATGCCCTGACACCGCACATCACTTACCCTTAGTTGCTCGACACTACTGGGTTCCTATCGAGTGCCGAGGGTGAGACCTCTACAACACTTCTGATGTTAACCCTATAGTGTAGTTATTCGGTCGTGGTCATCAAGGGTGATTCCGCCTTAACCACTTCTGATACGACTCTGTCGTGCAACCCCTCAAGTGTGAACCTCGGGGGTGATTCCTCTTACGTTCACCTTGATGATTACATCGAGTGGAATTCACCGAGGGTGATTCCTCGGGTTTTCCCCTTGAGGTTTAGACACACAGTTACTATGATTACTATGACTTCACACGGAACCATGTTACTAAAGACGGGTCGACTCTGAGGGGTACCCGCGCGTGGCCGCGCATTCTTAGCCCTCGCCGCAAGTCCTCGAGACGGGGCAACGATGTCACATCTTTCGTGAGTCTCTTCTTGTTACCGCGCATTCCTAATCCACTACGATTTGGATATTTGATCCGAGGGGCCTCTGGCCTGATAGCACTAACCATCACGTGGGCATAGTATGGGCGTTCTGCGTTGTATACATCAGCCAAAGCTTAATAGACGTCAGCGACTGAGCGGCGCACCGGGTTGGACTGGTAAGCACCTGCCTTTTTTAAGGAGGTAGCTAGATCTGCTCACCGGCCACGTTTGCAACATGCAGGAGTTCCCGGGGAGATGGCCCATGACCCCTGGGGGCATAGGTTTTGTCCGGCGTGCTGACCTCTCTATTAATCCTAGGTCGGGTTGCGACGTATTGTTTGGCCAAGGCCGGACATGACCCAAGAAAGTGTATCCGGCCAGAGTTAAGCGAGCGTGGTGGGTAAGTTGGTGCACCCCTGTAGGGAAGAAAACATCTACCGATAGCCTGTCCTACGGTAACGGACACTTGCAGTTGTATCCCGATCGATACAACTAGAACTGGATACTTGTGATGAGAATTGGATTGTGATGAGAAATGGATAGTACGGCTTTGGGATTTCTTTCTCGCAGGGAGTCGAGAAAGGATCTCTGGCCGAGGTTGATAACACTACTACTACTTTACTTTATGCTACTCTACTCCCTCCTGTTTGCTGCAAGATGGTGGTTTCCAGAAGATGCTAGTCTTCGATAGGACTAGGCCTTCTCTCTATTCTGGCATTTCTGCAGCCCAGTCCACATATACAACCTTCCTTTGGTAATGTTGCATATGTAGTGTAGATCCTTGCTTGTGAGTACTTTGGATGAGTACTCACGGTTGCTTTGATCCCTCTTTTCCCACTTTTCCATTCTTCTCGGATGACGCAACCAGATGACGGAGTCCAGGAGCCAGATGACACCTTTGACGACTGCTACGACCCCAAGGGTGCCTACTACCACGTGACGGACGACAACGACCAGGAGTAGTTAGGAGGCTCCCAGGCAGGAGGCCTTGCCTTTTCGATCGATATTGCTTTTGTGCTAGCCTTCTTAAGGCAAGCTTGTTTAACTTATGTCTGTACTCAGATATTGTTGCTTCCGCTGACTCTTGTGTATTCGAGCTTATGTATTCGAGCCCTCGAGGCCCCTGGCTTGTAATATAAAGCTTGTATTATTTTTTTATTTGTGTCTAAAGTTGTGTTGTGACATGTTCCCGTGAGTCCTTGATCTTGATCGTACACATTTGCGTGTATGATTAGTGTATGACTGAATCGAGGGCGTCACACCCTTCCATCATTGCTAGCCTCTTCGGTACCGTGCATTGCCCTTTCTCACCTCGAGAGTTGGTGCAAACTTCGCCGGTGCGTCCAAACCCCGTGATATGATACGCTCTATTACACACAAGCCTCCTTATATCTTCCTCAAAACAGCCACTATACCTACCTATCATGGCATTTCCATAGCCATTCCGAGATATATTGCCATGCAACTTCCATCATCATCATATACATGACTTGAGCATTCATTGTCATATTGCTTTGCATGATCGTAAGATAGCTAGCATGATGTTTTCATGGCTTGTCCGTTTTTTGATGTCATTGCTATGCTAGATCATTGCACATCCCGGTATACCGTCGGAGGCATTCATATAGAGTTGTATCTTTGTTCTAGATATCGCGTTGTAAGTAAATATAAGTGTGATGATCATCATTATTAGAGCATTGCCCCAGTGAGGAAAGGATGATGGAGACTATGATTCCCCCACAAGTCGGGATGAGACTCCGGACTTTATGAAAAATAAAAGAGGCCAAAGAAGCCCGAATAAAAAAAGAGGCCAAAGAAGCCCACCAAAAAAATAAAAAAAATAAAAAATAAAATAAAAAATGAGAGCAAAAGAGAGAAGGGGCAATGTTACTATCCTTTTACCACACTTGTGCTTCAAAGTAGCACCATTTTCTTCATATAGAGAGTCTCTTGAGTTATCACTTTCATATACTAGTGGGAATTTTCATTATAGAACTTGGCTTGTATATTCCGATGATGGGCTTCCTCAAATGTCCAAGGTCTTCATGAGCAAGCAAGTTGGATGCTCACCCACTTAGTTCCAGTCTGAGCTTTCATACACTTATAGCTCTAGTGCATACATTGCATGGCAATCCCTACTCCTCGCATTGACATCAATTGATGGGCATCTCCATAGCCCGTTGATTAGCCGCGTCGATGTGAGACTTTCTGCCTTTTTGTCTTCTCCACACAACCTCCACCATCATACTCTATTCCACCTGTAGTGCTATATCGATGGCTTGCGCTCATGTATTGCGTGAGGGTTGAAAAAGCCGAAACGCGTTAAAAAGTATGAACCAATTGCTTGGCTGACACCGGGATGAGCATGAGGCACTACTAGGGAAAACCCTAGTAGTAGCGTGGGTGGCCGCGCTACTAATAAGGCGCTACAACTAACTTATAGTAGTAGCGCGGTCCGTACCCGCGCTACTACTGTTGACGATATCAGCAGCGCTTTTGCCGAACGCGCTACTATTAGTTAGATGTAGCGATTTCGCAGTCCCTCGCTACTGCTATATCTTTCATCATTTTCCCCCATACCCCTTTCCCTTTCAGATACTAGATACTAGGTACTGCTACTAGATATCAGATTCATAAACCATTATAAGTACTGGGTAGTACTCCCTTCATTCCAAATTACTCGTTGTGGTTTTAGTTCAAACCACGATGAGTAATTTGGAACGAAGGGAGTACTAGATAACAATTTCATGCATAGTCAACATGCATCCTCAAGTAGTACAAGGTCATATCGACGGCGATCATCATATGTAGTTCTAGATGATATCGACGACGATCATCATATGTAGTTCTAGATGATATCGACGACGATCATCATATGTAGTTCTAGATGATATAGCCACACACACATATGTAGTTCTAGATGATATCAAAGACAATCATCATCCTCAAGCCTGGGCGATTGGTGTTCCTGATAGTAATTAGGATGGCCTGTCCAACACGAAGATTCTTTCCATCGAGGAATTTCTTCCACCCAACCGAGTTTAAGTGTGTGCGACCGTCCGTGTCCACGCGGTAAGTACAGGTTGTGACGAAGCCCCTTGCAGTAAGGCGTAGTCCAGCTGAGCCTTCTTCATTAGGCTCGATACCATAACTCACAGATATGCTCTTTGCCAATTTCTGAATAAGAAAAACATATCAATTAATAAATAGCCTCGCAAATAAGTACATATGGATTATCTACACTATTAATAGTTCCTTAGATTCTACACTAATAAGCATGTGATCAAACTCTACACTAAAACATATCATCGACTAGATTCCACACAACATACCATATCATTGGACTGTACACTAAGTATTTCATCGAATAATTTGCATTTGTAAGTATAACATACCATATCATGTCGATCAACCATGGTATTTGTCAGGCGGGTCACGAATGGCCCCCTGACAAAGTTAGCACGTGGCGGAATTATCTCCCACAGGTTGGACACCTCCTCCTCGCTCAACCTTGTTCTTTGAGCTACGATGTCTTCATGAAGTGGGTCCTCATCATCTTCATCGAGTGGGTCATCATTATCTTCATCATCTTCATCATCTTCGTCATCTTCATCATCTTCCACCAGGTTGAGATAAATGACAGCCAGCTTGGGTCTTTCTGCTCTGAAGGAGAAGCTGATCAACTCACCACTAGTAAGACGCATGCGGACGACAAAATGGGCCCATCCATCTCCTCCAATCTGCGACATATTGCGTCCTTTCTCGACCTCCATAGTGTACGGCCCCCAGGAGCCTCAAATGTCACAGTGTCTCCTGTCAGCTTGTTGAATTTCAACCTCACATTGCATGGGACGATCTGTGTAAAATAAGCAAAATGACACAATGCAGTAATGCCAACACTAAAAATAAAATAGTTATCACATTTCATCTAATTTCTTACCGCCGCATATGACAAAAACTCGGCTGGAAGTAGATGCCGAACAGCTTGCCAGTTGCAAGGCTGCTGGCGCACCTTGACTTGCATAGTTGACTTAGTGGTGGTGGTGGTGGCGCCATTTTTCCTAAAGCAATATGAGCAAAGTATTAACGATCCACTTCATAGGAAAGAAAAATAGTAGCATGTGATATTTTTGGTTCTTCCGCGAGAAGCAATTTGATGGACAATTATAATCCTAAGATCTAGTAACATATTAGATGACAAGGTACCACCTACATTTTGCCAAAAAGTAACTTATTACAAAAAAACAAAAGCATCTACCTATCCATGTACAGAAAAAAATAACAATAAAATGGTGCATACTAAATCAACTAAATCAACTAGCCTACTAAATCAACTAAATCAAAATGTTCTAAATCAACTAAATCAACTAGCCTACTAAATCAACTAAATCATATCAACTAAATCAAAATGTTGCATATGAACTAGCCTACTGAATCAAAATGTAGCAGGGAGGAGGGAGAAGGAGGGGCGACTCGAGGAGGGAGAAGAGAGTAGGACGGAGGAGGGGCCGGTCGGCTGCCAGTGGAGGAAGGACGGAGGAGGAAGGCGGAGCAAGGAGGGGCCGGCCAGCGGCGAGTGGAGGGAGGACGGAGGAGGAGGCTGGTACCGAGTCCAGCAAGGAGGAGGAGGTGACAGCGGCGCAGAGGGAGGAGGGGCGACGGGGAAGGACCGGCGCGGGGGTTGAGAGGGGATCCAGTGAGTGTGTGAGTGTGAGTGGATCGGATAGAGGAGAGGTGGGGTGGGAGATGGAATGGCTTAGCAGTAGCGCGCTATAGAGAAAGACGCTACTGCTAAACTACCTAGCAGCAACGCCTTTCACAAAGAAGCGCCACTGCTATGTGTCAGCATGTAAAAATAGACTTCAATGTATCAAAAATACATTGATCATCAACGATCTTTTTGTGTACAATCTGATTTGTCAATATGAGTCCTCGCCGGTTTAGGAACCGGTGAAGACTCATATTGCGGCCACAAATTCTACACACAGAGTTCAATGAAGACCAAGTGCTTGTCAAAGTTTGAGAAGTAACATATTTAAGGTGGTAGAAACTCTCTTCACGGAGCGAGGTGGGACTAAATTTTTGTAGTAAACTTAGCAGTAGCACTTATTGGTGAAATGCGCTGCTACTATGCTATGTAGTAGTATCGCTCTTCGTGATAACGTGCTGCTTCTAGAACTAGCCTCACGGCGGCCTCATGGGAATTATATCAGTAGCGCGTCTTTGAGCAGGCGCGCTATTGCTATATTTATTTCAGCAGCGAGTTAAGCTTGAGCTCGCTACTGCTAAGTAGCAGCAGCGCCTTATTTTAAAGCGCGCTGCTGGTAAGATTCTGTGTATAGGCTTTTCCCTAGTAGTGAGGGGTACCTTGTGTTAAGAAAAGGGAGCATACAATACTATATGAGTTTGTAGGGATAACGTCCTGAAGCATTGGTATTTTGAAAGACATGATTGTTTGTTGGGATGCCCAAAGTATTATTGTTTTTATGTCAAATGCTAGACTATTTCCTTGAATCCCTCGTGTCTTAATATTCATGCCATGATTAGATTACATGATCAAGATTATGCTAGGTAACATTCCACATCAAAAATTATCTTTTTTATCATTTACCTAGTCGAGGACGAGCAGGAATTAAGCTTGGGGATGCTGATACGTCTCCGTCGTATCTATAATTTTTTATTGTTCCATGCCAATATTATTCAACTTTCATATACTTTTGGCAACTTTTTATACTATTTTTAGGACTAACATATTGATCCATTGCCCAGTGCCAGTTCCTGTTTGTTGCATGTTTTATGTTTTGCAGAAACCCCATATCAAACAAAGTCCAAACGGGATAAAAATGGACGGAGGATATTTTTGGAATATTTATGATTTTTAGGAAGAAAAAAATCAAAGCGAGACGGTGCCCGAGGGGTCCATGAGGCAGGGGGCGCACCCCTGACCCTCATGGGCACCACGTAAGGCGGCTGCTGCTCTTCTTTTGCCGCAAGAAAGCTAATTTCCGAAAAAAATCGTGGTGAAGGTTTCAATCCAATCGGAGTTACGGATCTCCGGGAATATAAGAAACGGTGAAAGGGCAGAATCAGAAAACACAGAAACAGAGAGAGATAGAGAAACATATCCAATCTCGGAGGGGCTCTCGCCCCTCCCACGCCATGGAGACCATGGACCAAAGGGGAAACCCTTCTCCCATCTAGGTAGAAGGTCAAGGAAGAAGAAGAAGAAGGGGGGGCTCTCTCCCCCTTGCTTCCGGTGGCACCGGAACGCCGCCGGGGGACATCATCATCACCATGATCTACACCAACATCGCCGTCATCTTCACCAACATCTACATCAGCTTCCCCATCTATATTTAGCGGTCCACTCTCCCGCAACCCACTGTACCCTCTACTTGAACATGGTGCTTTATGCTTCATATTATTATCCAATGATGTGTTGCCATCCTATGATGTCTGAGTAGATTTTCGTTGTCATATCGGTGAGTTGCTATGATTGGTTTAATTTGCTTGTGGTTATGTTGGTGTCCTATTGTGCCCTCCGTGTCGCGCAAGCGTGAGGGATTCCCACTGTAGGGTGTTGTAATACGTTCATGATTCGCTTATAGTGGGTTGCTTGAGTGACAAAAGCATAAACCCGAGTAAGGGGGTCGTGGCGTATGGGATAAAGGGGACTTGATGCTTTAATGCTATGGTTGGGTTTTACCTTAATGATCCTTAGTAGTTGCGGATGCTTGCTAGAGTTCCAATCATAAGTGCATATGATCCAAGAATAGAAAGTATGTTAGCTTATGCCTCTCCCACATAAAACTTGCTATCGGTCTAATAAAGTAGTCAATTGCTTAGGGACAATTTCACAACCCCTACCACCACTTTTCCAAACTTGTTATACTAACTTTATTGCTTCTTTATCTAAACAGACCCTATTTTTTATTTACGTGCTCTTTATATTCTTGCAAACCTATCCAACAACACATACAAAGTACTTCTAGTTTCATACTTGTTCTAGGTAAAGCGAACGTCAAGCATGCGTAGAGTTGTATCGGTGGTCGATAGAACTTAAGGGAATATTTGTTCTACCTTTAGCTCCTCGTTGGGTTCGACACTCTTACTTATCGAAAGAGGCTACAATTGATCCCCTATACTTGTGGGTTATCATGGACAGAGGAGTCCCACAGGTGAGCTTGAAGGCAGCAAGCTGAGTCGCGACTGGTGCTGGAGGTGAGGTGGCGCCATGTCCAAAGTGGAGATGAATGAGGCAGGAGGCTACGATGCTTGCGGATGACCTAGTGACACGCCATGGATCGGATGCTGGAGGTCACGGATGAAATAGAAGGAGAAGGAGGCCCATGAGGGAAGCTCGAGCTCCTAGTCACTGCATCGTCCTTGACCTGGCTGTCGTGCTCGTGGCGGCGAGGTCTTGGCACGGAGGAAGAGCCAAACGCGGGCGACAGAGCAGCTACAACAGCACGGTTGCGGTGGTGTGTCATGCAGAAAACCGGAGTTGGGGCTCGGGCAGCCATGAAGGTATGTAAGGGAGGGTGTCGGGTGTCCTAGGAGCTTCTCTCCCGAGCGCTCAGACGCAAGAGTGGTGGTCGCGCAAGGAGGAGGAGGGGATCGAGGAGAGAGTGGAGAGATGGGGATTGATCGAGGCTGGGTTGGGGCTCTCCATCGGCTAGGGTTAAGGGGGGTCGGCTGGGCCGTGGGGTTGGGCCTGCCTACGCTGGGCAAAAGAGAGAGAAGAGAGTTGGCCGACCTTTTCTTTGTTTGCTTTATAGAAAAATAGAGAGAAGGAAAAAAGGGATAAAAGAAATTGATAGTGTTGTAGGGTGGAACCCTAAGTGGAGTTCTTTTCACACTTGGAGGGGGAAAGGATGAACACCAAGAACACAAGGGAGAAAGTCACTCAAAACGAAACCCAATCACACATCCACTAGAATAGCATAGTTGAGATCCACAAGAATATAAGAAGAATCCAAGGAAACAAGCACAAAGGTAAGTGATACGTCTTCAACGTATCTATATTTTTTAATTTTTTCATGCTGGTATATTATCAATTTTGGATGTTTTATATTCATTTACTAGTAACTCTATATCATTTTTTGGGACTAACCTATTGACATAGTGCCAGCTGTTGTTGTTTTGCTTGTTTTTACTTTGCAGAATATCAATACCAAACGGAGTCTAAATGCCACGAAACTTTTTGGAGATTTTTTTCTGCCTAGAAGACGCCCAGGGAGCCAAAGAAGTGCACGGGAGGAGGCCCATGGGGCCCACTAGGCACTAGGGCGTGCCCTGGTGGGTAGTTGTAACGACCGAACTGGATAAGATTCGATGTCTCTGTGCTCACTATGCTAGTCCCTGGATAAATAGCTAGCACAGACAGTACAAGATGTAATATCAAGAATAAACCACATGTCATAATATTACATCATAGATCCATAATTTAATATAATACATACCTGCATAGCTCAAGGCTAGCTCACAAAAGAAACATAGAGGAAAAGCAAATAAAAGCTCCATGGAGTCCAGCAATGCCACAGGCAAATGTCGAGTATAGACATCGTAACCCTACATCATATCACTCACTCGTCGTATAAAATCCGCAACATGAAACATTGCAGCCACGAAGGGTCAATACTTTGAATGTATTGGCAGGTCACAGAGGAATTATATAACAGACCTACATGTATATGCAAGGTATATAAAGAGGATAGTGTAGTGGTTGTTTTTGTAGAAAAGCTATTTTTTCCATGATAAATACATAATAGTAAAATTTTAATTTTTCTTCCTACAATTAAGTAAATATGGTTGAATTGGGCAATCCAATACCAACCTATACCCATCATTAAATTTCCCATCAAGTTTAATTAACTGTATCATCTGTCAAGATCATCCAACAACTGTAATGGTCTAGCTACTCAAATTTGTCCATAACCGGGAACACGACTAATCATGATTAGTTATTACACTCTACAGAGGTTTGTACAAAGTCTTTCAGAAGCAGTCGCCTAGTCCCAGAGGAGGCCCATCCCAACTATCATATCTACATCTACTAGCACATGCGGGTAAGGTTTCCACATTTGATCAACTAAGCAGAGCCCATATAGCCACTGGCTGCACATCAAAGCTACCAGTCACTAAGTCTGTCTAATCTTTTTGAGCCTGTACAACACCCACTTACATTCAGAGGGTAGAAACCATGATGTTCTTGAAACCACCCAGCAATACCATTCGGGCGCCCTTAGCCACGGTCCATGCCCTTAGAAAAGGGACAGTAAACTCCATGATGTAACCCTGTCTGTCCAGAGGTGAATTCTATAGTAAGTTTATACTTAAGTTGTATTATAGTTCTCACATAACCTCGATGCATACACGAACGAATCCCCGTCTACATAACATAGCAAGAATACAACGACCATGATCTACATAAGGCCATACTAAGCTGAATCTCAAAAGTAATAGCTTAATGCCATAATATTCCTACATATGCATATTGTAATATTGTGATATAGGACTACATGAAAAGAAAAATAATAGGATAAAGGATAATCAAGGTGTAACTTGCCTGGTACGTTTGATGTAGATTGTCGCACTCATAATTCTTTGTAATTTCTACCCGTCACGCTCCGAGCAATCTAACGTAGACGAAAAGAACCCAAATAAATAACCATGCCATGAAGAAGAACCAAAACAACAACAAAACAAATATGTCAATGTTGGACAACATCAATATATATAGGCTTATAATATATAATATAGGGTCTCTATGTGCTATATTGTGACAAGGTGAAGGAATGAACTCGAAAGAGTTAGTGATCAACGAAATATACCTTTATAAGCTTATATTTGACATAGTATGGAATGAGGTCAAAAGTATATGGAGAATCACACGTGATGTTTAACGGATCATGTATGACATAAGGGTTCATTTGCAAAAAGAAATAATTGAATAGGAGCACTACAATGCAAGTTATAGTGAAATGGAGTTTAAATTGAATTAAAATTACAAGTCAAAAGTATTTTAAATATTGAGTGTACATGATATGATCAACAAGTATTCGGTACAAGTGTTCATAGGCAAAAGGAATCAATTGGGAAGGTGTCACGGTTCATAGGATATGATCAAATGAAAGTATGAGTTTAAATTTGAATTGCTCGAATTTAAATAGTTAAAAAAAAGTTGAAAACTATGGTGTCAACGAAAAGATGGTCACACGAGGATCACTCTGCAAAAAGTTTCACCTCAATTGGAGCTACGGTTGAAGAGATATGATGGCCTGAAGTTGTAGGGGCTTATCTGTAAAATTAAAATAACAATTTCGGCTGAAAAAGAATTATAGGAAAAACTCAGGGGCATGTGGAAGAACTTGATTGGTTCATACCGGTTTCTGACTGGATTAAATATGGACCTCATGATTTAAGTGGCAGTGGATGGCATGGATCAGGCCACGTGGCTACATTCTTTTTGCTTGAGGATTTCTCACCGCAACAGAGGAGACGGTGAGGGCGCGGCTCTGATCGGCAACAACGTCGTTTCTGGTGCCCATAAGAGATCGATGAAGATGCTGGAAGACGAGGAGGTTCATGGGGAGTCCTTTGGTGTACTCAGGGAGTTCCGATGCGTCCTCTAGCGATGACGGTGAGCGGATGAACAGGCGGCGGCGATGGTATGCTCCAGCGAGATCGATTTTGCTGGGGAGCTCGAATCCTAGCATATGCGACGAGGTAAGATGGTCAGGGAGAGGATGTGCATCAAAGCAGTTCTGGAACTGAACAGAGGGGTAGGGGTGTGGCTTACAGTTGCCGGAGTTGGCCATGGAAGGAAGCTCGGTCGATGGAGTTTTGCGAGGTCCGTGTGCTCGATCTCGAATGGGAAACAGAGTGCTTGGTGTGGGAATCGTAAGAGGTGGTCGAGAGGTGTCTCCCTGTGGCCACAGATTTGATGGAGGGGGTTAGAGATTCGGCGAATCGCCCTTGCCTGGTTCAGCCGCGGTGGTACTGTCATGCGTGAACATGAGTCCATGGGGAGGTAGGAGATGAGTAGTAGGGCCCACATGTCAATCAAACAGGGGAGGGGCGAGAGGCTGTCAGGTCGGTCACTAGGCGCTGACGTCAGCGGTGACGAGCGCTGGCTGGGTGCTGGGCTGCGCCTCGCGCTGTGGCTACGCTGCTCTACGCTGCGTTGCACGAGCGGAGGATAGCGACAGGGCCAGTTGGACTGCCGGGCAGAAAATGGTTAGAATAGGTTTAATATTTCCTATTTTGTTTTATTCATAGAAATGACTTTGGCTCGAAAAATGATCCAAAACATTTTCTACAGAATACAAGAACATTTAAAGAATATACATATATTAATATAGAGAATAGTCAACATTTTTCCAGTCCAAAATACATACAAAAATACTTATAATATTTTCTTAAACTTTACTTTGACACTATAAAATGTTCCATCAAATATTTTTAAACTCCAGAGAAAGATTCAAATAACATTTAAAGAATTTCCTACTATTGAAGGAGTCATGTTACCCTCTCATATAATTTATTTTTGAGATGAAATTGTTTTAAATGTTCAACAACCAAATGAGAGAATATTCAATTATTCACCAATATTATTCTTTGAGGAAGTCATGTCATCCTCTCTCATCTTTGAACTGAAATATTCTGGATATTGTTAAACCAACAATAAGATGCAAATGAATATCTAGGAAAGTCCTTTTATTCCCTCTCGATTAGAATATTCATTTAACTCCAAAAAATCAAATCCTAGTAAAATTTAGCTAAGGCCAATCAACATAAGAAAGTTTTTAACAAATCCTATTTAAATAATTAACATTCCAAAATTTAGAATTTTGGGATGTTACAGTAGTGGAGCCCACGGGAAGCTTCTCCACCGACATCCACCTCTATAAATACTCTAAAATCCCCAAAACCCTAGGGGAGTCGAGGAAATACAGTTTTCGCCGCCGCAAGTTCCAGAACCATGAGATCCAATCTAGAGGCCTTTTTCGGCACTCTACCGGAAGGGGCAACAATCACGGAGGGGTTCTCCATCATCCTTGTTGCCCTTCCGATGATGTGCGAGTAGTTTACCACAGACCTACGGGTCCGTAGCTAGTAGGTAGATGGATTCTTCTCTCTTTTTGATCTCAATACAATGTTCTCCTTGATGTTCTTGGAGATCTATTTGATGTAATGACTTTTTGCGGTGTGTTTGTTGGGATCCGATGAATTGTGGGTTTATGATCGGTTCTGTCCATCAATATTATTTGAGCCTTTGCTGAACTCTTTTATGCATGATTGATTGTTAAAACCTCGTATTTCTTGTAACATCCCAATTTTCTATTTGGATGTTATACATAGATCATCGTATGCATATCATATTTATTTCTGCATTTCTGTGATCCTAAAAATCTTAAGCAACTCAAGGACCCATGGAGAGAGATGGAGGTTTCACAAAATTCATATTTGAATTTATTTCAAATTTGAAGAAAGAATCAATTTGATTTTATTATTTTTCTCTCCAATTATTTCCAATATTAAAAATATATGAGAGAAGATAATATGACTTCTTCAACTTGAGAGAAATATTGGAGAAAGAATTTTAAAATCAAAGTATTTATTTATTGGTATATTCTATTTGCTATTTTATTTGAATTAGAAAAATATTGCATTTTTGAAAATTGCATCTTAGTCCAGAAAAATGTTCATCTTGTCCTAAATATTAGGTTTGGACGGTGAAAATTATTTCTGGAATTTTTCAAATTTATTTATATTTCTTTAGGATTTTTCCTCGTGGCAAAATTGTTTTTTTAAAAGAGGAGTTCGGACCGACTGGGCCGAAGCCCAGCCGGCCCAGCAGGCCGCCAACCCAGCCGCCCCGTGCCTCCACCGACCTCGCGCGGGAGACCGACGACCGTACGCCGCACCGCCGTCGGAGTCCGACCCGGGCACGCCTCCGGAGGCCGAGCCGCCCCCCTCCTTTATAAGCCTCTCGCCGCACCTCGCCGCCAGCGCCGCCGCCGTCGTTGCCGCATGCCGCAGCCGCTGCTACACGCCGTCGCTGCTGCCCCCACCCGCGCCGCAGCACGCCACCGCTCGCCGCCGCCGACGCCACCCGCGCCACCCCGCGCCGCAGCACGCCGCTGCCGTCGACCGGTTCTTTTCGTTTAACCGGTAAACCGTCGACCCACCCCAGTTTTTTTGGTTTATCCCGGTTCATTTTATTAGATCGGTTTTTCGTTAGGGTTTTCTTAGTTAACAAACATTATTCGTTAGATTTGTTCTGTTAGCGAACATTCGCGCCTTAGGTTTTTCTTTTTAGTTTATTTTCAACTAGGGAGCTATCCACGAATAGTTTTCTCGCGATTTAGCCCGTGATCTTTAAACTAGCATAACTTTTTACTCATTTATCCAAATTAGATGAAACCAGCGCCTAAATCTTCGTATCGTTCTGTTCTTTCCAGTTAACCAACTTAAACATAATTTTGGTATAGTAAAATATGAGTTTAGTCCAGATTAGTAAACGATCTTGTTTCGTTTGTATTTTGAGTTTTGTTGTTCCGTTCGAGTTGAATCTTTTTGCAAATCGTAGCTAATCACACGTACCTAATGTTTAGATCTAATTCACATGATAATATTGCAGTTAGATTTGACTTTTGTTAGTTTAAATCGTTTGCTTGTTTCGTGTTTGATTTGGATCTTTTCTCGGTTTTCTCATGTTTCGTTTGAGTGATTGCTTATGTATGCTATTATTTGTCTATGCTAGATTACCCGGAGTGTGAAGATTGTTACTACGAATCTCTAGAGTTCGCAGATCGTCAGCAAGGCAAGTTACACTTTGATCATAATCTTTTATACCTAGTTTTTACTATGCATTAGTTCTGCCCCTCAAACATTTGCATGAGTAGGATTGGGAACATGTGGTTTTGGTTGTAGTGCTTGAGGTAGGAACCTAATACCTTTTGATCACCCCAGGAATATACGTTATGCTTACTATTGCTTAGCCATGCTCGTAGACGGGGATTGGATCATGATTCACACATGGAAGTTTGAGAGTTATTTAATCATGGATAACATTAAGGTGGCAACTTTAATATACATCTAGGTGGATTGGTTGAGGCACCTGGGAAACCCAGTGTTGCTTGTTTTGGGAAATCCCGGAGTACACGTGTGATTTTTCCTACGGTTTGCCACCCAGGCTCAAAGGGATCATAACATTATTCATGCTAGAAGCTTCTGTGTGCAGCCACAATCCATTATGGGCTCTGGCATAGTTGAGTAAGTTGCGTGAGCTCTTGAAGAGGTGGACTAGCAGATGTAGGGGAAAGTAGGTGTACCGGTCCTCCCGGAGTAGAGAGTTAATGCTTCAGAAAGACTATGTCTCGATCATCCGATCATGAATGCGGTCGAGTCTTGTGGGGAAAAGTGCGCAAACCTCTGCAGAGTGTATAAACTAATCATGGTTAGCCGTGTCCCCTGTTATGGACATCTTGAATATCTAGTACTTGAATCTATTGATGTGATCTCATCACGTTACTTTAACTAATTTGATTTGGGTTAATGATGATACTTTTAATTGGGATTTGAGTTGGGGTTACCTTCTCAAACATTGGGCAACTTGGGAGTAGTTAAATAAATTTATTCCTTTGTTGTAGGGAAAAACTAGCTTGATGCAAAAGTCATAAACTTACAGCCTCCACCAGCCAAATATTGCATGTAGATATAGCTCTTGCATTTTATTGCTTTACAGTGTAACTCTGCCAACATATTCAATGTGCTGACCTACATGGCTGCAACCTCTCATGTTGCAGACTACTCAGACGACAAATATGGTGCGATAGGTCATTGTTTTGCACTCAGCTATGCTGTTGGAGTTGATGGACTCATTTACCTTCGAAGCTTCCAAAGTTATCTAGTTTAGATGGCCTTCAGCCATGATATTATTGTGTAATCATACTATTTATGAGGACTCGATGTAATAAGTGTGTGATTGAAACTCTGTTATAATTCCTTGAGTACTATGCGTGCCAGTATTACCGATCCAGGGATGACACTGATGCATAGAGACTTGACCGTTTGAGGTCTGGTCGCTACAAGATGGTATCAGAGCACACGCTGACTGTAGGATGCGACCACTAAAATAAGCCACATGATTTCTCTTCTCTACTCATTTCTAATTCTCCTCTCTTTCTACTCTGTAGATGGCTGATCCCAGGAACAAGTTCACTCAGCCAGATGACGACACGCCTTTCGGACGCCATTTGAAGGAAGTCACTAAGTATTTGAACATCAGACTACCAAGATTCACGGGGACTTTCTCTACATCTTTACCGGAAGAGGAGCGCTAGAAGATCAAAGTCTGGGTACCTGGGAGGACATTTGCGCCAACAACGGAGCCTATTGATTTCTACCTGGATGCACAAAGCTGGAGTATAGGAAAGAGCATGGCAACACATATCACCTTTGGACGCATATGTGAGGTGTATCACAAGGAGCTGGAGAATACCTTTTAGCAGATATGTGGCCGCCGAGATGACAAATGGGAGATGATTCGTATCAGGAGGGATGGATCAATTGCAGCCTACATTCAAGAGATGGGAGATCATATTCGTCGACAAGAGAATCAACAAATTATCCACATGAAGAAGATCAAGAAACTGGTGAAGAGAAACAACGAGCTAGAAGAGGAACTCAAGTCTACACGCGATGGATACGAGGAAGAGATTTCTGTACTACTAGAGAAGCATGAAGACCTGAAGAGGAAGATGGGAATATCAGTGGAGAATATCAAGCAAGCAACGGAGATCCGTTCGGAGGACTACATCATCCTGGACGACACCGACACGGGTAGTGATGCAAATGATGATAGCGATGATGACTACATTGATGAAGCTGGAGCAGATATCATGGAGTCTTCTCTGATGAAAATTTCTAGATGACCACCATTGTAACTAGTACTATTTCCCTCCAAGTAGTTAGCAACGATCGATTTTGTAATCATAGGTTAGACCAATTGTGTGATCTTGTGTGCTATTGAATGAAGTGAAATTGATTGTGTTTGTCTCATAAGCATATGGGTAGTGAATCTCTCTTAGACCTCATTCTATTCTGTTCTCTCACCCCTTCTAACCCATTAGATGCCTCTGAGACATGAAAATGGATTTTCCTTCCCACCGGAGCTCACTCAGTTGATCCAGCAGCAGAATGCCTTGATGCAGATACTAGTTTAGAAAAAGAACCAAGGCAACAACAACAACAACAACAACAACCCACCACCACCACCACCCCTATTGATCAGCTAGCCCGCTTTCTAAGGTTTAATCCGCTGGTGTTCTCTAGTAGCACCGGGCCGATTGTTGCAGATGATTGGATCCGCAAGATTGGAAGAGAGCTGACCACTGCAGGATGCACAGATGCGGAGAGAGTGCGTTTTGCCGCACATCAGCTTGCATCTTGGTGGGAGAATTTCACAGCCACTTGCCCCATTGACACTGTTACATGGGATTAGTTTTAGCAGGCTTTCCGCACTGCCCATGTTCCAGCAGGAGCTATGAGCATGAAGAAGTGTGAGTTTTGCAACTTGCGCCAAGGAGGACGTACAGTGGGCCAGTATGTGGATGAGTTTAGCAAGTTAGCACGCTATGCCCCTGATGACGTAGCCACAGATGCTGCTAAGCAGGAGAAGTTTCTAGAGGGACTGAACGATGAGCTGAGCATGCATTTGATGGTGGCAACATTCAACGACTACCAGGAGTTGGTAGACAGAGCCCTCATGATTGAAGGCAAGCAACAACAAATTGATAATCGCAAGAGAAAGTATGGACAGGGGAGGTACACTTCAGGAGCTCAGCAGAAGCCCCACTATTCCCCGTACTCAGGAGGACATAACCACAACCATGGATGCCATAACCATGGAGGACATACGCACAATGGAGCAAGTTCGCACAACCACAGTGGCCCCAAGAATGGCAATGGGAATGGAGGAAGCAGCAGCCAGAACCGTTCCAACCCTTCAACACTAGCCAAGAGGGATCTGAGCCACATTACCTGTTTCAAGTGCCAGAAGACCGGACATTATGCTACTGAATGTCCTAAAGCTAAGAATGGAAATGGCAATGGAGGTTCTGCCAAGAAGCCCAACCCCTTCATGAAAGGTCAGGTGAACCACGTCAGCGTGGAGGAGATTGAGGATCAATCCAATGCAGTTGTCGGTAAGTTTTTGATTAATGCATTTACCACACTTGTTCTTTTTGATACTGGTGCATCGCATTCATACATATCAAGGGGATTTGTGGATAAGTATATCCTGCCAACCATAGCCCTTAAGTCACCTATGTTAGTAAGTTCCCCAGGAGCGAAGTATATGGCTAGTAGGGGATGCTATCAGTTGCCACTAACCATGGGTAGACATGTTTTCCCCACCGACCTAATTGTTCTGGAGTCACAAGGATTGGATGTGATACTAGGAATAGATTGGCTATCCAAGTTTGAAGGAAACATCGATTGTGCCAGTAAATCAATTCTTCTCACCACCCCAGAAGGAAAGATGATCAAGTATGTATCCCGGCATGCGCCGAGGAGGACTCAGGTGAATTCCTTATTAGGATTTGTATAGGAGGAAGTACCAGTGGTGAAGGACTATCCCGACGTATTTCCGCAGGAGTTACCAGGCATGCCACCGGATCGAGACATTGCGTTTTTGATTGAGCTATTGCCAGGCATCGGACAAATATCAAAGAGACTGTATCAGATGCCCGCAAAGGATCTAGAGGAAATTAAGACGCAGATAAAGGAGTTACTGGAGAAAGGTTACATTCGACCAAGTTCGTCACCTTGGGGAGCCCAGTGCTTTTAGTGGAGAAGAAGGATGGATCTCTGAGGACGGTTGTTGATTATCATGCGTTGAATGAGGTGATGATCAAGAACAAATACCCTCTGCCGATGGTCAATGATTTGTTTGACCAGTTACAAGGAGCTAAAGTTTTCTCTAAGATCAATCTTCAATCAGGTATCACCGGTTGAAGATACGAGAGCGGGATATACCTAAGACAACTTTTACCACAAGGTTAAGGAAATATGCCCTAGAGGCAATAATAAAGTTATTATTTATTTCCTTATATCATGATAAATGTTTATTATTCATGCTAGAATTGTATTAACCGGAAACATAATACATGTGTGAATACATAGACAAACATAGTATCACTAGTATGCCTCTACTTGACTAGCTCGTTTATCAAAGATGGTTATGTTTCCTAACCATAGACAAAAAAGTTGTCATTTGATTAACGGGATCACATCATTAGGAGAATGATGTGATTGACTTGACCCATTCCGTTAGCTTAGCACTTGATCGTTTAGTTTGTTGCTATTGCTTTCTTCATGACTTATACATGTTCCTATAACTATGAGATTATGAAACTCCCGTTTACCGGAGGAACACTTTGGGTGCTACCAAACGTCACAACGTAACTGGGTGATTATAAAGGAGTACTACAGGTGTCTCCAAAGGTACATGTTGGGTTGGCATATTTCGAGATTAGGTTTTGTCACTCCGATTGTCGGAGAGGTATCTCTGGGCCCTCTCGGTAATGCACATCACTATAAGCCTTGCAAGCAATGTAGCTAATGAGTTAGTTACGGAATGATGCATTATGTAATGAGTAAAGAGACTTGCCGGTAACGAGATTGAACTAGGTATTGGATACCGACGATGGAATCTCGGGCAAGTAACATACCGATGACAAAGGGAACAAAGTATGTTGTTATGCGGTTTGACCGATAAAGATCTTCGTAGAATATGTAGGATCCAATATGGGCATCCAGGTACCGCTATTGGTTATTGACCAAGAATAGTTCTAGGTCATGTCTACATAGTTCTCGAACCCGTAGGGTCCGCACGCTCAAGGTTTCGAGGACAGTTATATTATGAGTTTATGAGTTTTGATGTACCGAAGGAGTTCGGAGTCCCGGATGAGATAGGGGACATGACGAGGAGTCTCGAAATGGTCGAGACGTAAAGATCGATATATTGTACGACTATATTCGGACTTCGGAAAGGTTCCAAGTGATTCAGGTATTTTTCGGAGTATCGGGGAGTTATGGGAATACGGGGAAGAGTATTGGGCCTTAATGGGCCTTAGTGGGAAGGAGCCAGGAGGTGGCGCGCGCCCCTCCCAAGCCCAGTTCGAATTGGACAAAGGGTTTGGGGCGCGGCCCCCCTCTCCCTTCCTTCTCCACTCCCCTCTTTTCCCCCCTTCTCCTAGTTTGACTAGGAAAGACGGAGTCCTACTCCCGGTGGGAGTAGGACTCCCCCTTGGCGCGCCCTCCTTGGTCGGCCGCACCTCGCCCCTCCCTCCTTTATATACGGGGGCAGGGGGGCACCCCATGAGACACAAGTTGATCTACGGATCGCTCCTTAGCCGTGTGCGGTGCCCCCCTCCACCATATTCCACCTTGATCATATCATCGCGGAGTTTAGACGAAGCCCTGCGCCTGTAGAACATCATCATCGTCACCACGCCGTCATGCTGACGGAACTCATCCCTGAAGCTTTGCTGGATCGGAGCCCGGGGATCGTCATCGAGTTGAACGTGTGCTGAACTCGGAGGTGCCGTACGTTCGGTGCTTGGATCGGTCGAATCGTGAAGACGTACGACTACATCAACCGCGTTGTGCTAACGCTTCCGCTTACGGTCTACGAGGGTACATGGACAACACTCTCCCCTCTTGTTGCTATGCCATCACCATGATCTTGCATGTGCGTAGGAATTTTTTTTGAAATTACTACGTTCCCCAACAGTGGTATCAGAGCCTAGGTTTTATGTGTTGATGTTATATGCACGAGTAGAACACAAGTGAGTTGTGGGCGATACAAGTCATACTGCTGACCAGCATGTCATACTTTGGTTCGGCGGTATTGTGAGATGAAGCGGCCCGGACCGACATTACGCGTACGCTTACGCGAGACTGGTTTCACCGTTACGAGCACTTGTGCTTAAAGGTGGCTGGCGGGTGTCTGTCTCTCTCACTTTAGCTGAATCGAGTGTGGCTACGCCCGGTCCTTGGGAAGGTTAAAACAGCACTAACTTGACGAACTATCATTGTGGTTTTGATGCGTAGGTAAGAACGGTTCTTGCTAAGCCCGTAGCAGCCACGTAAAATTTGCAATAACAAAGTAGAGGACGTCTAACTTGTTTTTGCAGGGCATGTTGTGATGTGATATGGTCAAGACGTGATGCTATATTTTATTGTATGAGATGATCATGTTTTGTAACCGAAGTTATCGGCAACTAGCAGGAGCCATATGGTTGTCGCTTTATTGTATGAAATGCAAACGCCCTGTAAATGCTTTACTTTATCACTAAGCGGTAGCGATAGTCGTAGAAGCAATAGATGGCGTAATGACAACGATGCTACGATGGAGATCAAGGTGTCGCGCCGGTGACGATGGTGATCACGACGGTGCTTCAAAGATGGAGATCACAAGCACAAGATGATGATGGCCATATCATATCACTTATATTGATTGCATGTGATGTTTATCCTTTATGCATCTTATCTTGCTTTGATTGACGGTAGCATTTTAAGATGATCTCTCACTAATTATCAAGAAGTGTTCTCCCTGAGTATGCACCGTTGCGAAAGTTCTTCGTGCTGAGACACCACGTGATGATCGGGTGTGATAGGCTCTACGATCAAATACAATGGGTGCAAAACAGTTGCACACGCGGAATACTCGGGTTAAACTTGACGAGCCTAGCATATACAGATATGGCCTCGGAACATGGAGACCGAAAGGTCGAGCGTGAATCATATAGTAGATATGATCAACATAATGATGTTCACCATTGAAACTACTCCATCTCACGTGATGATCGGACATGGTTTAGTTGATTTGGATCACGTGATCACTTAGATGACTAGAGAGATGTCTGTCTAAGTGGGAGTTCTTAAGTAATATGATTAATTGAACTTAAATTCATCATGAACTTAGTCCTGGTAGTATTTTGCAAATTATGTTGTAGATCAATAGCTTGCATTGTTGCTTTCATATGTTTATTTTGATATGTTCCTAGAGAACTAAGTTGAAAAGATGTTAGTAGCAATGATGCGGACTTGGTCCGTTATCTGAGGTTTATCCTCATTGCTGCACAGAAGAATTATGTCCTTGATGCACCGCTAGGTGACAGACCTATTGCAGGAGCAGATGCAGACGTTATGAACGTTTGGCTAGCTCAATATGATGACTACTTGATAGTTTACTGCACCATGCTTAACAGCTTAGAATCGGGACTTCAAAGACGTTTTGAACGTCATGGACCATATGGGATATTCCAGGAATTGAAGTTAATATTTCCAGCAAATACCCGAGTTGAGAGATATGAAGTCTCCAACAAGTTCTATAGCTAAAAGATGGAGGAGAATTGCTCAACTAGTGAGCATGTGCTCAGATTGTCTGGGTACTACAATCGCTTGAATCAAGTGGGAGTTAATCTTCCAGATAAGATAGTGATTGATAGAGTTCTCTAGTCACCATCACCAAGTTAGTAGAACTTTGTGATGAACTACAGTATGCAAGGGATGACGAAAACGATTCTCGAGCTGTTCATGATGTTGAAATCGACGAAGGTAGAAATCAAGAAAGAGCATCAAGTGTTGATGGTTGACAAGATAACTAGTTTCAAGAAAAGGGCAAAGGGAAAGAAAGGGAACTTCAAGTAGAATGACAAGCAAGTTGTCAGTCCCGCGAAGAAGCCCAAAGCTGGACCAAAGCCTGAAACTGAATGATTATACTGCAAAGGAAATGGTCACTGGAAGTGGAAATGCCCTGAATATTTGGTGGATAAGAAGGATGGCAAAGTGAACAAGGGTATATTTGATATACAGGTTATTGATGTGTACCTTACTAGTGTTTATAGTAGCCCCTGAGTATTTGATACTTTTTCGGTTGCTAAATATTAGTTACTCGAAACAGGAGTTACAGAATAAACAGAGACTAGTTGAGGGTGAAGTGACAATGAGTGTTGAAAGTGGTTCCAAGATTGATATGATCATCATCGCACACTCCCTATACTTTCCGGATTAGTGTTAAACCTAAATAAATGTTATTTGGCGTTTGCGTTGAGCATGAATATGATTTGATCATGTTTATTGTGATACGATTATTCATTTAAAGTCAAAGAATAATTGTTATTCTATTTACATGAATAAAACCTTCGATGGTCATACACCCAATGAAAATAGTTTGTTGGATCTCGATCGTAGTAATACACATATTCATAATATTGATGCCAAAATATGCAAAGTTAATAATGATAGTGCAACTTATTTGTGGCACTGCCGTTTGGGTCATATCGGTGTAAAGCGCATGAAGAAACTCCATAAAGATGAATTTTCGGAATCACTTGGTTATGAATCATTTGATGCTTGCGAACCGTGCCTTTTGGGCAAGATGACTAAAACTCCGTTCTCTGGAACAATGGGACGAGCTAGTGACTTATTGGAAATAATACATACTGATGTATGCAGTCCAATGAGTGTTGATGCTCGTGGCAGGTATCGTTATTTTCTGACCTTCACAAGATGATTTGAGCAGATATGAATATATCTACTTAATGAAGCACAAGTCTGAAACATTTGAAATGTTCAAATAATTTCAGAGTGAAGTGGAGAATGATCATAACAAGAAAATAAAGTTTCTGCAATTTGATCGCGGAGACAAATATTTGAGTTACGAGTTTGGTCTTCAATTAAAACAATGTGGAATAGTTTCACAAACTCATGCCACCTGGAACACCACAGCTTAATGGTGTGTCCGAACGTCATAACCGTACTTTATTGGATATAGTGCAATCTATGATCAGTTTACCACTATCATTTTGGGATTATGCATTAGAGACAGTTGCATTCACTTTAAATAGGGCACCATCGAAATTTGTTGAGACGACGCCTTATGAACTGTGGTTTGGCGAGAAACCAAAGTTGTCGTTTCTTAAAGTTTGGGGTTGCAATGCTTATGTGAAAAAGTTTCAGCATGATAAGCTCAAACCCATATCGGAGAATTGCGTCTTCATAGAATACCCAAAGGTAACTATTGGGTACACCTTCTATCACAGATCCGAAGGCAAGTTATTCATTGCTAAGATGGATCCTTTCTAGAGAAGAAGTTTCTCTCAAAAGAAGTGAGTGGGAGGAAAGTAGAACTTGATGAGGTAATTGTACCTTCTCCCTTATTGGAAAGTAGTTCATCATAGAAATTAGTTCCAGTGATTCCTACACCAATTAGTGAGGAAGTTAATGATGATCATGAAACTTCAGATCAAGTTGCTACCAAACCTCGTAGGTCTTCCAGAGTAAGATCCGCACCAGAGTGGTACGGTAATCATGTTCTGGAAGTCATGTTACTAGACCATGATGAACCTACGAACTATGAGGAAGCGATGATGAGCCCAGATTCCACGAAATGGCTTGAGGCCATAAAATCTGAGATATGATCCATGTATGAGAACAAAGTATGGACTTTGATTGACTTGCTCGATGATCAGCAAGCCATGTTAAATAAATGGATCTTCAAGAGGAAGACGGACACTGATAGTAGTGTTACTATCTACTAAGCTCGACTTGTTGCGAAAGGTTTTCAACAAGTTCAAGGTGTTGAATACGATGAGATTTTCTCACTCGTATCGAAGCTTAAGTCTATCTGAATCATGTTAACAATTGCCACATTTTATGAAATCTGGCAAATGGATGTCAAAACTGCATTCCTTAATGGATTTATTAAAGAAGAGTTGTATATGATGCAACCAGAAAGGTTTTGTCAATCCTAAAGATGCTAACAAAGTGTGCAAGATCCAACAATCCATCAATGGACTGGTGCAAGCATCTCGGAGTTGGAATATACGCTTTGATGACTTGATCAAAGCATATGGTTTTATACAGACTTTTGGAAGACCTATATTTACAAGAAAGTGAGTGGGAGCACTACAGCATTTCTGATAAGTATATGTGAATGACATATTATTAATTGGAAATGATGTAGAATTTTCTGGAAAGCATAAAGGATACTTGAATAAAAGGTTTTTCAATGAAAGACCTCGGTGAAGCTGCTTACATATTGAGCATCAAGATCTATTGAGATAGATCAAGACGCTTGATAAATTTTTTCAATAAGTACATACCTTGTCAAGATTTTGAAATAGTTCCTGACTCAAGACCAAGAAAGAGTTCTTGCCTGTGTTGCAAAGGTGTGAAATTGAGTAAGACTCAAGACCCGACCACGGCAGAAAATAGAAAGAGAATGAAAGTCATTCCCTATGCATCAGTCATAGGTTCTATAAAAGTATGCCATGCTATGGACCAGACCTATTGTATACTCTGCCCTGTTTTGGCAAGGGAGTACAATAGTGATCTAGGAGTAGATCACTGGACATTGGTCAAAATTATCCTTAGTAGAATAAGGATATGTTTCTCGATTATGGAGGTGATAAAAGAGTTTGTCGTAAAGAGTTACATCGATGCAAGCTTTTACACCGATCCAGATGACTCTAAGTCTCAATCTGGATACATATTGAAAGTGAGAGCAATTAGCTAGAGTAGCTCCGTTCAAAGCATTGTAGACATAGAATATTTGCAAAATACACACGACTCTGTAATATGACAGACCCGTTGACTAAACTTCTCTCACGAGCAAAATATGATCATACCTTAGTACTCTTTGGGTGTTAATCACATAGCGATGTGAAATAGATTATTGACTCTAGTAAACCCTTTGGGTGTTGATCACATGACGATGTGAACTATGGGTATTAATCACATACAGATGTGAATATTGGTGTTAAATCACATGATGATGTAAACTAGATTATTGACTCTAGTGGAAGTGGGAGACTGAAGGAAATATGCCCTAGAGGCAATAATAAAGTTATTATTTATTTCCTTATATCATGATAAATGTTTATTATTCATGCTAGAATTGTATTAACCGGAAACATAATACATGTGTGAATACATAGACAAACATAGTGTCACTAGTATGCCTCTACTTGACTAGCTCGTTTATCAAAGATGGTTATGTTTCCTAACGAGAGACAAAAAAGTTGTCATTTGATTAACGGGATCACATCATTAGGAGAATGATGTGATTGACTTGACCCATTCCGTTAGCTTAGCACTTGATCGTTTAGTTTGTTGCTATTGCTTTCTTCATGACTTATACATGTTCCTGTAACTATGAGATTATGCAACTCCCGTTTACCGGAGGAACACTTTGGGTGCTACCAAACGTCACAACGTAACTGGGTGATTATAAAGGAGTACTACAGGTGTCTCCAAAGGTACATGTTGGGTTGGCGTATTTCGAGATTAGGTTTTGTCACTCCGATTGTCGGAGAGGTATCTTTGGGCCCTCTCGGTAATGCACATCACTATAAGCCTTGCAAGCAATGTAGCTAATGAGTTAGTTACGAAATGATGCATTACGTAATGAGTAAAGAGACTTGCCGGTAACGAGATTGAACTAGGTATTGGATACCGATGATCGAATCTCGGGCAAGTAACATACCGATGACAAAGGGAACAAAGTATGTTGTTATGCGGTTTGACCGATAAAGATCTTCGTAGAATATGTAGGATCCAATATGGGCATCCAGGTTCTGCTATTGGTTATTGACCAAGAATAGTTCTAGGTCATGTCTGCATAGTTCTCGAACCCGTAGGGTCCGCACGCTTAAGGTTTCGATGACAGTTATATTATGAGTTTATGAGTTTTGATGTACCGAAGGAGTTGGAGTCCCGGATGAGATAGGGGACATGACGAGGAGTCTCGAAATGGTCGAGACGTAAAGATCGATATATTGGACGACTATATTCGGACTTCGGAAAGGTTCCGAGTGATTCGGGTATTTTTCGGAGTACCGGGGAGTTACGGGAATACGGGGAAAAGTATTGGGCCTTAATGGGCCTTAGTGGGAAGGAGCCAGGAGGTGGCGCGCTCCCCTCCCAAGTCCAGTCCGAATTGGACAAAGGGTTTGGGGCACGGCCCCCCTCTCCCTTCCTTCTCCACTCCCCTCTTTTTGCCCCTTCTCCTAGTTGGACTAGGAAAGAAGGAGTCCTACTCCCGATGGGAGTAGGACTCCCCCTTGGCGCGCCCTCCTTGGCCGGCCGCACCTCCCCCCTTCCTCCTTTATATACGGGGGCAGGGGGGCACCCCATGAGACACAAGTTGATCTACGGATCGTTCCTTAGCCGTGTGCGGTGCCCCCCTCCACCATATTCCACCTTGGTCATATCATCGCGGAGTTTAGACGAAGCCCTGCGCCGGTAGAACATCATCATCGTCACCACACCGTCGTGCTGACGGAACTCATCCCCGAAGCTTTGCTGGATCGGAGCCCGGGGATCGTCATCGAGCTGAACGTGTGCTGAACTCGGAGGTGTCGTACGTTCGGTGCTTGGATCGGTCGAATCGTGAAGACGTACGACTACATCAACCGCGTTGTGCTAACGCTTCCGCTTACGGTCTACGAGGGTACGTGGACAACACTCTCCCCTCTCGTTGCTATGCCATCACCATGATCTTGCATGTGCATAGGAATTTTTTTGAAATTACTACGTTCCCCAACACAAGGTACGGGCTATATGAGTATACCGTTATGTCATTTGGTCTGACTAACGCACCTGCCTATTTCATGAATATGATGAACAAAGTGTTTATGGAGTTTTTGGATAAGTTTGTCGTGGTGTTCATTGATGATATATTGGTCTACTCGAAGAATGAAGAGGAGCATAAGGAGCATTTACGTTTGGTTCTTGAGAAGCTCAGGGAACATCAGTTATATGCCAAGTTCAGCAAATGTGATTTTTGGTTAAAGGAAGTTGGATTTCTCGGACATGTCATATCCGGAGAAGGAATAGCAGTAGACCCTACCAAGGTTGCTTCTGTCACTATATGGGAGGCACCCACATCAGTTGGAGAGATCAGGAGTTTTCGTGGACTCGCAGATTATTACCGGAGGTTTATTGAGAATTTCTCCAGGATCGCAAAGCCCATGACAGAGTTATTGAAGAAGGACACCAAGTTTAAATGGACTGAGGAGTTTGGCTAGTTTTCAGCAGTTGAAGAAATGTTTGGTTACAGCCCCAGTGCTGATTCTCCCAGACCAACGTAAGGATTACCAAGTATATTGCGATGCTTCCCATCGAGGACTTGGAGATGTGCTTATGCAGGAAGGAAGAGTTGTTTCATATGCCTCATGACAGCTTAAACCTCATGAGCTGAATTATGCTACGCATGATTTCGAGTTAGCAGCCGTAGTGCATGCGCTGAAGACATGGAGACATTTTCTCATCGGAAACCATTGTGATGTATACACGGATCATAAGAGTTTGAAATACATCTTCACGCAGAAGGAGTTGAATCTCAGGCAAAGGAGATGGTTGGAGCTCATAAAGGATTATAATATGAAATTGCACTATCATCCTGGAAAGGCCAATGTAGTAGCAGATGCATTGAGCCGCAAGAGTTATGTTAACACGCTCATAACCGAAGGATTACCAAAGGAGTCAGCAGATGATCTTCGAGAGCTATGCTTGGAAATAGTTCCGAGAGGTTATGTTGCAGCATTGGAAATTCAGTCCACTCTTTTGAGTAAGATCAAAGAAGCCCAGAAGTCTGACAAGGAGATTTCCGAAATAAAGGAAAGGATGAGCAAAGGAAAGGCTAAAGGATTTCGTGAGGATGAGCACGACACCTTATGGTTTGAGAATCGCATATATGTGCCTAATGACCCTGAGATCAGGAAGTTGATTCTGTAGGAGGCCCATGATTCATCGTACTCGATTCACCCAAGCAACACTAAGATGTATGTATCTAGATTTGAAGGAAAGTTTCTGGTGGACAGGAATAAAGAAGGATATTGCTGAGTATGTAGCAGTATGTGATGTATGTCAGAGAGTCAAGGCAGAGCATCAGAAGCCAGTAGGATTGCTACAACCGTCCCCGATAAGCGAATGGAAGTGGGATAATCTTGGCATGGATTTTATCACTGGATTACCTAGGACTCGTTCAGGCTATGACTCTATCTGGGTTGTAGTTGATCGTTTGACGAAAGTAGCTCATTTCATCCGGTGAAGCCCACCTATATGAGTGCTAAGTTGGCAAAGATGTACATGACCAGGATTGTATGTCTGCATGGAGTTCCGAGGACCATTGTATCAGATAGAGGAACCCAGTTTACTTCAAAGTTTTGGAATCAGTTGCATGAGACTTTGGTTACCAGGCTAGAATTCAGTACAACCTTTTATCCATAGATAGATGGAAAAACCGAGAGTCAATCAGATTCTGGAGGACATGTTGAGAGCTTGTGCGCTAGATTATGGATCTAGTTGGGATGACAATTTGCCATATGCAGAGTTCTCTTATAAGAACAATTATCAAGCCAGTTTGACGATGGCCCCTTTCGTAGCTTCGTACAGAAGGAGGTGCAGAACACCGTTATTGTGGAAAGAAGTTGGAGATCGTCAGTTGTTCGGACCAGACTTAATCAAAGACTCGGAAGAGAAGGTTAAGTTGATTTGCGATAGACTCAAGGTAGCCCAGTCCAGGCAGAAGAGTTATGCGGATACTAAATGGAAGGAGACAGTTTACGAAGTCAGAGACAGAGCATATCTTTGTGTGTCCCCACTTCGAGGAGTTAAACGTTTTGGAGTCAAGGGAAAGCTAGCACCACGTTTTGTGGGACCATACAGAGTTTTGGAACGCATGGGGGAAGTTGCATACAAGCTGGAATTGCCAGAAGGATTGTCGGGAGTTCATGATGTGTTTCATGTTTCCCAGCTGAAGAAGTGCCACGCAGAGATGGCTAATATTCCTCTGAGATATACAGTGCCACTGGAAGCATTCAGTTAGACAGTGATTTGACCTATGAAGAGAAGCCAGTCAAGATTCTCGAGTTTTCCAGTCGAGTTACTCGCAGCAAGGTTATCAAGTTTTGCAAAGTTCAGTGGAGCCACCATGCCGAGGAGAAAGCCACCTGGGAGCGAGAAGAAGATCCTCGTAGAGACCACCCAAACCTTTTTGCTGACCAACCAGAATCTCGAGGGCGAGATTCATCTTAAAGGGGGTAGGTTTGTAACATCCCAATTTTCAGTTTTGAAGTTATACATAGATCATCATATGCATATCATATTTATTTCTGCATTTTGCTGTGATCCAAGAAATCTTAAGTAACTCAAGGACCCAAGGAGAGAGTTGGAGGTTTCACAAAATCCATATTTGAATTTATTTCAAATTTGAAGAAAGGATCAATTTGATTTTATTATTTTTCTCTCCAGTTATTTCTGATATTAAAAATATATGAGAGAAGATAGTATGACTTCTTCAACCTGAGATAAATATTGGAGAAAGAATTTTAAAATCAAAGTATTTATTTATAGGTATTTATTTATTTGGTATTTTATTCGAATTAGAAAAATATTGCATTTTTGAAAATTGCATCTTAGTCCAGAAAAATGTTCATCTTGTCCTAAATATTAGGTTTGGACGGCGAAAATTGTTTCTGGAATTTTTAGATTTTTTTTAAAATTTTATTTAGGATTTTTCCTTGCGGCGAAATTGTTTAAAAAACAAAGAAAAAGAAAGAGGAGTTCGGACCAACTGGGCCGAAGCCCAGCCACCCCGCGCCTCCACCGACCTCCCGTAGGATACCGGCGCCTGTACGCCGCGCCGCCGTTGGAGTCCGACCTGGGCACGCCTCCCGAGGCCGAGCCGCCCCCCTCTTTATAAGCCACCTCGGGACCCCCAAATGATGAGGACATGACTACCTTGGATATGACCAAAAATATTGCATACATGTATATTTGTGAGGTGATTTCTAATGCAAACTATGCAATAATTTATTTATGTCATCCAGGACAAAAATACTTCACAAACTTTTGTGCCATGTCTATTTGCAGGTGTATGGGACATTTGTACAATCGACATATGAAGATAAGGGAGAAAGAGATGTTTACTTGTTGTTCAAAAAGTTCTCTCACGTCACTTTTGGCCCAAGAAAATATAGGGTACAAGTCTCTCACGTTCTGGACTCAGATTCGGACTGCACAGACATACCTGACTCAAAATGTCAATAACTTTTTCATCCGGACTCCGAATTAGGTGATTCTTTTTTTGTTACAAAATAGATTTCGTACACTTTCCAACCCAGTTGGATTCACCTTCAAATTCGCCTGAAGAGTTGAGTTATGGATGAAACAATGTGATGCTGCAGCAGAATCCGAGTCAAACTACAAGTCCAAAGGTGTTACGTCACCTCCACTTGGGCCCATTGGCCTTGTACAACCTAGGGTTAATTTTAGGCTGCCTTGGGACGTCCTCCCACCTCCTTGGCCAGCACCCCTTGCTCCTATATAAGTAGATCCATCTAGTAGCTTTTTCCTTGGAATTTGTTTAGTTAAAAGTTAGCCATTGCAACTTTGTGTACTTCGTTTGTGTCCAACGACCAGACCAAGACCGCTTACAGATCCCCACCTTTATCAGTACTACATATATACTCACAATATTCAGATTGCTTTCATCATATTATTGCTTGTTCTTCGATTGCTTGCAGGAGTGGACCTTCGTGGTCAGGTTGATTGTGCTCCGGTGTGGTCAATAACCTCTCAGAGTTGGTTTAGCGATTGCTAAGGCACAACGTCGTGCATGTTTGTAGTCAGATCATCAAAGTCATCCTCACCAAATTGATAGTTATCATCTCACCGAAAGATCGGGACACCTCCACCTCTATCAAGTGGTATCAATTTTCAGGTTACTCGGCGAGAATTTCCAGTTATCTCTAGATTCGATTTATTTTCTTACCTATTGTCCAAGAAAAAGCCACAAAAAAGTTAGATCTATTCATCCTTTGTCCTAGCTAGTCTGAGCCTTTGGAATTTTTCTTTTTATTGTTTGCATTATTGAATTATCGGTTGCATCACCGTCTCGAGTTGCTGGTCTTAGTGTCTAGTTCCTTTAGAGTTTCGAGTTCTGTTCACATTAGTCACGCCGCCGCTGCATCATTATCCCTTCCGCTGTCCACCATCCCATCCATCAATTTCCACCACGTGCTACGCACTGTTCATTGTCATAATCATAGTTGAGGTCATTCACATCTTCGCCTGATCCAATCTGCATCTTATCAAGTTTGTCTTGGAAAGAGGGATAAAAAAAGATAGAGAAAAAAATAGAGAAAAAAAGGAAAGAAAAAAAAGAAAAAAAGCGAGAAAGAAAAAGAAAAAAGTGTGAGAAAAAAAAGAGAAAAAAATTCCGGATCTATCTAGAATCAATCTCGTACCTGAATTCGGGTTGCAATCTGTTTTGCGCACTGTTTAGTAAAACAGGTGTATATTCCTCATACGAAGTCCGTTTTGGCTCTGTGAGTACTCAAATTAAAGCTAGCGACGAGCCGCATCTGAATAGTTTCAGAAGCTATTTCAATATTTGACACCTCAAAATCGGCTTCTAAATAGGTCTTTTTGCCCTCCGAAGTTCATGAACACAGCTTGTTCCAATTTTTCAGGCTAGTTTTAGAATTCGTTGACTCCTCATATAAATTCGGAATTGAGTGATTCTTTTTGCATTGCAAAGCTTGAGTTAGTAGCATTCTTTGAAAATTTATCAGAAAATTGGCTCAAACTTTTCAAGAGAAAAGTTGGAGAGAGAGTTGTTGTATATCCTGCTTGGCATTTGTTTTTCATCATTATATTTACTGCCATTGTGATCTTCACTTATATCTTGCTGTCCAGAGATACTTTGTATCCTTTATTGATGCTAGTTGTGCTACGCCGTGACCTCTTAGTGTTCTAGGCTCGTGTCTCTAGTCTGGTCTAGCGTAGGACCAACATAGTACCGTCGTTGAGCGTTTATTCAACATTGCATATCTGAATTGATTTTTGCTAATCTTTTGCTACCAAATATTTAATCCTTCCAAACTCCAAATATTTCTACACCGTGTATTCATACATTCCCTTGGCAATCACTTTACTCAATCTTTGGAGTTATTTGACACCGCTGGTTGCCTGTCACCACCTGCTGCATGGTAAGAACTTGTAAGATATTGATATTTGCTATACTATGAGCGTTTTACCACCACATCCTAGTAGTTCATAGGAACATTATTCTCAGATTTTGTTTCTTGTTTTCTACTAACTATGGAAGGTTGCGGAGTTGTTAGTTCTTGGGCTTCATCGATCATGGAAGATTTTCATCACCTAAGAAAATACAACAACCGTCACAAGAGGAGCAACAACATCATAATCCACACAAGGTTAATTTTTCCATGCCATCATTTACTGGTCGTTTTAGGCCTGATTTATATATTGAATGGGAATATGAAATAAATGCTATATTTGCTTCCCACACTTTCGATGAGCATGGAAAATTTCAAGCTGCAGTTAGTACTTTCAGTAGCTTCACATTAGTTTGGTGCAGTAAATATTGTCGGTTAAACCCTGATTATATACCTACTACTTGGGATGGTTTAAAACCTGTCATGAGAGAGAGATTCGTCGATGTTTATTATACTCGTGGCATGATTAAAAAACTAGAACATTTAAAACAAGGTAGTGACACCGTAACAAAATATTATGATGATTTACAAACTACCTTGTTGCACTCATTTTTAGAAGAAAGTGAAGAAGATTTTATGGATAGATTTTCGGGAGGATTAAACCATGATATTCAGGAGATACTAATTCATGAAGAGTGTTATCCTATGCACCATTTGTTTCGTCTTGCTTGCAAAGCTGAACAGGAAATAAAACGACGTGTTGCCCACAAGGAGAACAAGCGCATGGTGCACATTCCAACTGTTGATACATATGTTTCTTCAACTACTAGGTGTACTATGACAACCACATCCGTTGTTGCGAGGACTACGTCATCTCCACCATGTGACACATCACCATCGAGGGTGCCTTCATCATCTGGGTTGATCATAAGAGGTAATGACGAAGGTACGCATTTTCCACTTTCACATGAGAATGATGCATGCCTAGTTAATTTGAATACATTATGTGTTGAGTTACCTATTGATTTAAGCACATCACCTATTTTAGAGACTCGTGTTATTGTCATGAATGCATCATGTGATCAAACAACTAAAATACCAACAATTTTGAGTGCACCCATTAAATTAGCTATTGACGCAAAAGAACCAATGTTTAATCATTTTGATATGACCTCTAATCTTGGTGATGATTCTGTGTCAAATGACTTATTTCATGTTTGCTTATTTAAGCATGTTGTAGCATGTAAATTTGATTCAAGTAAGATTAATTCACCAATGTTGGGATGGTTTAATGATGAACATTGTCAATCCTTTGATATGAATACGAGCTTCACTTATATGTGCAAATTGAGTTGCAATATTTTCATTCCTTCTAATACTTCTGACAATATTTTGGCTTTACATTTTATGAACTATGAAAGTTACTCATGTATACATGTGTCATATATGCAAAAATCAAGGGAAGTAAAAATGGATGACATATACATATACAACATGTACACCTTGTCTCTTTTGTTGGCCACATTTCAGATTAAGCAACGCCGAGGACGACTTTGTTTTCAAGAAGGGGATGATGATGATTACATGACTACCTTGGATATGACCAAAAATATTGCATAAATGTATATTTGTGAGGTGATTTCTAATGTAAACTATGAAATAATTTACTTATGTCATCCAGGACAAAAATACTTCACAAATTTTGTGCCATGTCTATTTGCAGGTGTATGGGACATTTGTACAATCGACATATGAAGATAAGGGAGAAAGAGATGTTTACTTGCTGTTCAAAAAGTTCTCTCACGTAACTTTTGTCCCAAGAGAAGATAGAGTCCAAGTCTCTCACGTTCTGGACTCAGATTCGGACTGCACAGACATACCTGACTCAAAATGTCAATAACTTTTTCATTCGGACTCCGAATTGGGTGATTCTTTTTTTGTTGGAAAACAGATTTCGCGCACTTTCAAACCCAGTTGGATTCACCTTCAAATCCGTCTGAAGCGTTGAGTTATGGACGAAACAATCTGATGCTGCAGCAGAATCCAAGTCAAACTACAAGTCCAAGGTGTTACGTCACCTCCACTTGGGCCCATTGGCCTTGTACGACCTAGGGTTAGTTTTAGGCTGCCTTGGGACGTCCTCCCACCTCCTTGGCCGGCACCCCTTGCTCCTATATAAGTAGATCCATCTAGTAGCTTTTTCTTTGGGATTTGTTCAGTTAAAAGTTAGTCGTTGCAACTTCGTGTACTTTGTTTGTGTCCAACGACCAGACCAAGACCGCTTATGGATCCCCACCTTTATCAATACTTCATATATGCTCGCAATATTCAGATTGATTTTATCATATTATTGCTTGTTCTATGATTGCTTGCAGGAATGGACCTTTGGGCTCAGGTTAATTGTGCTCCGGTGTGGCCAATAACCTCTCGGAGTTGGTTTAGTGATTGCTAAGACACAACGTCGTGCACGTTTGTAGTCGGATCGTCAAAGTCATCTTCACCAAATCGATAGTTATCATCTCATCGAAAGATCAGGACACCTTTGCCTCTTTCACTCAACCCCGTCCGCCGCCGCCTCTCACCGCACCTGGCCGCCAGCGCCGCCGCCGCTCGGCGCCGCTGCCACGCCACCCACGCCGCCCCGCGCCGCAGCCAACGCCACCGCTCGTCGCCGCCAACGCCACCCGTGCCGCCCCGTAGTATGCCGCTGCCGCCGATCGGTTCTTTTCGTTTAACCGGTAAACCGTCGACCCGCCCCTTTGTTCGGTTTAGCCCGGTTCGTTTTATTAGATCGGTTTTTGTTAGGGTTTTCTTATTTAACAAAGGTCCGTTCGTTCATACGTCTTAATGAACAGTATTTGTTAGATTTGTCTTGTTAGCGAACGTTCGCGCCATAGGTTTTTCTATTTAGTTTATTTTCAGCCAGGGACCTATCTGTGAATAGTTTTCTCGCAATTTAGCCCCTAATCTTTAAACTAGCATAACTTTTTACTCGTTTATCCAAATTAGATGAAACCAATGCCTAAATCTTTGTATCGTTCTGTTCTTTCAAGTGAACCAACTTAAACATGATTTTGGTATTGTAAAATTTGAGTTTAGTCCAGATTAGTTCATGATCTTGTTTCGTTCGTATTTTGAGTTTCGAAGTTCCGTTTGAGTTGAATCTTTTTGCAAATTGTAGCTAATCACACGTACCTAATGTTTAGATCTAATTCTGATGATAATATTGTTGTTAGGTTTGACTTTTGTTAGTTTAAGTCATTTGCTTGTTTTGTGTTCAATTTGGATCTTTTCTCGGTTTTCTCGTGTTTCGTTTGAGTGATTGCTTATGTATGCTATTGTTTGTCTACGCTAGATTACCCGGAGTGTGAAGCCTGTTACAACGAATCTCTAGAGTCCGCAGGTCGTCAGCAAGGCAAGTTACACTTTGATCATACACTTTTATACCTAGATTTTACTATGCATTAGTTCTGCCCCTCAAACATTTGCATGAGTAGGATTGGGAACATGTGGTTTTGGTTGTAGTGCTTGAGGTAGGAACCTAATACCTTTTGATCACCCTGGGAATATATATTATGCTTACTATTGCTTAACCATGCTCGTAGACGATGATTGGATCATGATTCATACATGGAAGTTTGAGAGTTATTTAATCATGGATAACATTAAGGTGGCAACTTTAATATACATCTGGGTGGATTGGTTGAGGCACCTAGGGAACCCAGTGTTGCCTGTTTTGGGAAATCCTGGAGTACCCGTGTGATTTTCCCCATGGTTCGCCACCCAGGGTAGAAGGGATCATAAGATTATTCATGCTAGAAACTTTCGTGTGCAGCCACAAGCCATCATGGGCCCTGGCATAGTTGAGTAAGTTGCTGAGCTCTTAAAGAGGTGGACTAGCAGATGTAGCGGAAAGTAGGTGTACCGGTCCGCCCGGAGTAGAGAGTTAATGCTTCAGAAAGACTATGTCTCGATCATCCGATCATGGATGCGGTCGAGTCTTGTGGGGAAAAGTGTGCAAACCTCTGCAGAGTGTATAAACTAATCATGGTTAGCCATGTCCCCGGTTATGGACATCTTGAGTATCTAGTACTTGAATCTATTGATGTGATCTCATCACGTTACTTTAATTAATTCGATTTGGGTTAATGATGATACTTTTAATTGGGATTTGAGTTGGGATTACCTTCTCCAATATTGGGTAACTTGGGAGTAGTTAAATAAATTTATTCCTTTGTTGTGGGAAAAACTAGCTTTATGTAAAAATCATAAACTTACAGCCTCCACCAGCCAAATATTGCATGTAGATATAGTTCTTTCATTTCATTTCTTTACAGTGTAACTCTGCTAGTGATAGAGGCAAAGGTGTCCCGTCTTTCGATGATATGATGGATATCGCTTTGGTGGAAGTCAACTTTGACGATCCGACTACGAACGTGCGAGGACTTTGCGCCTTAGCAATCGCTAAACAAACTCCGAGAGGTTATTGACCACGCCGGAGCACGATCAACCTGACCACGAGGGTCTGTTTCCTGCCAGCAAATGAAGAACAAGCAAGAAACTGATATTGCAATCAGGATATTGCAAATATAAGATGAAAGCTTTATTGATCAAGGTGGGGTTCTGTGACGCTTTGTCTGGTCGTTGAACACAAACAAAGTACGCGAAGTTGCAGCTATGTAGAACTTTAATCTAAACAAAACCCAAAGTCTAAACGGTGCCCTAAGGGTTGTATATATGGAGGAAGAGGGGGGAATTTGGTGGCCCTTGGTGGAGAGGTCCGAAATCAACCCTATCTCTTGTTTCCCCACACATACGGACTCTAAAAATAGCCTATACTTATGTATTTCAAAATTACATGGACATGGCCCAATAATAAGGTGACGCACCACCTAGAATAGCTTCGGGACAAAATTTATGAAGTGGCATCTTGTATATTTCGTCCAGGGCTTCATGCACCAATTATGGAGGCTTCAAAGTCCTAAAATCATCACTTGTAACTCCGTTCTTGTTCCCCTTGCGCATGCCATCATCTCCATGCTTGTTCTTGCTCCAATCTTCATCCTTCTCCAAGCTAGGCCCTTCATTTGTAAGCAAAACAAATGTATCCAATTTAGGCAGCATCATATTCTCATGAACATTAGAATCATTACCAAGAAACGAAAGTACCTGATAATTTAATTGGCGTGCGTGAGCTCTAGGAATTGGTCCAGTATATGTAGCAGTAGGGGCTGTGGGTGTAACAATGGTATTGATGTCCTCATCATCCTCCCCTTCTTAAAATGAAGTCGTCCTCGACGGAAGCTCATCTTCCTCATCCAAATAAGGCTTCAAATCTGCAATGTTAAAAGTGGGACTAACCCCAAAATCTGCAGGTAGCTCAAGTTTATATGCATTATCATTTATTTTCTCCAACACCTTAAAAGGACCATCAGCACGAGGCATTAGCTTTGATTTGCGCAAATCAGGAAATCTATCCTTACGCAAATGTAACCAAACAAGATCTCTAGGTGCAAACACAACATGTTTTCTACCCTTATCTCCAGCAAGTTTATATTTAGCATTCATAGGCTCAATGTTTTCCTTAGTTAACTCATGCATTTTTAAAATCAATTCAGCATGTTGTTTAGCATCAAAATTAACCTTCTCCGAAGATGGAAGAGGCAACAAATCAATAGATGCACGAGGTAGGAAACCATACACAACTTCAAAAGGGCACATCTTAGTAGTAGAATGCAATGAACGATTATAAGCAAATTCAATATGAGGCAAGCATTCCTCCCACATTTTCTTATTATTCTTCAAAACAGCCCTAAGCATAGTATAAATGTTCTATTGACTACTTCAGTTTGTCCATCAGTTTGGGGGTGACAAGTAGTACTAAAAAGCAGTTTAGTCCCCAACTTAGCCCATAAACATATCCAAAAGTGGCTAAGAAATTTAGTATCACGATCTGAAACAATAGTATTTGGCACACCATGCAAGCGAATAATTTCATGAAAGAACAAATCAGCAACATTAACAACATCATCGCTTTTATGACACGGTATAAAGTGTGCCATTTTCAAGAATCTATCCACGACAAAAAATATGCTATCCCTCCCCTTCTTTGTTCGAGGTAAACCTAAAACAAAGTCCATAGATATATCCTCCTAAGGAACACTAGGTATTGGCAAAGGCATATATAAACCATGAGGATTGAGCCGTGACTTGGCTTTTTGACATGTAGTGCAGCGAGCAATAAAACGGTCAACATCCCATCTCATCTTTGGCCAAAAGAAATGTGTAGAAAGAAGGTCCTCCGTCTTCTTCACGCCAAAGTGTCCCATTAATCCTCCTCCATGCGCCTCCTGCAACAACAAAAGACGAACGGAGCTAGCTGGAATGCATAGCTGGACCACTCATTTTTTCAGAAAAGTATGCAACAAGTTTGCCATCTTGTAATAACACACCTCCTAATCCAATTCCACTAGCATCACATTCAAGCTCAAAAGTCTTATTAAAATCAGGAAGTTGGAGTAAAGGAGCATGTGTCAACTTATCTTTCAATACCGTGAAGGCTTCTTCCTGTGTGGTACCCTAAAGAAAAGGCACATCTTTCTTTGTAAGCTCATTGAGAGGTGCAGCAATGGTGCTGAAATCTCTCACAAAATGCCTATAGAATCCAGCGAGGCCAAGAAAACTCCTCACTTGTGTGACCGTTTTGGGCTGCGGCCAACTCTCAATAGCTTCAATCTTGGCTTTATCAACTTCAATTCCCTGTGGAGTAACAACATAGCCAAGAAAAGATACTCGGTCGGTGCAAAAGGTGCACTTCCCAAGGTTACCAAACAAACGTGCATCACGTAAAGCAATAAAAACAGCACGTAAATGTTCCAAATGTTCCTCCAAAGATCTGCTATAAATCAGCATATCATCAAAATAGACTACCACAAATCGTCCAATAAAAGCATGTAAAACTTCGTTCATTAATCTCATGAAAGTACTAGGTGCATTAGTTAACCCAAAAGGCATGACTAACCACTCATATAATCCAAACTTAGTTTTAAATGCCGTTTTCCATTCATCTCCCACTTTCATACGAATTTGATGGTATCCACTACGCAAATCAACTTTGGAGAATATTGTAGAGCCCCTCAATTCATCAAGCATGTCATCTAGCCTAGGAATAGGATGACGATAACATATAGTAATATTATTAATGCCTCTACAATAAACACACATACGTGATGTACCATCCTTTTTCGGCACTAGAATAATAGGAACATCACAAGGACTAAGGGATTCGCGTATATAACCTTTGTCGATCAGCTCCTGTACTTGACACATAATCTCCTTCGTCTCCTCTGGATTGGTACGACATGGTGCACGGTTGGGTAATGATGCATCGGGAATTAAGTCAATCTAATGCTCAATCCCTCGAATGGGAGGTAATCCTGGTGGCACGTCTTATGGAAAGACGTTAGCGAACTCCTGCAAAATGTTAGTGACAGCAAGAGGCAAAGAGGAAGGCACATCCTCAAATGAAAATAATGCCTCTTTGCACACAAAAGCATAGCAAACAGATTTGCTAAAATCTAGCTCATCAATATCAGATTTAGTGGCAAGTAAACATGCACTTTTCAATTTAATTTCAGAAACAACACTAGATGGTTTACTATTAGGCTTCATTTGTTGCTCAAATTCTTTTGCCACAATCTGACTTTCACTCTTATTTTTCTCCTATTTTGCTTTATTAGCTCTATTAATATCATCTTTCAAAATGGACTCAGGAGTCATAAGAAGCAAAGTAATATTTTTATCCTTATGAACAAGAGTATACTGATTGTTTCTACCATGGTGTACAGAATTTTTATCAAATTGCCATGGTCGACCAAGTAATAAGGAACATGCTTGCATAGGTACCACATCACAATCAACATAATCAGCATATGTAGAGATACTAAAATGCACACGAACAATATGTGTTACCTTAACCTTGCCGCTGTTGTTGTACCATTGGATGTAGTAAGGATGTGGATGTGGTCTTGTGGTCAGAGATAGCTTCTCCACCACCTCCATGATAGCCAAGTTGTTGCAGCTCCCTCCGTCTATGATGACGCGAACAGAACGTTCCTTCACAACTCCCTTTGTATGGAACAAATTGTGCCTCTAATTTTGCTCAGCTTGTGTGACCTGCACACTCAAAACACGTTGAGCAACTAAACATTCATACCTGTCAGCGTCTTCAGGAGCCATGTATTGCATCTCATGATCAGAATCAGCTCCACCGTGTTCTTCACTTGTAATAAGCGCCAAAGTCTCCTCATCATAGTCACTAGCGGACTCATACCCACCATCCTCAGTAGAAATCATCACACACTGAGATTTGCATTCTCTCGCATAATGACCTCTTCCCTTACAACGACGAAAAATAATATCACTTGTTTGCCCTGTTGATGCCATGGAAGAAGAAGAGCTCTGTGCAGGCCTGGCAGGTGCGCTCTTGGCAGATAGTGGTGGTTGTGCCTGCTTTTTTGTATCACAGCTGTAGGTGGCACCTGATGGAGGTGCTGGTGCAGTGGAAGTAGAAGATGCACGCGGTGTCCATGATGAATGTCGACCTGCAGAAGAGTTAGTTCGCGCCAATGCCTGTCGATCCTGCACTTCACGCTCAGCTTTACAAGCAAGATGGAATAAACGAGTGATATTAGTATACTCTTTATACTCTAGAATGGTCTGAATCTCTCTATTTAATCCACCCATGAAATGTGCAAGCATTGCTTCATTCTCCTCAACAATACCACATCTAATCATGCCAGTTTGTAATTCCTGATACTATTCTTCTACATAATTTTTTCCTTGTCTTAAACGATGCAATTTTTGAATTAATTCACGTTGATAATATGGTGGAACCCAACAAGTACGCATAGCAGTTTTGAAAGCAGCCCAAGTAGCTGGAATAGGATATAATCTACAATATTCAGACCATCAAACACATGCAAAGCTAGTGAAAGCACAAACAGCACCACGAACACGTCTCTCCTCAGGATATTGTAAACATGTAAATCATTGTTCAGTTTCTAACTCCCAAGTAAGATATATATCAGGAACATATCTACCCTCAAATGGTGGAATATTCAATTTCGGTTTAGGAAGATGGTCATGATCTCGTACCTGAGGGAGAGCCCTACCATTGTGATTATTTGCATGTGGACGACCTGGTGGTTGTGGGGCTGGTGGTTGCACGTAGTTTTGATTTTGATCAACCTCATCCTCGTAATCTCCCGCATAATCATCCTCCGCATTAGTAGCAGGAGCCACAGAAGTATCAATAGCAGCACCAACAGTTTGGCCAGGCTGAAGAAGGACACGGCTCGCTCGGCGGAGGGCTGTTTCGCGACGTGGAGGTAGTAGTTGTTGTTGTTGCAGAGGTGCGGCAGGTGCAGCCAGTGGTGGAAGACGTGCAAGCAGTTCATTAAATCTGTTATCGAGCTTTGTTTCAAATGTCTTCTCAAGGCCAGTGATCTTATCCATGGCCTCTTCAAAATTGTTCAGCATATCTTGCACATGCTCAGTCATCATTTGCTGAAACTTATCATGAAGATCCTTGTTCATTAAGTTCTCCCAGTCAATCTCGTCGGCTTATGATCCTGGCTTGATTAGCAGCAATAGAAACACAAAAGAATATGATCCTACAGACTACTAACAAGTGGTGGTGGTGGGTGTCACAAATCCGTCAAGCAAAACTCAAATTCTTACGAGTTCTTACCCAGCAGCAGGCGGTGATCGGCAACCGTTGTAGTCAAATATCTCAAAGCTTGGATAGAGCGATTACCAGGGAGAATCAAACGCACGACGTAGATGTATGTGGAGCTGGGAAGGCTTATAATATGGTAGAAAAAGGGTCAGCAATAATCAATTCAGATATGCAAAGTTGAATAAACGCGCAATGATGGTACTGTGCTGGTCCTAGGCTAGACCGTGCTAGATACGCAAGCCTAGAACACTAACAGAATCACGGCGCTGGACGTAAACAAGGGAAAAGCATACTCTGGATTTATTTTTGCTCTGTTTTTTTTGCGCTCCTCTTTTTTTTGCGAAAAATCACTATAATGGCGAGTGTCTCAAAACTCTTCCCAGGTCAAACTGACAGGATAGGCACGAAATTTTTTTGACCAATTTTTTTTGTTCGACTGCCCGGACCCAAAAACTGGAAACGGGTCAAAAAAACTTTCTATAACGGCGACTGTCTCAATACGCTTGGAAGCACCTAAAAATAGGATAGCCAGATTTTTTTGTCAAGTGTGTTTTTGGAAAATTTTGGGCCTAAACGAAGGGTGGTTTCCGGACTTTTTTTTACGAAACCTACTCAGGCAAGGAAACACGAATCGGAAATTAGACGGATCTCGAAAACAAACCTAATATGAAAGTAACTCGGATTGGTGGTGGATATATGGTGGTACGATATGGCAGCGGTGGTGATATATGGTAGCGGTGGTGGTATATGGATACAGATCGGTGGTGGTATATGGATACGGATTGGTGGTGGTATATGGATATGGATTCGAAGCGGTGGCGGATCAGCGGTGGTGGTAGATGGCAGGAGCGATGACGATGGTGCGACGGCGGCGTGACAACTTGTGAACAGAACTCGGAACTCTAAGGGAAACTAGACGCTAAGACCAGCAACTTGACACGACGATGCAACCGCAAATTCAACAAAGCATATACAGAAGAGATTATGCAAAGGCTCAGATTGGTTCCGATAGGATGAACTAACCCTAATTTTTTTTGGCTTTTTCGTGGACTATAGGTATGAAGAAAAGACTCGATCTAAACTACGAAAAACTATAAAATCTCACCGAGCAACCCAAAGGTGTCCCATCTTTCGATGAGATGATGGATATCGCTTTGGTGGAAGTCAACTTTGACGATTCGACTACGAACGTGCGAGGACGTCGCGCCTTAGCAATCGCTAAACTAACTCCGAGAGGTTATTGACCACGCCAGAGCACGATCAACCTGACCACGAGGGTCTGTTTCCTGCGAGCAAACGAAGAACAAACAAGAAACTGAGATTGCAATCAGGATATTGCGAATATAAGATGAAAGCTTTATTGATCAAGGTGGGGTTCTGTACGCCTTTGTCTGGTCGTTGAACACAAACGAAGTACGCGAAGTTGCAGCTATGGCGAACTTTAATCTAAACAAAACCCAAAGTCTAAACGGTGCCCTAAGGGCTGTATATATGGAGGAAGAGGGGGGAATTTCGTGGCCCTTGGTGGAGGGGTCCGAAATCAACCCTATCTCTTGTTTCCCCACACATACGGACTCTAAAAATAGCCTATACTTATGTATTTCGAAATTACATGGGCCTGGCCCAATAATAAGGTGACGCAGCACCTAGAATAGCCTTGGGACGAAATTTATGAAGTGGCATCTTGTATATTTCATCCAAGGCTTCATGCACCCATTATGGAGGCTTCAAAGTCCTGAAATAATCACTTGTAACTCCGTTTTTGTTCCCCTTGCGCATGCCATCATCTCCATGCTTGTTCTTGCTCCAATGTTCAACCTTCTCCAAGCTAGGCCCTTCATTTGTAAGCAAAACAAATGTATCCAATTTAGGCAACATCATATTCTCATGAACATTAGAATCATTACCAAGAAACGAAAGTACCTGATAATTAATTGGCGTGCGCGAGCTCTAGTAATTGGTCCAGTATATGTAGAAGTAGGGGTTGTGGGTGTAACAATGGTATTGATGTCCTCATCAGCCAGCATATTCAATGTGCTAACCTACATGGCTGCAACGTTTCATGTTGCAGACTACTCAGACGATGAATAAGGTGCGGTAGGTCATTGTTTTGCACCCAGCTATGTCATTGGAGTTGATGGACTCATTTACCTTCGAAGCTGCCGCATTTATCTAGTTTAGATGGCCTTCAGCCATGATATTTTTGTGTAATCATACTCTTTATGAGGACTCGATGTAATAAGTGTGTGATTGAAACTCTGTTATAATTCCTCGAGTATTGTGCGTGTCAGCATTACCGATCAGGGATGACACTGATGCACAGAGACTTTACCGTTTGAGGTCTGGTCGCTACATTTCTTTTCCGAATTGTTTATTTGGTTTGGCCAACTAGATTGATTTTTCTTGCCATGGGAAGAGGTGCTTTGTGATGGGTTCAATCTTGCGGTGCTCAATCTCAGTGACAGAAAGAAACATGACACGCATGTATCGTTGCTATTAAGGATAAAAAGACGGGGTCTATTCCTACATGAATAGATCTTGTCTACATCATGTCATCGTTCTTATTGCATAATATTCCGTTTTTCCATGAACTTAATACACTAGATGCATGTTGGATAGCAGTTGATGTGTGGAGTAATAGTAGTAGATGCATAATCGTTTCGGTCTACTAATCTTGGGCATGATGCCTATATACACGATCATTCCCTTGGATATCATCATGATTATTCGCTTTTCTATCAATTGCCCAACAGTAATTTGTTTACCCACCGTATGCTATTTTCTTGAGAGAAGCTTATAGTGAAACTACGGCCCCCAAGTCTAGTTTCCTATCATATAAAACCAAAAATATCTTGCTGCAAGTTTTCTTTCTTTATTTTATTTGTGTTTTTGCGAGATCTATTTATCAAATCTCATATAATTTAATCTATCACAATACCGAGGAGGGATTGACAACCCCTCTTGATAGAGGCGAGGGTCCCGATCTTTCGATGAGATGATAACTATCGATTTGGTGGAGCCGACTTGTACGATCCGACTACAAACGTGCACGATGTTGTGCCTTAGCAATCGCTAAACCAATCTCCTGAGGTTACTAACGATGTTGTTAGCACGATCAGCCTGAACATAAAGGTCTATTCCTGCACGCAATCGAAGAACAAGCAAGAATATGATAATGCAATCTGAATATTGCGAATATAGATGAAGTATTGATAAAGGTGGGGATTCGAAAGCGGTCTTGGTCTGGTCGTTGGACACAAACGAAGTACACGAGATTGTGTTGGCTAACTTTTAACTAAACAAATCCCAAGTCTAAACGGTGCCTTAAGGGTTGTTTTATAGGGGAAAAGAGAAGGAATTTCGTCCACCCTTGGCAAGGTGGGACTAAAACACCTCCTGAGTCGTTTCCCCTTCAATACAGACTCTAAAAACATCCTAATAAGAGATATTTCGAAATTACATGGGCCTGGCCCAAAATAGGGCGGCACATCACCTAGAATATTTCGTCCATGTTCTTGTACGTCATCATGGTGGCTTCAAAGTGCAAAAATCTTCACTGGAAACTCCATTCTTGTTCCCTTTGCGCGTGTCTTCATCTCCATGCTTGATCATGCTCCAGTGTTGATCCTTTTGGTCCATGCTAGGCCCTTCAACTGTAATCAACACAAATGTATCCAAGTTAGGCAGCATCACATTCTCATGAACATTAGAAACATTACCAAGAAACGGAAGTACCTGATCATTTAACTGGCGTGCGCGAGCTCTATTAATTGCTCCAATGGGTGTAGTAGCAGCGGGCGTGGGTGTAACTGTGGTAGCCATGTCCTCATCATCCCCCCTTCTTGAAAAAGGCCGACCTCGGTGTTGCTTAATTTGAATTGCGGCTAACAAAAGAGACAAGGTGTACATGTTGTATATGTATATGTCATCCATTTTTACCGATCTCAGTTGGGGAACACATACAAAGTTATATAAGAATGCCCTTCAAAACTCTCATGAAAATATTGCAACTCCGTTTGCACATATAAGTGAAGCTCTTATAAATATCAAAAGAATGATAATGCTTATCATTAAACCATCCCAACATTGGTGCATAGACTTTAATTGTTTCAAAATTACATGCAACGACATGCTTAAATAAGCAAACATGCAACAAGTTATTCGACATGGAATCATCACCAAGATTGGAGGTCATATCAAGATGATTAAACATTGGCACAATAATTTTCGAACTTATTTGATCCAAATCGGAGTTCTTTCTTGATTCACATGGTTCTTTTGCATCAACAGTTAATTCAAGGGGTGCACTCAAAATTGTTGTTGTTGCATTCGTTTGATCACATGCGAAGTCAAATCATGAACATAGTCCTCTAAAATAGGTGGTATGATCAAAGAAGTGGGTAGCTAATCACATGGTGCATTTAAATTGACAAGGCATTCATCAAAGTCATGTGGAGGTGGAAGATTAATACCTTTGTCATTACTTCTTATGGTCAACTGATGCAGAGCATCCTACGGTCATCCCATGTACACTACGGCTACTCCCAAGCCCCAAGTGGACATACGACGAGACCTCATGCATACGCCATTGGACACAAGGTCAACCCACTCCAAAATGCTTCCCCTTGCCATTCGTGCGAGACATGGTTTCTACCTCGTGCAAAGACACTACATGTGCTTAGGTACCAAGAAGACCCTCTCGGAGATGCTTGGGATCACGGACAAGTCCCCAAGTGCACGGATGAAGACGACCGATGAGTGAAACCGGAGGAAGTTCCCAGGACCCGGACATCCGGCCCCTAAAGCCAGCGGCCACAACAGTAGCCCAGCCGAGGAGCATCTCCAGGAACCGGACATTCGGCCTGAGCCGCCCGGACATTTGGTCCAGCTCCAGAAATCCGGCCACTCCTTCACAGAATGCATCTGAAGCCTGGCCACTCCAGCCCGGACATCCGCCCCCCCACGTGATGCGGAGCATCCCTAGTCCATACGCAACGACACTCCATCACCACCACCGCAAGCACCAAGAGGACGAATGACAAGAGCACGTGCACGCGCCATTGAGAACAAGGTGAACTCCTTCCTCTTCGAGCTCCATTCAAATTCACACGAGAGTTGGGTCCTACCTCAAACGGAAATGCTATGCATCCTTAGGTATGGAGAAGATGACCGTGATGAGGCAAGACGGAGACCCAAGCACCTAAGGGGAAGGAGGAAGAAAACCATGGAAGGTGCCAAGGAGAAGTGGCTCTGGACACTTCGGGCACCCGCACCCCGCTGCCCCTGGGTGCGCGGCCTTCGGTCGCGCCCTGGGCCGGCCCCCTCACCACCCCGGCTGCCCGGCCAACTTGGCCCCGGGTGCTCGACCAGGACCTGGGTGACGCCCCAGCTAGCCTCGGGTGCCCGGCCCCTCCCGTGCCAAGCACCAGCCCCCACGCGGGTGCCCGGGCTTTGGACCCCCGGGTGCCCAGCCTCGGCCGCCCAGCCGCCAGCTCCCACCCCGGGTGCCCGGTCCCTCCTCCTCCGGGTCCCTATCCGGTCCGGGTGCCAGGCCCCCTTTGCACCGGGTGCCCGGACCACTCCTAGTCCTAAGGCCTGCGTGCCACTTCGGGTTTTCACCCTTGTATCCCCCTCCTCCTCTCATTTCGTCTCTAAACTATAAGTACCCCCACCTAGCTCATTTGAGAGGATAGCAAAGTATTAGAAACACAAAGAGAGAGCTTTGCCCCTTGTATCCCCTCCTCTTTGGAGATCAAGCCCCCGAGGCCTCCTCTTGGAGAAGATCATCATCAAGACCTCACCTAGTGGGAAGAACTTACCTAGTGCTATTTTCCTTGAATTGTTCATGTAATCTTGTGGATCTCATGTATGCTACTCTAGTGGATGTGTCATTTGGGTTTATTTGAGTGATTTGTTCCTTGTGTTCTTGAGCGTTCTTCCTCTTTTCCCCCTCCAAGTGTGAAAAGATCCCCTCTAGGTTTTCACCCTACAACATCTTGGTATCATGAGCAAGGTTGATTCACATCTTGGAATCCCATCCCCCCATTTGCTAGCTTGATTTTGTTGTTTTTCGTCCAAATTCGAAAATCCCCACAAAAATGGCCCCCGAAATTTTTCTTTCAATTTGTTGGGTCTGTGAGATTTGATTGTTTTGGTCCATGGATTTGATGTTTGGCAAGTGGATCTAGCCCCTAACCAACAATCCCCACCCTTCCCACCACGAAATCCACGGAATTTTGCCTTTCCCCAAAATTTTCTGCCCAAATCGGCCACCACCGGGTGCCTGCACCCCGAATCCCCGGGTACCCGCACCCCCGGGCCAATTCCCGCTGACCACCCCGGGCACCCGCACCTCCCACCCCCGGGTGCCCACACCCCCCTCGAATCAGCCCAACTACACCACCAATTTGGCCATAACTTCCTACTCCCAAGTCCGTTTTTTTGTGTTCTTTAGCTCGTTCGGAAGCTCTTGACATCCCCCATACACATATATCATTACCACCACCATTAGCCTACATCCAAAAATTCATCATAAAAACACCCACCTTCCGCATTTGACTAATTTTGAGTTACAGTTTCCGTTTCGTAAGATGTTTCGGCTACTTAGGAACGTGTGACATCGATATCACCAGCATTCATCATCGCCTCGGAGTCATCTTCACCAACGATCTTCACCGTTGTCACAGCTAACCATAAGAAAGGGCGGTATCCTCGACAACACTTACTTCATACCCTTGCTTTTGCATTGATAACCCGAGCCAATTTTCATCACTTACCCATCGAGACTAGCGAGTTGAGTATTGCCGGGCCACACTATTGTGCACTGTAGTGATCCTGCTATCATCTTTGTGCCTTAAGTCTCATATCTTACATACTTGTCTCATATCATACTTGGCTTGAGCATCAAGCATAGTGAAAAAAAGAGAAAGAAAGCAAAGCTTTTAAGCAAACAGAGGAGAAACAAAGAGCTTGTAAGCAATAGCATTGAGCCATCTTGCATCGATATATCATCTTGGTCACCATACATAGCATAGTTGGGATTAAAGACGACATGTTTCTCTCATAGGTTGGTGCACAAGCGTATCTTGCCCATTTGAGAAATCGAGCTAGTGTCTCTCTAGCATTCGCACAACAAGAGCATTTTTCCGTGGTTGCACATTTTGAGCTCACTCCTTGGTTGTGCGGATCCCATCTATCTTCCGTGTGTGTGTGTTCCTAGTGATAGTCTTGGCTTTGATCTACTTGCTTTACTTGCATTTTTGTGAACCTTCTCAACCTTATCGATAACTTGACTAACATTTTGTTTGGAAAATCTACCACCATCCTAACCGAGCTACTCCATAAGCCTTTTACTTGTAGGTGTGAGAAATAAACCCGGTACCAATTCTCCTATTGTGGCATTACATTGAGTGACACTTGTTACATCCTCAATCCTCAGAAAAGGTAACGGTATTGTTCTCTCATTTTCCTACTCACCCCACTTGGTTATGATGGATAGGCCAACTTCGTCGGCGAACCCACTTTTCGAGGAGCAAGGTGATGATCGCGACTACGTCACTAAGAACCACTTCTTCGTCGCACAACGAGCTCTCCATCAAGAAAGTGAAGCATTGGGTGAATGCATTGAGCAACTCGCCATTGACCTTCGTCAATCAGAAGCAAGGAACCGAGACTACATAGACCCCAAGTTCACCACACAGATGGAAGAGCTCCGCAACATGATCGTGCGACACCCATCTTCCTCAACCACTTCATCAAGACGGTGCCACTCAAGCCACCGCCCTAGTCGGCAATCTTTGGACTACTCCTCTTACGATGCAAGTCCTCCACGAGCTCGTTTTCCTTGATGTGATGACCCCCAAGATCGCCAAGCGCAAGAAAATCCATTCTATGGCAATGGCTTACAAGACCGAGTTCGAGCACGTGAAAGGGCGCGACAACAAGCGCAAGAAGCAATGGAGAAAGCGCAACAAGTGCAACGTCAAGAACCTCAAGATGATGACGCCATCCGTCAAGCACAAGCACTCGAAGCAAAACACGCACTCTGCGAGGTCACTAGAGCCGTCGAAGAGCGCAACCGCCTAGTGCGTGAACAAGAGGAAGCACTCTGTGAAGAGCTACAAGAAAGGCGAAACCAAGCACATATTCCTCGTCCTCCTCCAAGACAAGAACGACACCAAGCGGAACTAGTGCTTCAAGACCCTCCCCCATGCCAAGAGCGACATCTTGAGGAACGAGCATTTGAGGACCTTCCTCCATGGCAAGAGCGACATCAAAACTGCTACCATGATGAAGAACTCTGCTACAACAAGCTCAAGGTCACCATGCCCAAGTTCTCCGAAAGCAATGATCCTGAAGAATATCTCTCATGGGCCTTGAAAGTGGATAATATATTCCGTCTTCACAACTATGACGAGGAAAAGAAGATCACCATGGCCTCCCTTGAGTTTCAAGACTACGTCCTAATTTGGTGGGAACAAGTGATTGGGCGACGACAAACAAGAGGAGAACCACCAATCACGACTTGGACGGAAATGAAGGATGTCATGAGAGCTCGCTTCGTGCCTACAAACTACACCCGTGATTTCTTGAAGAAGTTGCAACTCCTCAAGCAAGGCACGGAGACGGTGGAAGAATACTACCAAGAAATGGAATTTGCCATGATAAGAGCCAATGTGAAGGAAGATGACGAGCAAACTATGGCACGCTTCTTCGACGGCCTCAATCACCAATCAAGCAAATTGCCGACTTCCAACCTACTCAAACCTTCTCGAGCTAGTTCATCAAGTGACCAAGGTCGAGCGACAAGTGCAAGATGAATTCAAATACGCCAAGTACTCGTCCAAGACCTACGGCTCCTACTCTCAAGATCCCGCGACTTCGGCAACTCCTACCTTAACTCGAGCATCACCAAGTACCGGCGACAAGTCAAGTTCCAAGAAAGCTACGCCTTCCTCAACTCGTCCTCCGGCAAGCACCTACAAATCCAAGACTCCCTCATCTTCGGCGCCACCGAATGACCCCGTCAAGACAAGTTCTTTCAAGTGCTTCACTTGTGGTGGCCGAGGGCACAAGTACTTCGAATGCACTAACAAACGCACCATGATCTTCAATGATGATGGCACATACGACTCGATGATTGAAGAAGAACTGGAGGCCCTTGAGCATGTGGTCATTCACTGGCCCGCGACCGAAGATGAAGATGATCAAGTGTTTTGTGACAATGATTCAAGTCCCTCTCTCGTGGTCTCCAAGGTCTTGATGCTCCAACACCACCAAGAAGAAGACCAACGGTGCCACATCTTCCACACCAAGCTGGCATCAACGGGCGTTCCGTGAAAGTCATCATCGACGGCGGAAGTTGTCACAACTTGGCAAGTGAAGAGCTACGTTCCAAGCTCCAATTAGTCAAGAAGAAGCACCCTCATCCCTACAAGGTGCAATGGCTAAGCGACTCCGACACTATTCAAGTGGAGCATACGGTGCAAGTTTCTTTCAAGATCGGCGCCTACGAGGACACCTTGGAGTGCGATGTGGTTCCTATGTCCATGTGGCACCTTCTTTGGTAAGACCTTGACAATTCAACCGTGGCGTCATCCACAACGGAAGAACTAACCACTATAGCTTCAAGATGAAGGGCAAGGTGTACATACTTCGACCAATGTCACCAAGCCAAGTGATCGCCGACAAGAAAGCTTCCACCCATCATCGAGATACTAGTGAGAAAATGAACCACCACAAAAAAAGTGAGCCCACAAGCCCAAATTGAGCGACTCTTTGCCAAGAGAGAAAAACTTAGTCCTTCTAGCCACAAAAGAGAGATGAGAGAAGTGTGTGAGAACCCGTCGAGTGTCATCCACTATTTCCTCCTATGCAAAGATGAGGTGGCAACAACTAACTCTCCTACTCCGCTCCCTCTAGTGTTTTCCAACTTGTTGCAGGAATTTGAGGATGTCTTCCCCGATGAGCTACCTCCCGGTCTCCCTCCTCTACATGGCATTGAACATCGGATCGACCTCATCCCTGGAGCACCTCTTCCTAACAGGGCTCCATACCACGTCAACCCCGAAGAAACTAAGGAGATCCAACAACAAGTACAACAACTCATCGACAACAACCATGTACGTGAAAGCTTAAGCCCTTGTGCGTTCCAATTATCCTTGTTCCCAAGCAAGATGGTAGTTTTCGCATGTGCTCCGATTGTAGACCCATCAATGCTATCATCGTTTGTTATAGGCATCCCATTCCTCGTCTTGATGATATGCTAGATGAGCTTCGCAGTGCCACCATTTTCTCAAAAGTTGATCTTAAAATTGGCTATTACCAAATCCTCTTACAAGAAGGCGATGAATGGAAAAGTGCTTTCAAAACTAAATTTGGCTTGTACAAGTGGTTGGTTATGCCTATGGGTTTATCGGAAGCTCCCGGTACTTTCATGCTTCTTATGCATTTTGTGCTTCGTCCTTACATTGGAGTGTTTGTTGTGGTCTACTTCGACAACATACTTGTTTTTAGCAAATCCATCAAAGATCATGTAAATCATGTTAGGGCCATTTTGCAAACTCTTCGCAAGGAACATCTTTATGCCAACATGAAAAAAATGCACTTTTGGAGTTGACAAGTTTGTTTTCTTGGGTTTCGTTGTTTCCTCAAAGGGTGTCCATGTCGATGAGTCTAAAATTGAAGAAATTAAAACTTGGCCACAACCAACTAATTTGCAACAAGTGCGTAGTTTTCTTGGCCTCGTGGGTTTCTATCATCTCTTTGTGAAAGATTTTAGCACTATTGCCACACCGTTGCATGCCTTGAGTAAGAAAAATGCTCCTTTTGTTTGGGGACCTTTGCAATCTACCGCTTTTGATGAGCTTAAATCATTGCTTACTCATGCTCTGATTCTTGATTTTGCCCAACTTTGACAAAACTTTTGAGGTTCATTGTGATGCTAGTGGTCATGGAATTGGTCGAGTTTTGATGCAAGAAAAGCGAGCCATTGCATATTTTAGTGAAAAAATTTCCGGTGCTCAACTTAACTATCCCATCTATGACAAAGAATTGTATGCCTTAGTGCGTGTGTTGCATGTTTGGGAGCATTATCTTCGCCCACATGAGTTTGTCATACATACCGATCATGAAACACTTAAGTACCTTAAAGGCCAAACCAAGTTGAATAAATGGCATGCCAAATGGAGTGAATTATTGAATCTTTCCCCTATGTGATAAAGTACATTAAGGGCAAAGAAAATGTTATAGCGGGCGCTCTTTCCCGCAAATGCATGTTACTTACTCAACTTGAATTGAATGTTGTTGGATTTGATCATATCAAAGACTTGTATGAGCATGATGTGTCTTTTTCTACTCCTTTTGCTAAGTGTGTGACGCATACTTCTTGGGAACGATATTATATCAAAGATGGTTATCTAATGAGAGCTAACAAACTATGCATTCCCGAGTCTTCTCTTTGTTTGTTAATTTTGCAAGTGGCTCATGGAGGTGGACTCATGGGACACTCCGGACGCACAAGACTTTTGCCACGCTCTCTAAGAACTATTTTTGGCCCAACATGTTTCATGATTTCTCACGCTTCACCAACCGGTGCTCTACATGTCACAAAGCTAAGTCACAATCCCAATCCCATGGTTCGCATATGCCACTACCTATTCCACATCAACCTTGGGAAGATATTAGCATGGATTTTGTGCCTGGATTACCTAGGACTCAAAATGGCAAGGACTCCGTATTTGTTGTAGTGGACCGATTCTCTAAAATGGCTCATTTTATCCCATGTAATAAGATAGAAGATGCTTCACATGTTGCAAATCTCTTTTGTAGGGAAATCTTGAGGTTGCACGACATGCCAAAGACATTGTGTCGGACCAAGACGTCAAGTTCTTAAGCTACTTTTGGAAGATGCTATGCGCCAAGATCGGAATCAAGCTATTCTTCTCCACAGCGTACCATCCTGAAACCGATGGCCAAATGGAAGTCACCAACCGGACGCTTGCCACTCTCCTATGCGTGTTGATCAAAAAGAACATCAAGGAGTGGGAGGAGTGCTTACCTATCGCCGAGTATGCCTACAATCATGCAAGACACTCTACCATCGGCAAGTCCCCCTTCAAGGTTGTCTACGGCTTCAACCCATTGTCGTTGTTGGACATCCTTCCTCTATCACTTCAAGAACGAGCGAACATGGACGCTAGCGCAAGAGCCACCTACCTCAAGAATATGCATGAAGAAACAAGGTCCACGATCGAGCGTCAAGTACACCGCCTCGCCACCAAGCTCAATATCAACAAGTCACCGATGGTGTTCCAATTGGGCGATCTAGTATGGCTACACCTCCCCAAGGACCGCTTCCCCAATGCTTATAAGGTCGACATTCCACGTGACAAGTACAACGTAAGCGACATCTTCAACGTCAAAGACTTGGCCAAGTACCATGGTGATGATGATCACGATCCATGGATGGATCTCTCCCAGGGGGGGGGGAGATAATGCGGAGCATCCCGAGTCCATCCGCAACGACACTCCATCACCGCCACCATAATAACCGAGAGGACCAATGACAAGAGCACGTGCACGCGCCATCGAGAACGAGGTGAACTCCTTCCTCTTCGAGCTCCATTCAAATTCACATGAGAGTTGGGTCCTACCTCAAAAAAATGCTATGCGTCTTTAGGTACAAAGAAGATGACCGTGATGAGGCCAAGACGGAGACCCAAGCACCTAAGGAGAAGAAGGAGGAAGAAAACCATGGAAGGTGCCAAGGAGAAGTCCCTGGACACTCCGGGCACACACACCCCGCTCCCCCCGGGTGCCCGGGCCTTCGGCCGCGCCCTGGGCCGTCCCCCTGACCACCCGGGTGCCCGGCCAACTTGGCCCCAGGTGCCCGGCCAGGACCTGGGCGACGCCCCAGCCAGCCCTGGGTGCCCGGGCCCTCAACCCCGGGTGCCCGGCCCCTCCCGTGCCAAGCAGTAGCCCTCGCCCGGGTGCCCGGGCTTTGGACCCCCGAGTGCCCGGCCATGACCGCCCATCCACCAGCTTCTACCCCGGGTGCCTGGGCCTAGGACCACAGGTGCCCGGTTCCTCCTCCTCTGGGTCCCTGTCCGGTCCGGGTGCCCGCCCCCCTTTGCACCGGGTGCCCGGACCACTCCGAAGGCCTGCGTGCCTCTTTGGGTTTTCACCCTTGTATCCCCCTCCTCCTCTCATTTTGTCTCTAAACTATAAGTACCTCCCACCTAGCTCATTTGAGAGGATAGCCAAGTATTAGAAACACAAAGAGATAGCTTTCCTCCTTGTATACCCTCCTCTTTGGAGATCAAGCCCCCACCTAGGGAAGAATCATTTGGATTGTCAAGGCCTCCTCTTGGAGAAGATCATCATCAAGACCTCACCTAGTGGGAAGAACTTACCTAGTGCTATTTTCCTTGAATTGTTCATGTAATCTTGTGGATCTCATGTATGCTACTCTAGTGGATGTGTCATTTGGGTTTGTTTGAGTGATTTGTTCCTTGTGTTCTTGAGTGTTCTTCCTCTTTTTCCCCTCCAAGTGTGAAAAGATACCCTCTAGGGTTTCACCCTACAACACCACGCCTCTGACATCCGGCCCCTCCTCGAATGCCCGGACATTCAGCCCCTCGTGCCTGCGTGCAGTGTATCCGGGCCGAAAGCCCATGTACCCCTTTGCCCCAACTGACACTAGCACTATATATAGACCCCCTCCTCCTCCTAGCTAGTGTTAGCATTGTGATAGCTCATTTTGGAGATAGAGCTTTGCTCATCCACTTGTGTCCCTATTCCATTGGAGGCCAAGCCCTCCATCTAGGAGAAGATCCCCTAAGTGGATTCAAGACCTCTTCACGGAGAAGATCCCCTTGCGTATTCAAGACCCCATCTCCTCACAGATTAGGATGAACTAGCTACCTTGTATCCTCCCTTTGTTGGATTTGAATCATGTATATCCCTTTGTGTTCATGGATCTAGCACATGTGTGATTGTTTCTTGTTGATCTGAGTGTTTCCTATTGTTTCCCCTCATGTTCCCACTCGTGTGTTCGTCGTGTTCTTCGGGAATCCCCTCCAAATCGTGAAAGATCGGCCCCTAGGGTTCCACCCAATACTGCAGGATGCTGCTAACGCGACACTACGATCAGACACCCTTTGACGAAATTGTGTGCGATGCATTAATCGAAAACGGTGGTGTAAAAAACCCATCAAAAAAGGTGCAAAACGTTTGCATTGGCGGAGCCATCAAACACGGTTCAGATTTTAGTTATGTGTGTGATGCAGGGCACATAGTTAATCCATTTGAACTGTTTGCGATGAGGCAGAATGACATAAATGGGCAGCCATATCAATGTGTGTGCGATATACGACATACAGTTCGCTCCGATGAACTATTTGCTATTAGGGAGTGCAATAGAAATGGTTAGCCAGATCAAGGCGTGTGTGATATACGACATACAGTTCACTCAGACAAACTGTTTTCGATTAGGGAACACAACAAAAACGGTTCAACTTAACAAGATGTGTGTGATATGTGGCATACAATTTCACATGGATGAACTGTTTGCGATGAGCCAAAAGAACTCAAATGAGTCATGTAAACAAGACGTGTGTGATATGTGGCAAACAGCAGACTCAGATGAAATGTTTGCGATGAGAAATTACAACACAGACGATTAATACAGTTAGTTCGTGTGCGATTCCGTGTGTACAAAAAACTTTGAAAAATGCAAACTAGTTACTTGTGGTGGCTAGGAGTATCGCACACGATGCATCTGTGAGTAATCATGTGCGATGACTAGTACGTTTCACATGCGTTTCCTTATGTTAACATGTGTGTGAATTTGCAATATGGACAGTTAATATGCAAATGCCTTCTGGAAATCGGGCACACGCTTAAACTCAATGAACTGTGTACGATACTAGTACTTTCCATGAAAATTTAAGAACTTGGCTAACAACATTTGAGTAACATATATATAGTGGTTACACTATTCGACAAAAGGAGGATCTTCGTAACATGGTTTTGACAACCATATGGTACATATCTACATACTTAACATAGTAACAACTATCACATTTTAAGAGGCTAAGGGCCAACAACCATATGGTCCATATCTACATACTTAACATAGTAATAGCTAGCACATTTTAAGAGGCTGAGGGCTAACAAACACAACTATCCGCTGGAAGCAGCTTGATCATGGCGACTCGGCATCTCGTCAATGAAAAGGAAGAGCCCTCCTATGCCTTGGTAGAGCCCGAGTAGAACAATGTCTCTAATTTTCCAATATGGATGCATTGCCACGACAGGCGAGAACTTGTTAGTTTGAATGGTTCCATTTCTGTGGGAAATGTAGTACCTTGCAATGACTTTGGCATTATTAGTAGGCACAAGTGTAATTCGACTACGTCGGGAAATTGATCCAAGAACTACTACAGCGGGCAATTTCTGTTGAAATGTAGAATAAAAACAAATTGTAACATATCGTTGAAGATATATATATATATATATATATATATATATATATATTGTTGGATTAAGGGATCCGCAAACCCTTGAGAGGTTCGAACTCTGGGGTGCGTGCGGAGATCTCAACCTACCCAGCCTGCCTACTCGCGACCCTCCTAAGCCTAGCGCGTCAAGCTCAAAGAGACACAATAGTTTATCCTGGTTCGGGCCACCTTGCGGTGTAATACCCTACTCCAGCGTTTTGGTGGATTGCCTCGGAGGGCTGAGGATGAACTAGTACAATGGATGAACTGGCCTCAGGAGGTGAGATGTTCTTGAGCCGGTGTGGTGTGAGCTAGTTCGACCTGTCTTCCTATGGTGGTGGCTAGTCCTATTTATAGTGGCCTTGGTCCTCTTCCCAAATGTAGGCAGGAAGGGATCCCACAACGACCGGATTTGAAAAGGGACAAGTAGTACAGCTTATCCTGACAAAAGTAGTCTTCGCCTGCGAAAAGCCTCTGGTCGTGACACTGCGGTGGGCTCGTCGATGACCTCCGTCCTACTGTCCTGGCGGTCTTGGTCTCGCTGCACCAGAATGGAAACCTTTGGTTGATTCCTCGGGAATCCGCACCTGTGGCTTGCCTCCCTTGCATCGAAGAGGAAACCCGCGCTCTGCTCCCGCCTGGCGCCCACCTGGCTTTGGTCGTCATGTCTCACGTCAGCTGAGCCTCGTGAGGTGAACCTTGCATAGAACTCTCCGCCCCTCAGGAGCCAGCCTGAGGAGGCCGATCCCCTCGGGAGTCTTGGCATCATCCGCCTCGCGAGGCTTGGCTCCTCGCGAGGGTCTTGTGTTTTTGATGCTGAAGCTGGGCCGTACCAGGTCGTCGATGGAGCCACATGGTGGGCTGCAGGCAGGCAGGGCTGGATACCCCCATATCCAGGACGCCGACAGTAGCCCCCGGGCCTAAGGTGCGCTCGGACTTGGCTTCCAGGCGAAGCCAAAGGGCAAGTTCGGAGTGCCGCAGGCCCTAACCACCTGCGGCCCTGATGACGTGTGGTGATTGATGGGATGTGGGCGACTCCGCTTCCCCATGCTGCCTCGGCAACCGTTCGACTTGACGGGACGATGCCGGCATGCAGAGGGTCGTGATGGCACGAGGTCATGGAGGGTGGCGGTTGACCTCCCTTGGCTATAAATGCGGGGGAGGGACAGAGCCCCTCACCCATCCTTCCTTCGTCTTGTTCCTGCCTGCTTCTTCTCTTCTCCATCTTGCTCTCATGGCGTCGCCGAGGAGGTTTTCAGCGGCCGAGAAGGGGAAAGCTTCTAGGAGGGGCCAACATCTCCACCACCTAAGAGGGGCTGCGGTCGCCCCCACAAGCATCCTGCGGCTCCTGCGCGGCTTCTAGGGGGCGCGAGCGCGCACCCCCAGAGGCGGCGTTGCTCTTGGCGCCCGCGATGGAACCTCTTCTCGTAGCGGGGGCCACCGGCTTCGGAGCAGCCCCCATGATGAAGGGAGGCGCGCCGTGATCGTGCGCCCGCCTCGACCGCGCTTCTCCTAGCTGGATGTGCTCCCTGAGTTCGTGGTGTGGTCAGAGAGCCCGACCGACACCTCCCTCCGACTTCCGCACTTCTTCTCCGACGAGCTTCCTTCTTTGGGGCTCGATGGCCTCTGGCTGCAGGCTGACAGGTGCTGCAGCAGAGCTTCCTGGGTCGAGGCTGAGGTCGCCACTTCCGGCAGCATGGTCATGACCGGCGGCTGGCAGACGTTTGCCCGCGCACGAGGCCTGAGCGGAACATGCACTCTTCACTTCAAGTACGACGGCCTGGCGACCCTCTACGTGAGGGTGTTCAGGGAGGACGGCTACCGCGTGGGGTGCTGCCCGGAGGATGGCAGCGACGACGAAGGTGGCAATGGCGAGCTTGGTCTTGGCGGTGCGTGCTCCTCCTCCCGAGACTGCAGCTCTTCCTCGGATGAGAGCTCAAGCAGTGGTGGCTATGAACGGCCTCCGCATCATCGTGCTCGTGTCGAGGGCGCCGGTGGTTCATCCCACCGTGGTGCCCCGGTGAAGCTGGAGAGGAGCCTGGCGTGAGGCTGGGGCCGATGAACTTGGACTCAAGACCGGCACCTTGAGGCGCTGCTTGAAGATGCGGTGCTGGTGCCGGGTTCGTACGCCTTCGGGCCCTCTTTATTTAGCCTTTCCTTTCTCCTGTAATTAAAAAAAAGATGGTGTACGCCGCTGGGGTGTGTAATGAACTATGGCAGTTATGCCCTTTATTCTATGCCTGCTACCTTAATGCTGTGCCGTAATGTTTGTGCTCTGGATAGGCAAGGGTAGGATAACTTAGCTCGGTATGTGTGTAGCAGTTTTCCGCCTCGTGAGGACTTGGCCTCAGGTACATGATGGGGCCCCTTTCCTGGGGAGCCGCGGGGTCTCAAGAGCCACCGCAGAGCCACCGCAGGGCTGCTCTCAAAAGAAAAGAAAAGACCGTCGAGCGGCTACTCTCCTTTATGTGAGCCCCCTGGCATAGATTAGCTCGGACTTGACGCACCGTGTCGCGCTGCCCGAGAGGCACGGACATGAGGGGTGCTGGTGCCCGTGAGCTTGATCGAGGGCTCCTCGCGAGGATGAGCCGAAGAACCAGGGTTCGGCATGGTGCGTGCGTGCAAGGGCAAGCCCAAGGCGCACACACCTACCTAGCCCCACGTGCGAGGCACGCGAGAAGAAGTGACGGGCGACTGCCACCTCTCTCATGCCCTTAGGCCAAAAACAGCTCAGGAGAAGGAAACAGCTCGAGGAACCAGGGTTCGAAAATACCAAATCCATTGAAAGGTTACTTAAAAAACTGCAAGCAACTATGGAAAGCAAATGAACAGCCGCGTTCGGCACCTAATCTATTCTTCTCACCGGCGCGGAGCTAAGTGCTGCCACTAAGACGTGGGAGGGAGCCCCCATGAGGCCATAGGGCGACTCTCAGGAGACTCCGGGGTGTGTGCAGCCCCACTCATTATTATGTGAGAGCGTCACGAGCGGAGACCTTCACAGGCCGGAGCCTTGCTTCACAGGCCGAAGCCTTTCTTCAGGGGTAGAACTTCCGGAGGTGCTGGATGTTCCAGGCATTCTGGATGGGGACCCCGTCCTGTGTCTCCAGGCGCGCGGCGCCAGGTCTGGAGACACGGGAAATCCTAAACGGGCCCTCCCACATGAGAGAGAGCTTGTGCAGCCCCTCCCTGGAGAGCACCCGCCTCAGGACGAGGTCCCCCACCTCCAACGTCCTGGGGCGGACGCTGCGGCAGTGGTACCGCCGCAGCGCCTGCTGGTACCTTGCCGCCCGGAGCGAGGCTTGTCGGCGCCATTCCTCCCCAAGCACAAGATCCATCCCCCGCATGGCGTCCTGGCGTGCCGCGTCGAACGCCAGGACCCGCGTGGAGCGATGCTTGACCTCGTGAGGGAGAATCGCTTCTGCTCCGTAGACGAGGAAGAACAGCGTCTCTCCTTTTGGCTTGGTCGCGGTGATGCGGATGGACCACAACACGAACTGCAGCTCGTCGAGCCAGCCCCTACCGCATGCCTCGAGCTTCTTCTTGAAGGCCCTGGTCTTGAGCCCCCTCAGGACTCCTGCGTTGGCCCGCTCGGCCTGGCCGTTGCTCCGTGGGTGTGCTACTGAGGCGTAGCATATCTCATAGAGGCAAAGGTGTCCCGATGTTCCGATGAGATGGTGGCTATCGTTTTCTGTGGGAGTCGACCTTGAAGATTCGACTACGAACGTGCGATACGTCGCGCCATAGCAATCGCTAAACCAACTTCCGAGGGGTTATTGACCATGCCGGAGCACGATCAACCTGACCACGAGGGTCTGTTTCCTGCAAGCAAATGAAGAACAAGCAAGAAACTGAGATTGCAATTTGGATATTGCGAATATAAGATGAAAGCTTTATTGATGAAGGTGGGGTTCTATGACGTCTTTGTCTGGTCGTTGAACACAAATGAAATACGCAAAGTTGTAGCTATGGAAAACTTTAATCTAAACAAAACCCAAAGTCTAAACAATGCCCTAAGGGTTGTATATATGGAGGAAGAGGGGGAATTTCTTGGCCCTTGGTGGAGGGGTCTGAAACCAACCCTATCTCTTGTTTCCCCACACATACGGACTCTAAAAATAGCATATACTTATGTGTTTCGAAATTACATGGGCCTGGCCCAATAATAAGGTGACGCAGCACCTAGAATAGCCTCGGGACAAAATTTATGAAGTGGCATCTTGTATATTTTGTCCAAGGCTTCATGCACTCATTATGGTGGCTTCAAAGTCCTGAAATCATCACTTGTAACTCCGTTCTTGTTCCCCTTGCACATGCCATCATCTCCATGCTTGTTCTTGCTCCAATGTTCAACCTTCTCCAAGCTAGGCCCTTCATTTGTAAGCAAAACAAATGTATCCAATTTAGGCAGCATCATATTCTCATGAACATTAGAATCATTACCAAGAAACGGAAGTACCTGATAATTTAATTAGCGTCCACGAGCTCTAGTAATTGGTCCAGTATATGTAGTAGTAGGGGCTGTGGGTGTAAGAATGGTATTCATGTCCTCATCATCATCCCCTTCTTGAAATGAAGTCGTCCTCAATGGAAGCTCATCTTCCTCACCCAAATAAGGCTTCAAATCTACAATGTTAAAAGTGGGACTAACCCCAAGATCTGTAGGCAGCTCAAGTTTATATGCATTATCATTTATTTTCTCCAACACCTTAAAAGGAACATCGGCACGAGGCATTAGCTTTGATTTGCGCACATCAGGAAATCTATCCTTACGCAAATGTAACCAAACAAGATCTCCAGGTGGAAAGACAACATGTTTTCTACCCTTATCTCCAGCAAGTTTATATTTAGCATTCATATGCTCATTGTTTTCCTTAGTTAACTCATGCATTTTTAAAATCAATTCAGCATGTTGTTTAGCATCAAAATTAACCTTCTCCGAAGATGGAAGAGGCAACAAATCAATAGGTTTCAAAAGGGCACATCTTAGTAGTAGAATGCAATGAACGATTATAAGCAAATTCAATATGAGGCAAGCATTCTTCCCACATTTTCTTATTATTCTTCAAAACAGCCCTAAGCATAGTAGACAATGTTCTATTGACTACTTCAGTTTGTCCATCAGTTTGGGGGTGAAGTAGTACTAAAAAGCAGTTTAGTCCCCAACTTAGCACATAAACATCTCCAAAAGTGGCTAAGAAATTTAGTATTACGATCTGAAACAATAGTATTTGGCACACCATGCAAGCGAATAATTTCACGGAAGAACAAATCAGCAACATTAACAACATCATCTCTTTTATGACATAGTATAAAGTGTGCCATTTTCGAGAATCAATCAATGGCAACAAATATGCTATCCCTCCCCTTCTTTATTCGAGGTAAACCTAAAACAAAGTCCATAGCTATATCCTCCCAAGGAACACTAGGTATAGGCAAAGGCATATATAAACCATGAGGATTGAGTCGTGACTTAGCTTTTTGACATGTAATGCAGCGAGCAACAAAGGGCTCAACATCCCGTCTCATCTTTGGCCAAAAGAAATGTGTAGCAAGTACGTCCTCCGTCTTCTTCACGCCAAAGTGTCCCATTAATCCTCCTCCATGCGCCTTCTACAACAACAAAAGATGAACGGAGCTAGCTGGAATGCATAGCTTGTTAGCACGGAACACAAAGCCATCTTTAACGACGAACTTGTTCCATGTTCTACCTTTGTTACAATTCTGCAATACATCTTTAAAATCAGCATCATGCACATATTGATCTTTGATGGTCTCCAAACCAAATATTTTGAAGTCAAGTTGTGAAAGCATAGTATAGCGACAAGACAATGCATCAACAATAACATTTTGTTTACGCTTCTTGTGTTTAATGACAAAAGGGAAGGTCTCAATGAATTCAACCCATCTAGCATGTCTACGATTCAGTTTAGCTTGACTTTTAATATGTTTCAAAGATTCATGATTAGAATGTATAACAAATTCTTTGGGCCATAAATAATGTTGCCATGTTTCTAAAGTCCGAACAAGAGCATATAATTCTTTATCATAAGTAGAATAATTCAGACTAGGCCCACTCAATTTTTCAGAAAAGTATGCAGCAGGTTTGCCATCTTGTAATAACACACTTCCTAATCCAATTCCACTAGCATCACATTCAAGCTCAAATGTCTTATTAAAATCAGGAAGTTGGAGTAAAGGAGCATGTGTCAACTTATCTTTCAACACCGTGAAGGCTTCTTCCTGTGTGGTACCCCAAACAAAAGGCACATCCTTCTTTGTAATCTCATCGAGAGGTGCAGCAATGGTGCTAAAATCTCTCACAAAACGCCTATAGAATCCAGCGAGGCCAAGAAAACTCCTCACTTGTGTGACCGTTTTGGGATGCGGCCAACTCTCAATAGCTTCAATCTTGGCTTTATCAACTTCAATTCCCTATGGAGTAACAACATAGCCAAGAAAAGAAACTCGGTCGGTGCAAAAGGTGCACTTCCCAAGGTTACCAAACAAATGTGCATCACGTAGAGCAATAAAAGCAACACGTAAATGTTCCAAATGTTCCTCCAAAGATCTGCGATAAATCAGTATATCATCGAAATAGACTACCACAAATCGTCCAATGAAAGCACGTAAAACTTCGTTCATTCATCTCATGAAAGTACTAGGTGCATTAGTTAGACCAAAAGGCATGACTAACCACTCATATAATCCAAACTTAGTTTTAAATGTTGTTTTCCATTATCCCCCAATTTCATACGAATTGATGGTATCCACTACGCAAATCAACTTTGGAGAATATTGTAGAGCCACTCAATTCATCAAGCATATCATCTAGCCTAGGAATAGGATGACGATAACGAATAGTAATATTATTAATGCCTCTACAATCAACACACATACGCGATGTACCATCCTTTTTCTGCACTAGAATAATAGGAACATCACAAGGACTATGGGATTCGAGTATATAACCTTTGTCAAGAGGCTCCTGTACTTGACGCATAATCTCCTTCGTCTCCTCTGGATTCGTACGGTATGGCACACGGTTTGATAGTGAAGCACGGGGAATTAAGTCAATCTGATGCTCAATCCCTCGAATAGGCGGTAATCTTGGTGGCACGTCTTGTGGAAAGACATCAGCGAACTCCTGCAAAATGTTAGTGACAGTAGGAGGCAAAGAGGAAGGCATGTCCTCGAATGAAAATAATGCCTCTTTGCACACAAAAGCATAGCAAACAGATTGCTAAAATCTAGCTCATCAATATCAGATTTGGTGGCAAATAAACATGCACTTTTCAATTTAATTTCAGAAGCAACACTAGATGGTTTATTATTAGGCCTCATTTATTGCTTAAATTCTTTTGCCACAATCTAATTTTCACTCTTATTCTTCTCCTGTTTTGCTTTATTAGCTCTATTAATATCATCATTCAAAATGGAATCAGGAGTCATAGGAAGCAAAGAAATATTTTTATCCTTATGAACAAGAGTATACTGATTGTTTCTACCATGGTGTACAGAATTTTTATGAAATTGCCATGGTCAACCAAGTAATAAAGAACATGCTTGCATAGGTACCACATCACAATCAACATAATCAACATATGTAGAGAGACTAAAATGCACACGAACAGTACGTGTTACCTTAACCTTGCTGCTGTTGTTAAACCATTGGGTGTAGTAAGGATGTGGATGTGGTCTTGTGGTGAGAGATAGCTTCTCCACCATCTCCATGCTAGCCAAGTTGTTGCAGCTCCCTCCATCTATGATGACGCGCACAGAACGTTCCTTCACAACTCCCTTAGTATGGAATAAATTATGCCTTTGATTTTGCTCAGCCCATGTGACCTGCACACTCAAAACACGTTGAGCAACTATACATTCATACCTGTCAGCGTCTTCAGGAGCCATGTATTGCGTCTCATGATCAAAATCATCTCCACCGTGTTCTTCACGTGTAATAAGACCCAAAGTCTCCTCATCATAGTCACTAGTGGATTCATACCCACCATCCTCAGTAGCAATCATCACACGCTGAGATTTGCATTCTCACGCATAATGTCCTCTTCCCTTACAACGACGACAAATAATATCACTTGTGTGCCCTGTTGATGCCATGGAAGAAGAAGAGCTTTGTGCAGGCCCGACAGGTGTGCTCTTGGCAGATAGTGGTGGTTGTGCCTGCTTTCTTGTATCACGGCTGGAGGTGGCAGCTGATAGAGGTGCTGGTGAAGTGGACGTATAGGATGCACGCGGTGTCCATGATGAATGTCGACATTCAGAAAAGTTAGTTCGCGCCAATGCTTGTCGATCCTACACTTCACGTTCAGCTTTACAAGCAAGATGGAATAAAGGAGTGATATTAGTATACTCCTTATACTCTAGAATGGTCTGAATCTCTCTATTTAATCCACCCATAAAACATGCAAGAATAGCTTCATTCCGCTCAACAATACCACATCTAATCATGCCAGTTTGTAATTCCTGATAATATTCTTCTACATAATTTTTTCCTTGTCTTAAACGCTGCAATTTTTGAAGCAATTCACGTTGATAATATGATGGAACCCAACGAGTATGCATAGCAGTTTTCAAAGTAGCCCAAGTAGCTGGAATAGGATATAATCTACAATATTTAGACCACCATACACATGCAAAATTAGTGAAAGCACAAATAGCAACAACAACCCGTCTCTCCTCGGGATATTGTAAACATGTAAAACATTGTTCAATTTCTAACTCCCAAGTAAGATATATATCAGGAACATATCTGTCGTGATATTCTCACGGGGGGGGGGGGGGGGGGATGCAAGACGACATATGCCACAGGGTGGCTTCGTGTGAGGGCAAGACTGCTGCTGGAATATCCAGGGACGGGTATGCGAGTAGCACGCGCTAGTTTACCCAGGTTCGGGGCTCTCCGGAGAGATAACACCCCTACTCCTGCATGTCTGAGTATATCTGGTATATTTAGTACAGAGTGCTCATGGAGCTGTATCTGAGGTTAGTGCCATAGGCATCTGGCCTCGTATATGCCTCATATGTGGCATGCTAGTGGCCGGCCATGCTCATGGACGTGAGCATGCATGTGGGTGCTCATGCGTGAATCTCTCCTGATGGATGGATGGAGCTAGCTTTTATAGGCATGGCTAGCTTGATATGTAAGCTATGTGGGTAGCTTAGGAAGTAAGCTAGGTAGGCATGGTGGGGTGTCATCCTTGTCCTCTGGGTCACTTTATAAATAGTGCCAGGGGACAAGTGACACTGTGCATGATGGCTGGAGTGTCACGCGAATAGTGCCAGGTACGGTCGTCACATCGGGGTCGCGTCGGGCTGCAGTCGACAGTCGGCTGGTTGGCGTAGTCCACAGCCAGCAGTCGGCCTGGTGGAGCAGTCGGCAGCCAACAGTTGGCCTGGGCGGTCGAGGAGTCGGCAGCCAGCAGTTGGCCTGGTGGTGCAGTCGGCAGCCAGCAGTCGGCCTGGGCGGCCAGGGAGTCGGCAGCCAGCAGTCGGCCTGGTGGTGCAGTCGGCAGCCCGGAGTCGGCCTGGTGGCGCAGTCGGCAGCCAGTAGTCGGCCTGGTGGTGCAGTCGCCAGCCCGCAGTCGGCCTGGTGGTGAAGTCGGCAGCCCGCAGTCGGCCTGGTGGTGCAGTCGGCAGCCCGAAGTCGGCCTGGTGGTGCAGTCGGCAGCCCGGAGTCGGCCTGGTGGTGCAGTCCGCAGCCTGCAGTCGGCCTGGGCGGCCGGGGAGTCGGACTGAGGGGCTTTGCTAGCCCCGATGTCTTGGAATATCGTCTTGCCGTCTTCGGGGTATCCGTGTCCAATTACTCCGACAGTAGCCCCCAAGCCTCCGGGCAACTTTGGCAAAGTTGGGCGGAGGTTTTTTGGCGAGTGTTCGTGGAAATGATCATGAAAAAAGACAAAGTTAGTCCGCGCGGATATATCAAATGATTGCTTTTAGTATTTGCAAGTTTTATGCGGAGGGTGTCGACTCGGTTTTGTCCGAGCCCCCTTAATCTTTTTCGTGTTCCCTCCGCTTTTTGGCTTGTGCTCTCGCTCGCCGGACAGCCGCTCTGCGGTCTGTGGCTGAGAGTGGGCCACGAAGTGGAGTGTACAGTACTCAGAGTCTGGGAGCAGATTTTAACCGAGCAGATACTCATAAAGGAAACGGTCGGGTCGCCCGAAGCGTTTTTCTTCCCGGACGTTTTTCGCGTGGGTGGCCTCCAGCGTTCACTCTTGCCAGCCGGACAGCCGCTCTGCGATCTGTGATTGAGAGTGGGCCTTTGGTACTGCGCACGCTACTAAGCCGTCTACGGGAACTAACGTCTCAGGCCAAGCGGCCAGCCCCTGGGCCAACTCTGGCTGGCGCTGGGCGAACAGTGATGCAACTGTAATAAAATGCGGACATAGCCCCCGAGCATCGCTCGGAATTATCCGTGCTTGCGTGATGTAAAAATATGCGGGTGAGGAACTCACACTGATTTTCGTGTAGTCGCGGTCGTCGAAAACAGCCGGCGCGACTCGGCACTCGCGGAGCGCGCCGGCGCACCCGCTGGGTGTGGCCTTCGAGCCCTCGGGTGCTCGAAGCGGGGTCCCGGCCGATCAGGCTCGACCGGCCAGGCGGCGAGGCGTCTTGCAACGCCCTTTTTTTTCTTTTTCTCTTCTGCCAGCTAGGCGGGCGAACCCCGACACAGCAGTCGGGCTCTTTGCAGCCGACCAGGCAGCCAGCGGTCGGACGCACATTTTTTTTTCTACAGTCAACCGGCTGGGAACGCGGCCTGACTTTTTTTCCAGCCAGGTACGATTCTTTTCCAGCCGGCTACACCCTGCAGTCGGCCCACTTCTCTCTTTTCCTCCACCCGGCATCATTTTTTATCTCCATCCGGCATCTCTTTTTTTTCAGCCGGCCTGGGCAGCCGGCCCTTGACTTTTCTCGGGCAGTCGGCGCACTTTTCTTTTTCTTTCTACCCCGTACGAGCAGTCGGCCTCCTCGGATACGAGCAGCGAGGGAGCGCAAAGCCGGCGCGCAAGGAGTCGGCGTGGGAGGGAGCCGGTCGGCCGGCTGCGGAGCAGGCATCCATGGGCGCGGCTGGCGGGATGCCGAGCCGGGGCGAGCGGCAGGCGGAGGCGGCCAAGCGGGGAGTCGGCACCCGGGGCCGGGATGCGGCCACAGCGGAGCAGGGGGGCGCGACGACCCGGCGGCCGGGTGCAGGCGAAGCCGGATGCATGGACAGCCGGCAGGTTGGCGTGGGAGGGAGCCGGCAGCCGGCAGCAGAGCAGGCGGCCACGGACGCACCCGACGGGCGTGGCGCGTGGAGGCGGAGAAGGCCAGCTGCGGGAAGCCGGCATCCGGTAGCAGGTGAGGCCGGCGCGACGGGGCATATGGAAGGAGCCGGGGCCGTGGCGGAGTAACGGGGCCTCGCGCGGGGGCAGGCCTGGGCACGAAGGCGGAGCGGGCGGCCTGGCGCATTAGCGGATCTGGCAGAGACGGCCAAGGCGAGGCCGAGCCGGCCCGACGCAGGCCGGGCGGAGGAGGCGGCTTGGAATGGGGGCCGAGCCGGCGCAAGCGCGCGGTCTAGCGTGGAGTCACTGGGCCGACGCGGGCAGAGGAGGAGCCGGCTGGGGTGCGGGGGAAGCGAGGCCGACGAGCGGCCAGGCAGCATGGAGCCGGCCTGCGGGCTCGCAGGGCGGGTCGGCGCTTGCGCATGCACATTGTGTGGGAGCCGGGGCAGTGCACACATGCGCGGTGGAGCAGAGCAGGGCTAGGAGCGCGTGGATGGAGGCGCGGTGGAGCAGAGCAAGTCTATGGGTGGCGTCCGCGTTGCATCTAGCCAATGCACGGGCAGACTATGGCCAGGGCTTGTGTATGCGTAGTGTATGGCCAATGTATGTGGATGATACGGGATTTACAAGGCATGTATGGATGGTTTGACCATACTTTGACCTGCATCTAGCTAGCTCGCAAAGATGTCATGTGGAGGAGCGAGCGCTCGTGTGTCGGCCAGAGCAAGGCGCGACGCGGGGGGAAGCAAACGCAAGCGGCGCGTGGATGGCCACGGTCGACCGAAACGAGGCCCCACGCGCGGCACGCGCGCGGACGGTTAGCCGGCGTCTCAACGGTGGCGGTGAGGAAGGCGCAACCGGTGGTGAGGACGCGCCACCCCTCATGGCCGCTCCGGGGGCGTGTCGGTGTCGAGCCCCCGAGCGCTACCAGAGAGACGGCGCGACGCCGCGATGATGATGACGAAGATGGTCCCGCCCGGACTGCGAAACCAGCAGCAGCGCGGTAGCATAGTACCGCCCCATGGTGGGCGCCAAATGTCGTGGTATTCTCACGGGGGGGGGGGGGGTGCAAGACGACATATGCCACAGGGTGGCTTCGTGTGAGGGCAAGACTGCTGCCGGAATATCCAGGGACGGGTATGCGAGTAGCACGCGCTAGTTTACCCAGGTTCGGGGCTCTCCGGAGAGATAACACCCCTACTCCTGCATGTCTGAGTATATCTGGTATATCTAGTACAGAGTGCTCTTGGAGCTGTATCTGAGGTCAGTGCCATAGGCATCTGGCCTCGTATATGCCTCATATGTGGCATGCTAGTGGCCGGCCATGCTCATGGCCGTGAGCATGCATGTGGGTGCTCATGCGTGAGTCTCTCCTGATGGATGGATGGAGCTAGCTTATATAGGCATGGCTAGCTTGATATGTAAGCTATGTGGGTAGCTTAGGAAGTAAGCTAGGTAGGCATGGTGGGGTGTCATCCTTGTCCCCTGGGTCACTTCATAAATAGTGCCAGGGGACAAGTGACACTGTACATGATGGCTGGAGTGTCATGCGAACAGTGCCAGGTACGGTCGTCACGTCGGGGTCGCGTCGGGCTGCAGTCGGCAGTCGGCTGGTTGGCGTAGTCGGCAGCCAGCAGTCGGCCTGGTGGAGCAGTCGGCAGCCAACAGTCGGCCTGGGCGGCCGGGGAGCCGGCAGCCAGCAGTCGGCCTGGTGGTGCAGTCGGCAGCCAGCAGTCGGCCTGGGCGGCTGGGGAGTCGGCAGCCAACAGTCGGCCTGGTGGTGCAGTCGGCAGTCCGGAGTCGGCCTGGTGGTGCAGTCGGCAGCCCGGAGTCGGCTTGGGCGGCCGGGGAGTCGGCAGCCAGCAGTCGGCCTGGTGGTTCAGTCGGCAGCCCGCAGTCGGCCTGGTGGTGCAGTCGGCCGCCCGTAGTCGGCCTGGTGGTGCAGTCGGCAGCCCGGAGTCGGCCTGGGCGGCCGGGGAGTCGGCAGCCAGCAGTCGACCTGGTGGTGCAGTCGGCAGCCCGGAGTCGGCCTGGTGGTGCAGTCCGCAGCCTGCAGTCGGCCTGGGCAGCCGGGGAGTCGGACTGAGGGACTTTGCTAGCCCCGATGTCTTGGAATATCGTCTTGCCGTCTTCGGGGTATCCGTGTCCAATTACTCCGACAATATCTACCCTCAAATGGTGGAATATTCAATTTCAGTTTCGGAACATGGTCATGATCTCGTACCTAAGGTGGTGGTGCAGGCCTACCATTGCGATTATATACCTGAGGTCGACCTGCTGGTGGTGGTGTCGGTGGTTGCATGTATTTCTGATTTTGATCAACCTCATCCTCATAATTGACCCCATACTCAGCATCCTCCTAGGTACCAGCAGCAGCAGTAGAAGGAGCCAAAGAAGCATCAACAACAGGTACAGCAGCACCAGAAGTTTGGCCATCCTCTAGAGGAACACGCTTGGCTCGTCCATACTGATTCGGAAGGGGGCGTTGTTGTTGTCATTGCAGAGGTGCGATAGGTGCAGCCAACGGTGGTTGTGGAAAACGTGTGAGCAATTCATTAAACTTGTTACGTCTTCTCAATGCCATCTATCTTCTCCATGGCCTCTTCAAATCTGTTTAGCACATCTTGTACCTGTCCACTCATCATTTGCTGAAATTTATCATGTAGCTGTTTGTTTGTCAGGTTCTCCCAATCGGTCTCATCGGCTTGTGATCCTGCCATGGTTAGCAGCAAATAGAAACACACAAGAATATGATCCTACAGACTACTAGGAAGTGGTGTTGGTGTATCACAAACCCGTCAAGCAAATCTCAAATTCTTACCACTTTTTACCCAGCAGCAGGTGGTAATCGGCAACCATCATAGTCAAAACTCTCAAAGCTTGGATAGAGTGATGGCCAGGGAGAGTCAAACGCACGACGTAGATATGTGGAGCTGGAAAGGCTTATGATATGGTTGCAAAACGGACAGCAATAATCAATTCAGAGATGCAAAGTTGAATAAACGCTCAAAGACGATACTATGCTGGTCCTAGACTAGACTGTGCTAGAGACGCGAGCCTGGAACACTAACAAAATCACGACGCTGCACGGAAACAAGGGAGAAGCACACTCTGTTTTTTCTGCACTCTTTTTTTGCGCTCTTTTTTTGCGCTGCTCTTTTTTTCGACTGCCCGGACCCAAAAACTGGAAACGGGTCAATTTTTTCCTATAACGGCGACTGTCTCAATACGCTTGGAAACACCTAAAAATAGGATAGCCAGATTTTTTTTGTCAAGTGCGTTTTTGGAAAATTTTGGGCCTAAACGAAGGGTTGTTTCCAGACTCTTTTTTTGGAAACCAACCTCTTCTACGGACGGCAAAAGATTGCTGGAATCCGAAACCTACTCAGACAAGGAAAACACAAATCTGGAAATAGATGGATCTCGAAAGTTAACCTAATATGAGATGGACTCGGAGGGGTGGTGGTATTATGGATGTGGTCGATGGTGGTATATGGACTCGGATCGGTGTTGGTATATGGACTCGGAGCGGTGGCGGATAAGCGATGATGGTAGATGGCAGGGACGATGTGTTTGGTGTGGTGGTGGTATATGGCAACGGATGATGATGGTTAGGCGGCGGCGTGAATACCCGTGAAGAGAACTCGAAACTCTAAAAGTCTAGACGCTAAGACCAGCAACTAGACACGACGATGCAACCGAAAATTCAACAAAGCAAAATACTGAAAAGACTATGCAATGGCTCAAATTGGTTCGGACATGATGAACTAACCCTAATTGTTTTGTGTGTGGCTTTTTCGTGGATTGTAGGTTTGAAGAACATACTCAATCTAAACTACGACAAACTGTAAAATATCACCGAGTAACCTAAAAATCTGATACCACTTGATAGAGGCAAAGGTGTTCCGATGTTTCGATGAGATGGTGGCTATCGTTTTCTGTGGGAGTCGACCTTGACGATCCGACTATGAACGTGCGAGACGTCGCGCCTTAGAAATCGCTAAACCAACTTCCGAGGGGTTATTGACCACGCCGGAGCACGATCAACCAGACCACGAGGGTCCATTTCCTGCGAGCAAACGAGGAACAAGCAAGAAACTTAGATTGCAATCTGGATATTGTGAATATAAGATGAAAGCTTTATTGATGAAAGTGGGGTTATGTGACATCTTTGTCTGGTCGTTGAACACAAACGAAGTACGCGAAGTTGCAGCTATGGCGAACTTTAATCTAAACAAAACCCCAAAGTCTAAATGGTGCCCTAAGGGCTGTATATATGGAGGAGGAGGGGGAATTTCGTGGCCCTTGGTGGAGGGGTCTGAAACCAACCATATCTCTTGTTTCCCCACACATACGGACTCTAAAAATAGCCTATACTTATGTATTTCAAAATTACATGGGCTTGGCCCAATAATAAGGTGACGCAGCACCTAGAATAGCCTTGGGACGAAATTTATGAAGTGGCATCTTGTATATTTCGTCCAAGGCTTCATGCACTCATTATGGTGGATTCAAAGTCCTGAAATCATCACTTGTAACTCTGTTCTTGTTCCCCTTGCGCATGCCATCATCTCCATGCTTGTTCTTGCTCCAATGTTCAACCTTCTCCAAGCTAGGCCCTTCATTTGTAAGCAAAAAAATGTATCCAATTTAGGCAGCATCATATTCTCATGAACATTAGAATCATTACCAAGAAGCGAAAGTACCTGATAATTTAATTGATGTGCGCGAGCTCTAGTAATTGGTCCAGTATATGTAGCAGTAGGGGCTGTGGGTGTAATAATGGTATTCATGTCCTCATCAATATCTGCGTTCCAAGGTTAGCACAGTATGTTTTAGAAAGGTTGCTAGAGAACTGCGAGCCATTGTCGGTGATGATGCGGTTGGGGACTCCGAACCGGCTCACAATTCCCTTGATGAACTTGACGGCTGATCCACCTGGGATAGTCCGCACGGCTTCTACCTCCGCCCACTTGGTGAATTTTTCGATGGTGACGTAGAGGTATCGGTAGCCCCCTGGCACCCGAGGGAACGGCCCCAAGATGTCCAGCCCCTAGACTGCAAATGGCCACGTGAGCGGGATTGTCTGGAGGCCCTGCGTGGGCTAGTGGACTTGCTTGGCGTGAAACTGGCATGCTTCACAAGAACGCACCAGCTCTGCAGCGTCGTTGAGCGCGGTGGGCCAGTAGAAGCCGCTGCGGAACGCCTTTCCCACCAGAGTGTGTGACGAGGAATGATGCCCGCAGTCCCCACCATGTATGTTCGTTAGCAGCTCGAGCCCCTGTTCCCTGGAGATGCACCGCAATAAAACATCATTGTGCCTCTTGCAATATAACTCACCATCTTGGATGCAGTACGTTGTGGCTTGACGGGCCACACGCTCGGCGTCTTCCTCCTTCTCTAGCAGGGTCCCCTGAAGCAAGTTTGCCTTGAACTCTTTGGTCCAGCACCCCTCTTGAGGCTTGAGGGAGAGTAGTAGGCGGGCCCCCGAGGGGTGGCCACAGGCTCGGGCGCCCGTCTCGGGTGCCTGCGGCAAGTTCTCCTTTGGTGGTACTAGAGTCACAACGTGGGGAGTCGCAGACGGCTTGAAGAGCCGCTCCTCAAACACCCCTGGCTCCTGAGGGAGCCTGCGGGAGGCCCTCTTGGCGATGTCATCCGGTTCCTTGTTCGTTCAGCGCTGCACGTGCTGCAGCTCCACACCCATGAACCGCTTCTCCATCTTGCACACCTCTTCTAGGTATGCCTCCATGTGCTCATCCTTAGGTGTGTACTCCTTGTTGGAGAAGTTGACGAGGAGCTGAGAGTCGCCCTTGATGGTGAGGCGCTTTATTCCCAGCGCAGCCACGACCCTGAGCCCGGCGAGCTAGCCTTCGAATTCTGCAATGTTGTTGGAGACCTTCTTGCCCTGCTGGAAGCAGAGCTGCACTGTGTAGCAGAGCTTGTCGTTGGTGGGTGACATGAGGACGGCCCCCGCTCCTGCGCCTTGTCGCGCAAATGCCCCATCAAAGTACATGATCCATCTGTTCGGTTCCTTGTCTCCTGGCAGGAGGGAGCGGTCCTCGCCTAATCCGTGGTCGGGAGTGTCAGTCCACTCGGCCACGAAGTCCGCGAGGGCCGCGCCCTTGATGACCCTGGTAGTGCTGAACTCGAGATTGAACGCCCAAAGCTCGATGTTCCATTCAGCAACTCGCCCGGCGGTGTTCGGGCTCCGGAGCACCCTCTCCAGTGGGTACACCGAAACAACCTTGATGGGGTGGCCTTGAAAGTAGTGGCTCAGCTTCTGGGAGGCGAGCAGGAGCGCGAGCAGGAGTTTCTGAGGCATGGGGTAGCGTGCCCGGGCCTCCCTCAGCACCGTGCTGACAAAGTAGACATGGTGCTTGACGAGGGGGGAGGCATTAGCGGAGTCTTGTTCTTCGTGAGGGCACGGGCCCTCCGTCCCTTCTTGAGGTCCGCCCTTAGGAGCCTCGGTGGCCGCGAGGTCGATTGTCGCTTGGGAGGAATGTCGACCACCGGGTCGGTTGAGGCCCCAGAGGCATCGTCCTGAGGGTGTCGTGCCTTGCTTGATGGTTGTGCATCGTGCTGAGGTTTCTTGGTTGGGCGTTCCTTCCTTAGTTCCACCAGGGCGGCGCTGGCTGAGTGAGGGGTGGCTGCCAGATAGAGTACAAAGGGCTCGAGAGGGCGCGGTGCCACCATCACTGGCGGGCTAGTCAAATATCTCTTGAGGTCTTGGAAGGCTGCGTCCGCCTCTGGGGTCCACTGGAATGGCTCCTTCCTCTTCATCAGCTTGAAAAACGGGAGGGCGTGCTCCCCCAGCTTGGAAATGAAATGCCCAAGCAAGGTTACGCAGCCCGCTAGCTTCTGCATCTCCTTCAGGGTTTGTGGGGGGCTCATGTCCTCTATTGCCTTGACCTTCTCTGGGTTGGCCTCGATCCCTCTGTGTGACACCAAGAAGCCTAGCAGCTTGCCAGAGGGAGCCCCGAACACACACTTCTCGGGATTAATCCGAAGATCCACCTTGCGCAGGCTAACGAACGTCTCCTCCAGATCTCCTATCAGGGTCCCGACCTCCCGAGACTTCACCACTATATCATCCACATAGGCCTTTGCATTCCTCCCGAGCTGCGAGCCTAGGGCGATATGCATCAGTCGTTGGAAGGTTGCCCCGGCATTACGCAGCCCGAAGGGCATGCATGTGTAGCAGTACACCCCGTAGGTGGTGAGGAATGCAGAGGCCATCTTGATCTGATGGTAGCCTGAGAAGGCATCCAGGAAGCATAACAGGTCACATTCGGCGGTGGAGTCGATGATCTGGTCGATGTGAGGGAGCAGGAAGGGATCTTGCGGGCAGGCCTTGTTGAGGTTGGTGAAGTGGACACACATGCGCTCCTTCCCTCCTTTCTTGGGGACGATGACAGGGTTCGCCAGCCACTCCAGGTATCATACCTCTCTAATGACCCCTGCGGCTTGTAGCTTGCGGGTTTCCTGGACGATGAAGGCCTGCTTCTCGGTGCACTAACAGCGAGCCTTCTGCTTCACTGGCCGCACGTTTGGGCATACCCTCAGGTGGTGCTCAATTATCCCCCTTGGGACCCCAGCTAGGTGTTTGGGTTCCCAAGCGAATACATCCTTGTTGGCTCACAAAAGTTGATCAATGCCTCCTCTTGGTCCTGAGGGAGGCCAGCCCCGATGGTGAAGGTGGCGCTAGTCGCCCCATCCTCACTGACTAGCACTTGCGTCGTCTCGGCCTGGTCTTGGGAAAATAACTGCTTCTTCTTGGCCGGCGATGCTTCTGGGGCCTCCTGACCCCCCTTCTCGTCGAGCAGCGCGGACGCGGCTAACCTGAAGGCGAGCTTGAGGGCCTGCAGCATGCCTTTGGTGTCCCCCGCCACCATGAGGACACCATTGCCGCTGGGCATCTTCATGAGGTTGTACACAGGGTGAGTCGCAGCCATAAACTGGGCCAAGGCCGGGTACCCCAAAATAGCATTGTAGGCAGGTCGATCCTGGCGATGTCAAAGTCGACGAGCTCGGTGCGACAGTTGTCGCGGGTCCCGAAGGTGACAGGAAGGCGGATCTACCCCATGGGGCTGGTGGAGCCGCCGCCGACCCCGTAGAAAGGCTTGGAGGGGTGGAGCCGGCTGGGCGGCACGTGCAGCAGGCCGAACGCCTCCAGGGAGAGCACATTGAGGCCGGCTCCACCATCGAGAGGGTTCTGGAGATCGCCAGATGGCAGACGGTGGGGGTGCAAAGCATTGGGAGCACGCCTGCTCCCGTCGTGGCGGCGGGATGATCCTCAGGGCCGAAGTTGAGGTCGGCCTTGGGTGCCGCCCAGCCCGGGGGAGCCCCCAAGCCCGCCTGGGTGGCGCCTACTCGCCAGTAGAACTGCTTGATGTGGCGGTCGGAGGGTGGTGCCCGCGAGCCACCTAGGAGAGCTACGACGACCGGGGGCGCCGGTGCCACGTAGTGGGCGAGGAAGAGGTCGCGCAGCTCTCCCCAAGAGGCCATAGAGGAAGACGACAGGTTGAGCAACCAGGCGCGCGATGTGCCTACAAGGGCCTTGGGGAGCCAGTTGGCCTTCACCTTGTCGTCTCCGCCGGCCGCCCAGACTGCCTCCTCGTACACTTGAAGAAAGGCAGCCGGATCCACCGCGCCGTCGTAGAGCGGCCGCATCTCCGGTCGGAACTTGGGCGGCCACTGCACCCGCCGCAGGGAGGGGGTGAAGCAGCGCAGCCCAACCGTTTCTTCTGGAACGCGCGACGACCGAGCCGATGGAGGAGCGCCCGCCATTTGAGTTAGCGGCATGATCTGCGGTCTAGGTGGAAGATTCTGATGCACCCCTACCTGGTGCGCCAAATGTCGGATTAAGGGATCCGCAAATCCTTGAGAGGCTCGATCTCTAGAGTGCGTGCGGAGATGTCAACTTAGCCAGCCTGCCTACTCGCGATCCTCCTAAGCCTAGCGCGTCAAGCTCAAAGAGACAAAGAGACACATCAGTTTATCCTGGTGCGGGCCACCTTGCGGTGTAATACCCTACTCCAGCGTTTTGGTGGATTGCCTCGGAGGGCTGAGGATGAACTAGTACAATTGATGAGCTGGCCTCAGGAGGTGAGGTGTTCTTGAGCTGGTGTGGTGTGAGCTAGTTCGACCTGTCTTCCTATGGTGGTGGCTAGTCCTATTTATAGTGGCCTTGGTCCTCTTCCCAAATGTAGGCAGGAAGGGATCCCACAACGGCCGGATTTGAAAGGGGACAAGTACTACAGCTTATCCTGGCAAAACTAATCTTCGCCTGCGAAAAGCCTCTGGTCGTGACGCTGTGGTGGGCTCGTCGATGACCTCTGTCCTACCATCCTGGCGGTCTTGGTCTCGTTGCACCAGAATGGAAACCTTTGGTTGATTCCTCGGGACTCCGCACCTGTGGCTTGCCTCCCTTGCATCGAAGAGGAAACCCACGCTCTGCGCCCACCTGGCGCCCGCTTGGCCTTGGTCGTCATGGCTCACGTCAGCTGAGCCTCGTGAGGTGAACCGATCCCCACGGGGATCTTGGCGTCATCCGCCTCGCGAGGCTTGGCACCTCGCCCCAGGGTCTTGTGTTGTTGATGCTGAAGCTGGGCCGTACCAGGCTGTTGATGGAGCCACATGGTAGGCCGCAGGCAGGCAGGGCTGGATACCCCCATATCCAGGACGCTGACATATGTATATTTATATATAGTTTATGAGCATCAACATTAAAATAAGGTCTTGTTCAGTGTGTGTGCCATAGGTATTATTAATCCCATCCAAAATCCAACGTTCATAAGTTGTGCTATCTCTGTCAGATTATCAACAAACTTTATGACATGCTTCAAGTCCTTCCAGTGAAATTTGGTACGCTTAGTAACATACAGATTGTTCACTATGCATCCAACATATCCTGCTTAAACGGTGGAAAGGTATTATTTATTTAAAACATGACAGAAGAATATATAGTGTGCATAAATTCGTAAATAGAATTTGTTACTGCCTAGGAACGGAGTCAGAAAATTAAATCACAATTGGTTGCTTAAATAGTGATCAATTAGTCAGAACAAATACCCCGATTTTGCTAAGTAATATGACAACATGGAGAAAGTTGAAAGGACACTAACCTCGGTCAGACTTTGATCGGCTCATGATGAAGGCACGACCCCGGCCGCGCTGATGATTTGGCCCGATCTTTCACGATACAACGAACTCCTTCAAATTCCGCTGATAAAATCTCCCACTTACACGAGCAGTACACGTAACCTGAAGATGGGGTAACGACAACCAACGGACAATCCCTCGACACATGAAGAACCTCCCGCCGAAGTAGACGTAACCAACGCACAACCCGTCAGAAACGACGAACCTCAAGCCAAGTGTAACTTTCACACAAAAAATTTACACAAGATAAATAACAATGACACCCGAAGAGGGCTGCTTCATGGTCGATACTCGACGTTGTCTAAACTCCAAAATATAACCTGCCTACATTGGCCATAGCCGGCCCTTTTTATAAGCAACACACAAATAACAAAACTGACCCAACAACTCTAGATTGAAATGGACTCTCTCTCTCTCCTATTTAAACTAATCAAAGATTTAACTAATAAAGTATCCGGCAGCCTTGATCACCTAGCACCGTATAACAAACTAGGAATCCATGGTTGGTACGACTTCTCCTGGGGAAGGTGGACCCCACCCGCATCCTCTCAAGCTTAGCATGTCTCTAGTTCTGCTTGTACACCTCTTGCGTGGGAGCAGAATAAACAGAAACATATCTCTTCTTTTTATGTTGTTGACTGATGCAAACAAATCAGATCTTACATGATTCCTTCCATTAGCATAGGTTGCCTTTTCTTCAAAGGAATTAATGCACATTTGTATTTCCTTGCCAAACCGAGCTTGGTCAATATTGCATGTATATCTCCTGTCTTGAGTTAGTAATTTACCTCGCATGCAATTACCCCCTTCAATACATGCACGTTGAGGAACTTCTTTTTCTTCTCATTGGCACAAAGATCGAACAAAACAATGCCTTGTTTTATATTAACAGAAAATAATTCCTCTAACCCACTGATATGCGGTACTATTTTGCGATCATCAATGCTAACATCAGTCGCGGCCATATCATCCTCTCTTCCTTGAAACGAAACCGTCCTCAGTTTCGAATCAATCTCTTCAACAATGTTTGTATTTGCAGTTTGAACGATGCGTGGAAAATTTTCAGAGGCTTCAAACTTCTTCATTACTTCTGATGCAGCTTGAGCAATGTCTCGCTTCTTGCGATCAGCCATATACTTCTCTGATGTGTACGAATCAAGTGGTACATATTGTCCTCCACGAACAAAAGAAAATTCGCCAACCGTATGATATGTCAACTGTCTTTTATCTGCCCATGGTTTTCCTAGCAGTATTGAACATGTATGTATGTGCGTAGGAAGCACATCACACATGACGATATCATCATATCCACATAGAATAAACTGTACCTCAACGCGATGCATGATCTTGACAAACTTGTCCTTCCACCAAAGCTCGTATGGTTCTGGATGTTCAATCAACGACAAGTTCAAAGCATCAACCATAGTCTGACTCACCACATTTATACTAGAGTAGCAATTCATCAACGTTGCACAACTCGCGGGCCCGACGCGCACACGTGTGAAGCATTGGTACCAAGGCAAGGAACGCAATGGATCCTTCTCCACCTCCATCATCATTTGCGAGCTACAATCTTTTCTCATGATAAAAGAACTTCAATAGTAACTTGAAGAAAAATATTGTGTCGTGAACAATCTTTGCTCTGAATACCACCTGATAGAGGCACGACCTCAGTCGCGCTGATGATTTGGCCCGATCTTTCACGATACAACGAATTCCTTCAAATTCCGCTGATAAAATCTCCCACTTAAGCGAGCAGTACAAGTAACCTGAAGATGGGGTAATGACAACCAACGAACAATCCCTCGACACACGAAGAACCTCCCACCAAAGTAGACGTAACCAGCGCGCAACCCGTCAGAAACGACGGACCTCGAGCCAAGTGTAACTTTCACATAGAAAATTTACACAAGATAAATAACAATGACACCCGAAGTGGGTTGCTTCATGGTCGATACTCGACGTTGTCTAAACTCCAAAATATAACCTGCCTACACTGGCCGTAGCCGGCCCTTTTTATAAGCAACACACAAATAACAAAACCGACCCAACAACTCTAGATTGAAACAGACTCTCTCTCTCCTATTTAAACTAATCAAAGATTTAACTAATAAAGTATCCGGCAGCCTTGATCACCTAGCACCGTATAACAAACTATGACTCCATGGTTGGTACGACTTCTCCTGGGGAAGGTGGACCCCACCCACATCTTCTCAAGCTTAGCATGTCTCTAATTCTGCTTGTACACCTCTTGCATGGGAGCGGAATAAACAGAAACATATCTCTTCTTTTTATCTTGTTGACCGATGCAAACAAATCGGATCTTACATGATTCCTTCCATTAGCATAGGTTGCCTTTTCTTCAAAGGAATTAATGCACGTTTGTATTTCCTTGCCAAACCGAGCTTGGTCAATATTGCATGTATATCTCCTGTCTTGAGTTAGTAATTTACCTTGCATGCAATTACCCCCCTTCAATACATGCACGTCGAGGAACTTCCTTTTCTTCTCATTGGCACAAAGATCAAACAAAACAATGTCTTGTTTTATATTAACAGAAAATAATTCCTCTAACCCACTGATATGCGGTACTATTTTGCGATCATCAACGCTAACATCAGTCGCGGCCATATCAGCTCATGACGTTGGGGAAGTAAACATCCATGTTAATAAGACCAGGCTGTGGTGCACGCACGAGAATTTTATTGCCAGTTTTCAGTTCATAACACTTAGACATTTTTCTCCAAAGGTCCACATCAAAATCGGAGTGACCATCTTTATCAAATTTTACGCTACCCGTCATTGTAAATCCATGCTGCTTTGTCAATATGACATCTTGGAAGTCATCAACAAAGTAAAGCCCAAGATTTCCTTCTACTCCTGTTCTTGCAAAGTGTGACGCCCCGAGACCGATGCTCCAGTTGCCTTCCATTTATTTTAGTTGTTATCGTGTGTTTATTGTGTTTGTTGCATTATCATAATTGTTTTGCATATTTCATTCCTATATGTCTATTGCATGATCATGATGAGTGCCATTGTCTTATTTTGCTTCTTGCATCATGTTCATTACTTGTTATATTTTGCCATCCTTGTTGTGCCATGATCATATTGCTTTGTTATATGCTTCATGATTTTGTTGTGCCTCTAGTCATTTTATTGCATTGCATCATGATAATCTTGCTTGTTGTTGCATGTGCATTTTAATTGTGTATTTTATGGTGTGATCTCTTTCTCTTCATCTCCATTACTGTGGGCATCTTCACCCTTTAAGTTAATCCATCTCCAAGCAAACGCCATCTCCTTCCTTTCTTTCAAACTTTAGCCATTTACTCGAGTGACATTTTCCCGCCTCAAATAATGTTCATTTTCCCTACAAATCCTGCACATTGCCTTTACCCTTTCTGACAAATTTCATCCCATGGACTTGTTTTGGCCAGGTTCAAAAAAGCATCAAGTTTGAATTTAATTCAAACTTGTTTTATTTTTCTACCTTTAAAAATGTCCAAACCAATTCTATTAAATAGTGCGTGTTTCCGGGAGCATGAGGATATTTTTAAATCTTCCAAAGTCTCTCCCTAGCTCCCCTTCTTTTCCTTTTCTTAAATATGCTTATTAATAAAAACAGAGAAAGGGAACTCACCTTTTCCTTACCTGGGCGATGCACTTGGGCCTTTTCCCTCCAACTAGCCAGCCACTTACCTCATCCGGCCCAACCAACCCACCATCGACATGAGAGTCGTCCTCCTTTGTACGACGCGCATCCAGGGCGCCACGTCGATGAGCTCGTTGATTTGACGGCCGTCCGACACCCCTATCCCCTATATATGGTGTCCTAGACCGAGTCATAGTACCCCTCGTCCACTTCCGTCCCTTTCTTGCCCTCGCCATAGCTAGATAGGTCTCCACGTGCCTCGCCGTCGCCCTGCCCACCATGCTCTGGCCGAGTAAGATCTCGAGCTTGGGGTAGCATCCACGAGCACGCCTCCAACCCTCTGCTTCCACGGGAGAGGTCTTCGAGGACCTCTACTTCTTCTGATACAACTCCCGCGACCACACGGATCTCGGAGTTCCTTCCACATCATCGTCTTCGTCCTCTGATTCTCGGATAGAACAACACCGGAGTTCAGCAAGTCCTCGTCGTCTCCGTCGCGTATCCGGCCACACCTTCATGTCCAGTGGGCACTAGTTGAGCCGCAACTCCTCCCTACCCTTCCTTTCCATCAGTTCCCTCCGGTAGCAGTCGTTCTGACCATGCAAACGTCATTCTCTCGGCGCTCCGGCAAGCCGCGTTTTATTTTTTTGTGTGTATTGTTGTTTGGGATATGCATTGCTTGTCGCGCCCTTGCTCGCTCACCATATCTTGCTGCACCCTTACACGCGCCGCAGCTCGGCCGCCGCCGCTAGCTGCTCCCCGCCGATGCCATCATTGCGTCATCCTCGCTTCCATGTGCAAGGAGCTCAAGCTCCAGGAACGTGCACACGCACCCCATCCCGTACACATGTACGCGCACTTCCCATTGTGTCAACACCTGCACACACGCATCTTACGGCTGCTCCCCGCATCATATTCCATACCCCCTCCGGTACTCTGCTGCGGCAGAAGTCACTGTGCTGCTCGCCGGCGTCGTCTTCGGGTTTGTTTTGGAAGTAGTCACGCCTGGAGACTAACTCAAGGAGCGCCAAACCTCTATACTAACCAGAGTCACCCCGCTAGCGTACTGGTCACCGCGCCACGCCTCCATCCAGGAAGTCTTGGGTTCGAATCCCCTCAAGGTTGGGGTAAAAACCTCCCCTTTTTCCCACAAAATCCATTGGTGGCATCCATTTCATCATTTGAGCAAGTTTGCACACATGTCATTTTACATCACATTGTTGTCTTGTCATTTATGTGGATATTTATGCAAATATGATCTATGGTAACTTTGTATGTAAACATGCTCATTTTCATGCCATATTACTGTTAGATTTTGTCTCATGCCATGAAATGCATTGTAGTGAGTGAAACAAGCTTGCAAACATGCCTACATGAATCTGTTTTGCCATGCCATGTTTATTTTTGCTGTCTGAATCTGTCAGCATAACTTGTCATTTTGCTTTGAAGCTATCATCAAATCTATGAGTTTCTGGACAAAGTTCGGCGAGGGAGTTTTGTTAAGTGCATATTGTACTATCATGCCATTCTCTTGGTTGCCTTAATATGTTCCTGTAGCATGTAGTTTGTTAGACCTAAACATTGCATCCTGAATCTATTTCCTGCCATATTCCATGTTTTCTCCAAGTTTGTAAAACTGTTGTCACTTGTCAGTTTGCCATGCTGTTTTGGTGATGATCTAATGAGTTTTAAAAATAATTCAGTAATCATGTTTTGTGGTAGATATTATGTACTTCAATGCCATGCCATTTGTTTCCATGTTTGAGTGATGTAGCATATTTAAACATAGCATCCAAGTTGGCATGTTGCTGTTTTAAACAGCTTTGCATTGCATTTTGTTTTGCTCACCGTTTGCAAAGCGTGCATTTGTTTCCGGTGATTATTATATCGATTTCAACTGAAATCTTCCAATCTTTCCAGTGGCATGATTGGGTTACCAAGATTCTGCCCATATCCATCTTGTATCCACCATTTCTTTCCCGTTGTCGTCTCCCTCCTACTGGTAGCCCCTTAGCTCCGTATCTTGCATTCTTCCTATGCTTGGTTCATCTACGCCCGTTTGTCTTCTTCATGGAATCGTTCTTCTTCCTAATGGGATTTTAGGCAAGAGGACCGTCACTTTGGATCTCACTACTATCTTTGCTTTGCTACTTGTCTCGAGGCTATCGCTATGTTGCGCTACCTACCACTTGTTTATCAAGCCTCCCAAATTGCCATGAACAGCCTCTAACCTTTTTCCCCATCTCAGCAAACCATTTTTTGGCTATGCTACCGCTTTGCTCAGCCCCTCTTATAGTGTTGCTAGTTGCAGGTGCAGTTGCAGGATGTTTGTTGTAGGGTAGAACCCTCAGATGGATCTTTTCACACTTGGAGGGGGAAAAGGATGAACACCAAGAAACACAAAGAGGAAATCACTCCAACAATACCCAATTACACATCCACTAGATTAGCAACACAAGATCGACAAGTTCACAAACAGAATCAAAGGAAAGATACAATGGATAAGTTCTTCCCACTCCTAGGAGATGAGGTCTTGATGATGGTAGTCTTCTCCAAGATGGAGGTCTTGATATCCACAAGTGGATCTCCTCCAACGAGGCCCTGATCTCCAATGGAGGTGGTAGAAAGAGCAAAGCTCTAAAATTCTCATCTATGTCTTTGCTAACCCTAAACATGGTCCTAGGTATGACTTATATAGCTTTGGGGTCGAAGGAGATGGAGACGAGGGCGAAGGGGCAATCTCAGCCGGCCAACCTGGGAGGCCCGTGCGCACGGGGTAAGTTGGGCCCGTGCGCATGGGGTAAGTTGGTCCCGTGCACATGGGGTAAGTTAGGCCCGTGCACACGGGGTGCTACAACTGTAGCTCCCTGTGTAGTCCGTGGGCACGGGGTCTCAGGGGCCCGTGCGAACGAGGTCGCCTGGGACTTCCTGTTCAGCTGTTGTTCGGCTTGTTCTTCATCCTTGGTGACTTGGGTCACTTCTCCTTGGACTTGGGGGTGTTCCTTAGCTGCTTGGAAGGTTTGCTCTTCGTACCTAATGATGCATCGAGTATTTTGGTGAGGTAGCAACCAAGTTCCACTTGTATCCATATGCATGTCAACTAGGAAGGATCTCATCTCGGTTTCCATTGCACGCGCTCTAGCTCTTGTCATGGGTCCATGTGGGGCTTTATGTGTTGGTGTAGAGTCCATGGGGATGATGGAAGGATGCTCCACATCATCTCCCGCCCTTGGGAGAGATCCGTCCACCAATTGTGATCTTCACCACCATGGTACTTGGCCAAGTTTTTGACGTTGAAGATGTCACTTATGTTGTACTTGTCGTGTGGTATGTCAATCTTGTAAGCGTTGTCATTGTAGCGTGCTAGCACCTTGAAGGGTCCATCGGCTCGAGGTAGTAGCTTTGACTTGCGCTCGTTGGGGAAACGGTCCTTGTGAAGGTGAAGCCATACGAGATCTCCCGGTTGAAACACCATTGGTGTCTTGTTGATGTTGAGCTTGGTGGCGATGCAATGGACTTGACGCTCGATCGTTGCCCTTGTATCTTCATGCATATTCTTGAGAAAACTTGCCCTTGCACTTGCATCCATGTTTGCGCGTTCTTGAAGTGGAAGAGGTAGGATATCCAATGGGGACAATGGGTTGATACGTCTCCGTCGTATCTATAATTTTTTATTGTTCCATGCCAATATTCTTCAACTTTCATATACTTTTGGCAACTTTTTATATTATTTTTGGGACTAACATATTGATCCAGTGCCCAGTGCCAGTTCCTGTCTGTTGCATGTTTTATGTTTCGCAGAAAACCAATATCAAACGGAATCCAAACGGGATAAAAACGGACGGAGAATTATTTTGGAATATTTGGGATTTTCTAGAGGAAGAATCAACGCAAAACGGTGTCCGGGGTGGCCATGAGACAGGGGGCGTGCCCTCCCCCCTGGGCACGCCCTGGACTCTCGTGGGCCACCCGTAAGGCGGTTGACGCTCTTCTTTTGCCGTAGGAATGCTAATTTTACGAGAAAAATCTGGGTGAAAGATTCACCCCAATCGGAGTTATGGATCTCCAGATATAAAGGAAACGGTGAAGGGGCACAAAGAGAGAATGCAGAAACAGAGAGATAGATCCAATCTCGGAGGGGCTCTCGCCCCTCCCAAGCCATGGGAGACAAGGACCAGAGGGGAAACCCTTCTCCCATCTAGGGAGGAGGTCAAGGAAGAAGAAGAAGAAGGGGGCCTCTGTCCCCTTGCTTCCGGTGGCACCGAAACGCTGCCGGGGGCCATCATCATCACCGCGATCTTCACCAACACCGCCGTCATCTTCACCAACATCTCCATCACCTTCCCCCATCTATATCCAGCGGTCCACTCTCCCGCAACCCACTGTACCCTCTACTTGAACATGGTGCTTTATGCTTCATATTATTTTCCAATGATGTGTTGCCATCCTATGATGTCTGAGTAGATTTTCCTTGTCCTATCGGTGGTTGATGAATTGCTATGATTGGTTTAATTTGCTTGTGGTTATGTTGTTGTCCTATTGTGCCCTCCGTGTCGCGCAAGCCCGAGGGATTCCCGCTATAGGGTGTTGCAATATGTTCATGATTCTTTTATGGTGGGTTGCTTGAGTGACAGAAGCATAAACCCGAGTAAGGGGATTGTTGTGTATGGGATAAAGGGGACTTGATGCTTTAATGCTATGGTTGGGTTTTACCTTAATGAATCTTTAGTAGTTACGGACGCTTGCTAGAGTTCCAATCATAAGTGCATATGATCCAAGAAGAGAAAGTATGTTAGCTTATGCCTCTCCCACATAAAACTTGATATCGGTCTAGTAACGCAGTCAATTGCTTAGGGGCAATTTCACAACTCTTACCACAACTTTTCCACACTCGCTATATTTACTTTATTACATCTTTATCTAAACAGCCCCTACTTTTTATTTACGTGTTCTTTATTATCTTGCAAACCTATCCTATCACACCTACAAAGTACTTCTAGTTTCATACTTGTTCTAGGTAAAGCGAACGTCAAGCGTGCGTAGAGTCGTATCAGTGGCTGATAGGACTTGAGAGAGTATTTGTTCTACCTTTAGCTCCGTGTTGGGTTCGACACTCTTATTTATCTAAAGAGGCTACAACTATCCCGCATACTTGCGGGTTATCACGGGTTGAAGCCATAGACAACCTTGAAGGGGGACTTCCCGGAAGTAGTGTGTCGATCTCGATTATAGGTGTACTCAGCGATGGGTAAGCACTCCTCCCATTCCTTGATGTTCTTCTTGATCAACACACGTAGAAGAGTGGAGAGCGTCCGGTTGGTGACTTCGGTTTGGCCATCGGTTTGTGGGTGGTATGCTGTGGAGAATAGAATCTTGATGTCGAGCTTGGCGCAAATGGTCTTCCAAAAGTAGCTTAAGAACTTGATTTCCCGGTCCGACACTATGGTCTTAGGCACTCCATGCAACGTCAAGATTTCCCTACAAAAAAGATTAGTAATATGTGAATCATCGTCTATCTTGTTGCATGGTATGAGATGTGCTATTTTTGAGAATCGGTCCACAACAACAAAGACGAAATCCTTTCTGTTTCTAGTTCTAGGCAAACCAAGCACGAAATCCATACTAATATCCTCCCATTGTTGATACAGAATTGGAAGTGGCATATGTAAACCATGAGATTGAGCTTTTGACATAGCTTTGCGGCATGTTGAGCATTTGTTGGTGAAGCGTGCCACATCGCGGAACATCTTTGGCCAAAAGTACTTGAAGGAGGGTGTGGCGAATGTCTTGTCGCGTCCAAAATGTCCCATGAGTCCACCTCCGTGAGCCTCTTGCAAAAGCAACAAACAAAGAGAAGACTCGGCTATGCAAAGCTTGTTAGCACGCATAAGGTAGCCATCTTTGAGATAAAAGTGCTCCCAACAAGTATGAGTAAGACATTTAGCATGAGGAAGTGCAAAAAAAGGATCATTCGCATAAAGATCTTTAATATGCTCAAAGCCAATCACGTTTAACTCAAGTGTAGTAACAAGCATGCATATGCGGGAAGAGCATCCGTGACAAGTTGTCTTTGCCTTTAATGTACTTGATCACATAAGGAAAAGACTCAATAAATTCACTCCATTTAGCAAGCCATTTATTCAAGTTAGTTTGACCTTTTAGGTACTTAAGTGTCTCATGATCGGTATGTATGACAAATTCATGTGGGCAAAGATAATGCTCCCAAACATGCAATACTTGCACTAAAGCATACAATTCTTTGTCATATATAGGATAGTTAAGTTGAGCACCGGAAGTTTTTCGCTAAAGTATGCAATGACTCGCTTTTCTTGCATCAAAACTCCACCAATTCCATGACCGCTAGCATCACAATGAACCTCAAAAGTTTTGGTGAAATTGGGTAATGCAAGAATTGGGGCATGTGTAAGCAAAGATTTTAGCTCATCAAATGCGGTAGATTGAGATGGTCCCCAAACAAAAGGTGCATTTTTCCTACTCAAAGAATGCAATGGTGCGGCAATAGTGCTAAAGTCTTTCACAAAGCGATGATAAAATCCCACTAGACTGAGAAAACTACGCATTTGTTGCAAATTAGTGGGTTGAGGCCAAGTTTTAATTGCTTCAATTTTAGACTCACCTACATGAACTCCCTTGGAAGACACAACCAAGCCCAAGAGAACGATCTTGTCAACACCAAAAGTGCATTTATCCATATTAGCATAGAGACGTTCTTTTCGAAGCATTTGCAAAACGGCCCTAATATGATTCACATGCTCTTTAAGTGATTTGCGAAACACAAGAATGTCGTCAAAGTAAACTACAACAAACACACCAATGTAAGGACGAAGCACATAATGCATAAGGCGCATGAAAGTACCGAGTGCTTCCGATAGACCCATAGGCATGACTAACCACTCATACAAACCAAACTTTGTTTTGAAAGCGGTTTTCCATTCATCACCCTCTTGTATGCGGATTTGGTAGTAACCACTTTTAAGATCAACTTTTGAGAAAATAGTTGCACTGCTAAGTTCATCTAGCATGTCGTCAAGGCATGGAATGGGATGCCTATTGAGAATGGTGATAGCATTGATAGGTCTACAGTCGGAACACATGCGAAAGCTACCGCCTCGTTTTGGCACAAGAATGACCTGTACGACACAAGGACTCAAACTTTCACGCACATGTCCATGATCTATGATATGTTGGACTTGTGTTTGTATTTCTTTAGTTTCTTTGAGGTTGACACGGTATGGGGCCTTGTTAGGAAGGGATGCGTTGGGGATGAGGTCGATCCAATGTTCGATGCCATGTAGAGGAGGGAGACCGGGAGGCAGCTCATCGGGAAAGACATCCGTGAGTTCCTGCAACAGGTTAGACAACACTAGAGGAAGAGCATTAGAAGTGTTAGTCTTTGCCACCTCATCTTTGCACACTAGGACGTAGTGGATGACAATCGAGGGGCTCTCACATACTTCTCCCATCTCTCTTTTTGTGGCAAAGAGGATTAGGTTTTTCTCTCGTGGTGAAGAGTCGCTCAATTTTGGCTTGTGGCGCTCACTCTCTCTTTGGTGGTTCACTTTCTCACTAGTCTCTCCACGATGGGTTGATGCTTGCTTGTCAGCGATCACTTGGCTTGGAGACATAGGTCGTAGTATGAACTCCATGCCCTTCATTTTGAAGCTATAGTGGGTTGTTCTCCCATTGTGGATGACACCATGGTCGAATTGCCAAGGTCTTCGCAAGAGAAGATGGCACATGGACATAGGAACCATGTCACACTCAATGGTGTCCTCGTAGGCGCCGATCTTGAAAGAAACGTGCACGATGTGCTCCGCTTGAATCGTGCCGGAGTCGCTTAGCCATTTAACCTTGTAGGGGCGAGGGTGCTTCTTCTTGACCAATTGCAGCTTGTGACATAGCTCTTCACTTGCCAAGTTATGGCAACTCGCTCCATCGATGATGACTTTCACGGAGCGCTCATTGATGTCGGCCTTGGTGTGGTAGATGTGACACCGTTGGTCTTCGTCTTGATGGTTTGGAGCGTCAAGACCTTGGGGACCACAAGAGCGGGGCTTGAGTCACTGTCGCAATATACTTGAGCATCATCGTCGTCGTTCACTTGACGGTGCATGGTGACATGCTAGATAGCTTCCATCTCATCTTCACTCATGGAGTAATACGTGCCATCATCATTGGCAATCATTGTTCCCTTGTTGATGCATTGGAAAGACTTTCCACCACATGTGAAGCACTTGATAGAACTTGTCTTGACGGGATCGTCCGGTGGTGCCAAAGAAGAAGTCTTGTTCTTGTAGTTGCTTGCCAGAGGGCGTGTCGAGGAAGGTGTTGCTTGCTTGAAGCTTGACTTGTCGCCGGTACTTGGCGATGCTCTAGTCGAGGTAGGAGGTGTCGAAGTCATAGTAGGTGTAGCTTGACTGTATGAGCCATAGGTCTTGGATGAGTACTTGGCGTACTTGAAGTCTTCTTGTACTTGTCGTTCCACCTTGGTCACTTGGTGAACGAGCTCGAGAAGGTTGGAGTAAGGTTGGAAGTCGGCGATCTTCCATATTGGGTGGTTGAGGCCATTCAAGAAGCGTGCCATTGTTTGCTCATCATCTTCTTTGACATTGGCTCGTATCATGGCAATCTCCATTTCTTAATAGTATTCTTCCACTGTCTTCGTGCCTTGTTTGAGTAGTTGCAACTTCTTGAAGAGATCTCCTATGTAGTATGTTGACACGAAGCGGGCTCACATGATGTTCTTCATTTGTATCCAAGATGTGATAGGTGGCTCGCCTTGCTCTAGTTGTTGCTCGATCACTTGTTCCCACCAAATGAGGACATAGTCTTGAAACTCAAGGGATGCCAGGGCAATCTTCTTTCCTCGTCGTAGATGTGAAGATGAAATATCTTGTCGACTTTCAATGCCCATGATAGGTAATCCTCGGGATCATTGCTTCCGGAGAACTTGGGCATGGTGAACTTGAGCTTGCCATTGCGGAGTTCCTCGTCATAGTGACGGTGTTGATGTCGCTCTTGTCGTGGAATAGGATCTTCACATACTTGGTCCGCTTGGTGTTGTTCTTGGCAAGGAGGATTCCCATTGTATTGTTGCTCTTGTCGGACTTGGGGTTCTTGACGAGGAGCTTGAGAACTTGTTGGTGTACTCTTGCTTGATAGTTCCTCTAGAATTTCTTCTCGAAGTGCTTCTTCTTGTTCTCGCGTTTGTCGGTTGCGGTCGGCAATAGTGCGATTAGCGTCTTCGAGGGCACGTTGCGCCTCAAGTGCTTGAGCTTCACGCCGTTGTTGTTGTAGACGGGCCGCCTCAGCGTCTTGCTCGTCTTGGTGTTGGCGCGCCCGATCTTCCTCTTTGTGGAGGTGGCGTCGCCTTTCTTGTGCTAGAAGTTTCTCTTGAGGGTCAATGCCATGAAGAGGATTATGGTTAGCTTGATGGTCTTGGCGCGCGGCTCATCGAGGAGTGTTAGATGTCGGAGTACTTGAGCCGGAGATGGTGTCATCGGAGTGTCGACTTGAGCGGCTTCGTCTTGAGTAGGACGATGAGGTAGCAGAGCAGTTGACTAACAAGGCACAAATTTCATCCATTCCTGCATTGCTCTCTTGTTTTTGTTCATCGAGCTTGTTGTCAAAGTAGTCTCTTGTACGTTGCTCAGAGAGGCATAAGTCGGTGGTAAGATGGTCGATGCGGTTGCTCATTGCTTGTTGTTCTTGATGCAAAGCTCGTTGTGCACCAAAGAGGTGTTGCTTGGTGACGTAGGAGGTCATGTTGTCGTCTTGCTTGATGAAGAGTGGGTTGGTAGAAGAACTCGACCTATCCATCATGTGAAAGTGGAGGTGAGTAGGAAAGTGAGAGAACAAAACCAAAGTTACCTTTTCGGAAGATTGTGGATGTAACAAGTACGATCCCACGTGATGCTATAATAGGAGAATTAGTACCGGGTATTATTTCTCACACCTACAAGTAAATGGCTTATAGGGGAGCTCGGTTAGGAAGTGGCACAAATAATTAAAGCAAATGTTAGTCAAGATGTTGATAAAGTTGAGAAGATTCATAAATGGCAAATAAGACAAATAGATCAAACCCAAGGATAACACTAGGAACACACACACGGAAGATAGATGGGATCCGCACAACCAAGGGGTGAGCTCTAAGATGTGGAACCATAGACAATGCTCTTGTTGTACGGATACAACAGAGACGCTAGCTCGATTGCTCTAATGGGTTGGATACGCTAGTGCACCAACCTAATAGAGAAACGGGTCATCTCACTATCCCAAGTATGCTTATGTATGTACTGACCAAGATGAAGTAACTATGCTATGAGGCTCGATGCTATTGCTTATAAGCTCTTTGCTTCTCTTCTCTTTTGCTTAAAAGCTTTTCTTTGTCTTCTTTTTTTGACTATACCACAATGCTTGATATGCGAGCAACAATGCGAGATAACAAGTAGTATTTGAACGGGAGAGATGTAACACTGATGGCGCACTAAGGCGTGGCCCAACAATACTCAACAAGCTAGTTTCGATGGGTAAGCTACGCAAAAGAGGCTCGAAGCTATCAAAGTAATGGCAAGGGTGGCACAAAGGCATCATCGAGGTTACCGTCCTTGCTTATGTTTGGTATGAAGGTAATGTTGGTCGAAACCGATGTGGAGTCCTAGTCGATGGTCGAGTGGCGGTGATGATGACCTCGAATCGCGCCTAAGTAGCCAAAACACCTTAGGACACGGGAGAAACCGAGACCCAAAACTCAAACAACCACGTGAAATGGTGCGGAAGAACACAAGTGATAGTGGTGAACCAAATGAAGCAAAACAAAAAATGGCCGAAAGTCCCTGGATAGTCCATTCGCATGGGGTAAGTGAGGCCCGTGTTCACGGGGTCCCGATGGCCCGTGTGCACGTGGTCCTCTGCGAGTCGGCCGAAATGCTCCGGATCCGTGGTAATTTCCAAGTTTGAGGCCAAATTCGATGGATGGATGGGTGGGAAAGATGGTAGGGGGTAGATCCACTTGCGAAACACCAAATTTGTGCATCAAATCAACCAAATTTCATAAGATCAAACAAATTACAAGAAAATTTTTGGGGCTATTGGTGGGGATTTTCGGATTAGGACGACAAACTACAAAATCAAGCTAGAAAGTGGAAGGTAGGGACTCCAAGATGTGAATCAACCTTGCTCATGATACCAAGATGTTGTAGGGTAGAACCCTAAGATGGATCTTTTCACACTTGGAGGGGGAAAAGGATGAACACCAAGAAACACAAAGAGGAAATCACTCCAACAATACCCAATTACACATCTACTAGAATAGCAACACAACATCCACAAGTTCACAAACACAACAAAAGGAAAGATACAATGGATAAGTTCTTCCCACTCCTAGGAGATGAGGTCTTGATGATGGTAGTCTTGTCCAAGATGGAGGTCTTGATATCCACAAGTGGATCTCCTCCAAAGAAGCCCTGGTCTCCAATGGAGGTGGTAGAAGGAGCAAAGCTCTCAAATTCTCATCTATGTCTTTGCTAACCCTAAACATGGTCCTAGGTACGACTTATATAGCTTTGGGGTCGAAGGACATAGAGAGGAGGGCGAAGGGGCAATCTCAGCCGGCCATCCTGGGAGGCCCGTGCGCACGGGGTAAGTTGGGCCCGTGCGCACGATACACGCCCGTGCGCACGGGGTGCTACAGCAGTAGCTCCCTGTGTAGTCCGTGAGCACGGGGTCTCGGGGGCCCGTGTGCATGGGGTCGCCTGGGACTTCCTGTCCAGCTGCTGTTCGGCTTGTCTTCATCCTTGGTGACTTGGGTCACTTCTCCTTGGACTTGGGGGTGTTCCTCAGCTGCTTGGAAGGGTTCCTCTTCGTACCTAATGATGCATAGAGTATTTTGGTGAGGTAGCAACCAAGTTCCACTTGTATCCATATGCATGTTAACTAGGAAGGAGTTTACCTCGGTTGCCATTGCACGTGCTCTAGCTCTTGTCATGGGTCCAAATGGGGCTTGATGTGTTGGTGTAGAGTCCATGGAGATGATGGAAGGATGCTCCGCATCAATGTTCCATGTTGGAACATGGATATCTTGGAATATCACAATATTTTTTATTTAATTAATGCACATATATAATTGCTAAATGGTGGAAGGCTTGGACTTTTGCCTAGTGTTTTGTTCCACTCTTGCCGCCCTAGTTTCTGTCATACCGGTGTTATGTTCCTTGATTTTGCGTTCCTAACACGGTCGGGGTATATGGGCCCCCCTTGTCAGTTCGCTTCGAATAAAACTCTTCCAGCAAGGCCCAACATTGGTTTTAACATTTGCCCAACATAATAAACGTGATATTAAATTTGACGCATAGGGAGTTATCGCTAAGGAGTAATTTAACATAATACAGGTGGGGCCAGTGATGATGGTGCTGGTCCAAATTGGGCGATGTTCGAAGGCCCCTGGGCAACTAGGGTCTCAGCCAACCCGACGTCTTACCCATCGGGTGTACCCTAAGAACGAAATACGTGCGACTCCTATCAGACTAGGTAGCTGCATCGGGTGGTCTTGCTGGATTTGTTTTACCATTGTCGAAATGTCTTGTGAACCGGGATTCCGAGCTTGATTGGGTTGTTCTGGGAGGAGGATTTTCCTCTGTTGATCGTGAGAGCTTGTTGTGGGCTAAGTTGGGACACCCCTGTAGGGTTTAAACTTTTGAAAGTCGTGCCCACGGTTATGTGGCAGATGGGAGTTTTTAATACCCGCTTGTATAGAACTTGACATCAGATCCGAAATAAAATACATGAACCGCGTGCATAACCATGACCGTCTCTTTTTGAGTGAGATCGAGAAGAGAACACAGTGGGGTCATGTTTGAACAAAAGTAGTTCAGGATCACTTCTTGATCATTACTAGTTTGCGAACGTTTGCGTAGTTTCTCACCTTATTCTTGTACTCGTAAGTTAGCCACCATATAATGCTTACTGCTTGTTGCAACCTCACCACTTATCCATTCCATACCCATTAAGCTTTGCTATTCTTGATACCCATGGTAATGGGATTGCTGAGTCCTCGTGGATTATAGATTACTAGAACAACAGTTGCAAGTACAGGTAATGCGATGATCATAGTGTGAGAGCGATGTTTACTTGTTTTGGAGTTCTTCTTCTACTTATTCTTCGATTGAGGGATAGGTTCCTGGTCGGCAACCTGGGCTAGCAGGGTGGATGTCGTTTGAGTTTTTCATTTGTGTTTCATCCGTAGTCGAATGCCTCTCTTCTGTATGATGTTTGTTGTATTTATGTGGCATTTGTATGCCCTTTGTATGTATCCCCATCTATTATGTAATGGTACGATGTAATGACATCCACCTTGCAAAAGCGTCTTCAATATGCGTCTCTATCCTTGGCGGGACCTTTGAGTCCCTCTCGGATATGATCACATATTGGGCATGACAAGTTGGTATTAGAGCTTGACACCAGATCCGAAATAAAATACGCCAACCACGCGCGTAACCATGACCGTCTCTTTTTGAGTGAGTTCGAGAATAGAACTCGGTGGGGTTATGTTTGAATGTAAGTAGTTCAGGATCACTTCTTGATCATTACTAGTTTGCGAACATTTGCGTAGTTTCTCACCTTATTCTTGTACTCGTAAGTTAGCCACCATATAATGCTTAGTGCTTGCTGCAACCTCACCACTTATCCATTCCATACCCATTAAGCTTTGCTAGTCTTGATACCCATGGTAATGGGGTTGCTGATTTCTCGTGGCTCACAGATTACCACAACAATAGTTGGAGGTACAGGTAATGTGATGATCATAACACGAGACAGATGTTTACTTGATTTGGAGTTCTTCTTCTTCTTCTTCTTCTTCTTCTTCTTCTTCTTCTTCTTCTTCTTCTTCTTCTTCTTCTTCTTCTTCGAATGAGGGATAGTGATGTAGGGCAGAATCCTATGGGGCCAATCTTTCACGTTTGGAGTGGATCCTAGGGGGAACACGAAGAACGTGCAGAACAACACGAGGGAAATCATGAGGGAAAAACAAGAGAAACACTCAACCGACACGAAATTGATCACACAAGTGCTAGATCATCGAGGAACAAAGTAACACGAGATCCAAAGTCAACAAGGGACAATACAAGAGTAACCATTCTTCTCCGTGAGGAGGTCTTGATTGTCTTCTCTGGATGGAGGCCTTGAATACCGATGGATCTTCTCCGAAGAGGTGCGGTCCCTCATGAGGAGTAGATCCGGTACGGATGAGAAATGCTCTATCTCAAATGAGCTCTCACAATGCTAACCCTAGAACGTAGGTGGAGGGGGAGTATATATAGTCTAAGGGGCGAAGGGGTACATGGGCCACGGCCCGGAGGCGCTGCACACAGGCAGGAGGGGGCCGGATGTCCGGGCACTTGCGACGGGCCAGATGTCCGAGCTGACGGGCCGTATGTCCGGGCTGGTGGAGTTGGCCCTATTGCTCTTTGGATGGATGGGGCCGGATGTCCGGGCAGAGGGGCCGGATGTCCGGTGCTTCAGGAGAGGCCGGATGTCTGGGGTGGCGACCGGATGTCCTGGCTAATGGGGTAACCTTCTGTGCTCCCTGGCCGCCTTGTCCGGATGTCTGGGTCGGAGGCCGGATTTCCAGTGAGGGGTGCCGGATGTCCAGGCTGGACTCCGGATGTCTGGTCCCTGTAGCTTCTTCTGCAGGCTCCTGGCCGTGTAGATCTCCAGGGGCCGGATGTCCGGGGTCCTGGCCGGATGTCCGGTGCCTGGAGGCTGTTCTTGCCTTCTTCCGTTGGTTCTCTTCTTCCGTGGACTTGGTGTCTTGACCATCTTCATGTGCATCCTCGGGAGGGTCCTCTTGGTACTTAATCATGCACAACATTCCTGATTTAGGCAGTAGACATGTCTCGAGAGGATCATGTGATATATCACTAAGGAGAGAAGCCACCTCAGTCTCGAGAGCTCTAGCTCGTGCTCTAGTCATGGGTCCTCTTGGTGCTTGGTGAGATGATGGAAGGTCCATGGGGATGACCGAAGGATGCTCCGCATCATCTCCCCCCTTGGGAAAGATCCGACCTCGGATTGAAATCCCCATCACCTTGGTACGGGGAGAGATCAGAGACGTTGAAGAGGTCGCTCACGTTGTACTTGTCGCATGGGAGGTTGATCTTGTAAGCGTTGTTGTTGTAGCATGCTAGTACCTTGAAGGGTCCATCGGCTCGAGGGAGAAGTTTGGACTTGCATTCATTGGGGAAGCGGTCCTTGCGAATGTGTAGCCACACGAGGTCTCCAATGTTGAATATCATGGGATGCTTGTTGATGTTGAGCTTGGTCGCAAGTCATTGTACTTGTCGCTCAATGGTGTGCCTTGTATCCTCATGCATCTTCTTGATGTAGCTTGCACGGGCACTTGCGTCGAGGTTGGTGCGCTCTTGTAGAGGAAGAGGTAGAATATCCAATGGGGACAATGGATTGAAGCAGTAGACGACCTCGAAAGGGGACTTGCCGGTCGTCGAATGTCTTGCACGGTTGTAGGCGTACTCGGCAATGGGTAGACACTCCTCCCACTCCTTGATGTTATTCTTGATCAAAACGTGAAGTAGAGTGGAGAGCGTACGGTTCGTCACCTCCGTTTGGCCGTCGGTTTTAGGATGGTATGCGGATGAGAACAAGAGCTTGATTCTGAGCTTGGCGCATAGCGTCTTCCAAAAGTAACTCAAGAACTTGACATCATAGCCGGAGACGATTGTCTTTGGTACTCCATGGAGTCGCAAGATTTCCCTACAAAATAGATTTGCAATGTGTGAAGCATCGTCTATCTTGTTGCATGGAATGAAATGTGCCATCTTAGAAAACCTGTCCACAACAACAAACACGGAATCCTTTCCGTTTTGAGTTCTAGGCAAACCAAGTACAAAATCCATGCTAATGTCTTCCCAAGGTTGATAAGGAATAGGAAGCGGCATGTAAAGACCATGGGATTGAGCTTTAGACTTAGCTTGCGACATGTAGAGCATTGGTTGGTGAAGCGTGAGACGTCGCGGAACATCTTGGGCCAAAAGTCGTTCTTGGAGAGCATGGCGAATGTCTTGTCGCGACCAAAGTGTCCCATGTTCCGCCTCCATGAGCCTCTTGCAAAAGGAGCAAACGAAGAGAAGACTCGGGAAAGCAAAGTTGGTTAGCTCTCATAAGATAATCATCTTTGAAGTAATATTGTTCCCAAGATGTATGCGTCAAACACTTAGCATAAGGAATACCAAAAGATGGATCATTAGCATACAAATCTTTTATGTGCTCAAAGCCAATAACATTCAATTCAAGTTTAGTGACAAGCGTGCATATGCGTGAGAGTGCATCCGCAACTACATTTTCCTTACCCTTAATGTACTTGATTACATAGGGGAAAGTTTCAATGAATTCACTCCATTTGGCATGACGCTTGTTCAACATAGTTTGACCTTTTAAGTACTTAAGCGTTTCATGATCGGTATGGATGACCAATTCATGAGGTCTAAGATAATGTTCTCAAACATGTAGCACACGCACTAAAGCATACAATTCTTTGCCATAGATGGGATAGTTAAGTTGAGCAGTGTAGAGTTTTTCACTAAAGTATGCAATGGCTCATTTTTCTTGCATCAAAACTACGCCAATTCCGACACCACTTGCATCACAATGAACCTCAAAAGTTTTTTCAAAATTGGGCAAGGCAAGAATCAGAGCATGAGTAAGCAAAGATTTGAGATCATCAAAAGAGGTGGATTGCAAAGATCCCCAAACAAAAGGAGCATTCTTCTTACTCAACGCATGCAAAGGAGCGACAATAGTGCTAAAGTCTTTCACAAAGCAACGATAAAAACCTGCAAGACCGAGAAAGCTACGCACTTGTTGCAAATTGGTGGGTTGGTGTCAAGTTTTAATTGCTTCAATTTTAGATTAGTCAACATGGACACCCTTGGAAGAAACGACAAAACCCAAGAAAACAAGTTTGTCAACACCAAACGTGCACTTTTTCATGTTGGCATAAAGACGTTCCTTATGAAGCGTTTGCAAAACAGCCCTAACATGCTTTAGATGCACTTTCATGGATTTTCTAAACACAAGAATATCATCAAAGTAAACAACAACAAACACTCCAATATAAGGTCGAAGTACAAAATGCATAAGACACATGAAAGTTCCGCGAGCTTCCGATAAACCCATAGGCATAACTAACCACTCGTACAGGCCAAATTTGGTTTTGAAAGCAGATTTCCATTCATCACCTTCTTGTATGTGGATTTGATAATAGCCACTTTTAAGATCGATTTTTGAGAAAAAGGCGGCACCGCTAAGTTCATCAAGCATATCATCTAAGCGAGGAATGGGATGCCTATAATGAAAGGTAATAGCATTGATGCGTCTACAATCAGAACACATGCAATAACTTCCATCTTGCTTAGGGACAAGTATAACCAGAACGGCACAAGGGCTTAAGCTTTCACGTACATGACCGTTGTCGATTAGTTGTTGTACTTGTTGTTGGATCTCCTTAGTTTCTTCGGGGTTGACGCGGTATGGAGCTTTTTTTGGTAGGGGCGCTGCGGGGATGAGGTCGATTCGATGCTCAATGCCTCGTAGAGGAGGTAGACCCGGAGGTAGCTCATCGGGGAAAACATCTTGGAATTCCTGCAAAAGAGATTGAAACACTAAAGGTAGCTAGTGAGAGGTGTTGGTTTTTGGGTCTCCATCCTTGCACACAAGGACAAAGTGCATAACACTCGATGGGTTCTCACACACTTCTCTCATCTCAACTTTGGTGGCAAATAGGACTAGGTTTTTCTCTCTAGGCGAAGAGGCTCTCAAGTTTGGCTTTTGGCTCTCACTCACTTTTTGGGGATCACTTTCTCACTCTTCTCTCCACGATGGGTGGCTTGCTTGTCGGCTATCACTTGACTAGGAGACATAGGTCGTAGCACATACTCCTTCCCTTTCATCTCCAAGCTATAGTGATTGGTACGCCCGTTGTGGATGACACCACGGTCGAATTGCCATGGCCTACCAAGGAGGTGGCAAACGGACATTGGGATGACATCACACTCCAAAGTGTCCTCATATGCACCAATTTTGAAGGAGACTTGGACCGTATGCTCAACTCGTATAGTGGCAGAGTCACTTAGCCATTGGACTTTGTATGGGTGCTGGTGCTTCATCTTGACCAATTGAAGCTTGGAGCATAGTTCTTCACTTGCCAAGTTGTGGCAACTACCTCCATTGATGATGACCTTGACGGACCTTCCATTGATGCCGGCCTTTGTATGGAAGATGTGGCATCGCTGGTCTTGCTCTTGTTGATGTTGAAGAGTCAAAACTTTGGAGACAACGAGAGAGGGGTTCGAATCCTCATCACAAAAGACTTGATCATCTTCATCCTTATTCACGCACCGGTGCATGGCCACTTGATCAAGGTCTTCCATCTCCTCGTCACTCATGGATTCATAGGTTCCATCATCGTTGAGGATCATGGTGCGCTTGTTTGTGCATTCGTAGGACTTGTGGCCTTGGCCGCCGCAAGTGAAACACTTGAAGGAGCTTGTCTTGACGGTCTCATCGGTCAGAGTAGATGATGAAGCACGCGGCTTGAAGTTGCTTGTAGTAGTAGGAAGACGACTCGAGTTTGTCGAAGCTTTCTTGTAACTTGACTTGTCGTTGTTGGTTGTAGATGGCTTGGTTGAGGTAGAAGTTGGAGCAGTCGTTGAAGCTTGGTTGTTGGAGAAGCCGTAGGTCTTGGATGAGTACTTGGCATACTTGAAGTCATCTTGCACTTGACGTTCCGCCTTTGTAGCTTGATGCACGAGTTCAATGAGGTTGGAGTAGGGTTGGAAGTTAGCAATCTTCTTGATGGGATGATTGAGTCCATTCAAGAAACGTGCCATAGTTTGCTCATCATCTTATGTGACATTGGCTCGAATCATGGCTATCTCCATTTCCTTGTAGTATTCTTCAACACTCTGTGTTCCTTGCTTGAGGAGTTGGAGTTTCTTGAAGAGGTCGCGGTTGTACTAGGTGGGCACAAAACGTGCTCGCATGACATCCTTCATTTGAACCCAAGTGGTGATTCGAGGTTCACCTCTTGCTTCTCGGCGCTCAAGGAATTGTTCCCACCATATGAGCACATAGTCTTGGAACTCAAGTGATGCCATAGCGATCTTCTTCTCTTCCTCATAGTTTTGCAAACGAAAGATTTTGTCGACCTTCAATGCCCATGAGAGGTACTCTTCGGGATCATTGCTTCCATTGAACTTGGGCATTGTGGATTTGAGCTTGCCATAGCATTACTGTTCATTGTGTTGTTGGCGATGGTGATGATGACGCCCTTGGCGTGGAGGATAATCATCCTCATGTTGCTCTTGGCTTGGATGAAGTCCATGATCAACTTGCTCTTGTTGAACTTGAGGTTGAGGTTGAGCTTGACGAGCTTGTGGAGGAGCTTGAGGTACTGGACGTTGCACTCGTGGTTGGTAGTTCCACTCTTGAATTTCTTCTCGAAGTGCTTCCTCTTGATTGCGCCGTTCGCGATTGCGGTTGGCGATGGCTCGACTTGATTCTTGAAGGGTACGATGCGCCTCAAGAGCTTGTGCTTCACGTTGTTGTTGTTGAAGACGTTGAGCCTCGGCGTCTTGTTCCTCTTGATGTAGACGCGCTCGTTCTTCCTCTTGGCAACGTAGACGTTATCCTTCGTCAGCTTGAGAAAACGCAACTTGATGTGGTGGAGGACAAAGTTCTTGCTCAGCGACTTGCTCTTGTGAATGCTTGGCGTTTAGAGGATTGCGAGATGCATGACGGTCTTGACGCACGGCTCGTCGAAGAGTGTTCGATGTCGGTATACTTGAGCCGGAGAAGGTGTCGTCGGAGTGTCGACTTGAGCGGCTTCGTCTTGAGTATGAAGAAGTTGAAGGAGGACGGTTCACCAACAAGGCGCGGATCTCGTCCATCCTTGCATCGTTCTCTTGCTTGTGAGCGTCGAGCTTGTTGTCGAAGTAGTCCTTGGTACGTTACTCAGAGATTCGCAAGTCGGTGGCGAGGTTGTCGATGCAGTCGGTCATAGTTTGTTGCTCTTGATGCAAGGCTCGTTGTGCACCAAAGAGGTGGCTCTTGGTGACGTATGATGACATGTTGTCGTCTTGCTCGATGAAGAGTGGGTTGGTAGAAGTACTTGGCCTATCCATCATTCCAAGCAAAATGTGAGTGGTAGAAAGAGAAGAACTTATACCAATGTACCTTGACCGATGTTTACGATGAATCAAGTTCACTCATATGCGGACAATGAAATAGCACTATTGGTACCAATTCTTGTCGGTTCTCACACCTACACAAGTAAAAGCTTATGGTGGAGCTTGGTTAGGATGGTGGCACAAAATTTGATGCAATTGTAAGTGAGCTTCAATAATGTTGGAAAAGATTCACAAATGTGCAAATGCAACAAGTAGACCAAGCAAGTGGAGGTACACAGAAACACACACGCAAATAGATAAGTGGGGTTGTGCAAACCAAAAATGAGCCAAAATGTGGAATCCACGAAAATGCTCTTGTTGCACAATACACGAGAGACGCTAGCACGATTGCACAATAGGCGGATACGGAACTTGTGCACAACCTACTAGGCAAAAATGCAACGACCTCTATCCCAAGTATGCTATATGTATGGTATTTCGGTGCTATGATCCAAGATGATCGAGTATGACAATATTAATGTTGTATGATGCTATGGTTCTTGCTTATAAGCTCTTTGATTATCTTTTCTCTTTGCTTAAAAGCTTGGGTGGCTCTTTCACTTTTGAGCTCTTTTCTCATGCAAAACTTCACAAACCAAGATAGCAATTGTGTATGCGATGACAACTTTGTGATACAAAAGTTGATGCCAAGATATGCACCACTATGGTATGGTATGTATGCTATGGAGTATGATCACTAATGTGCACAAGTCTCATTGCCGGCAATACTCAATGGCTAGTCTCGATGGGTAAGCTACGCAAATGTAAGGCCATGTGGGTATCAATGCAATTGCAAGGTATGAGAAAGATGTCGTCGAAGTTACCGTCTTTGGCGATGATGAGTAGTCGATGGGGATGAGTGGTGGTGATGTTGACGTCGAACCGTACCTATATAGCTGAAACACAATAGGACACGATAACCACAACCCACAATCTCAAAGACCAAAACGTGTCAAAATCGTTGTAGGAGGTAGCGGTGAGCGGTGGTGGTGCTTGCGGAAAGCGGAGGTGGTATGCGGAAGTAAACATGGAGAATGGGGTTGCTGCTACCAGGGGCCAGATGTCCGGGCCAATGGCCGGATGTACGGGATGCCGGATGTCCGGTGGACACGAGCGGATGTCCGGGCTCCTGGATCGGGGACGAACACGATGAATTCCACGAGAAAAAGGGCAACTCCGGGGCAAAATTCGGACGAATTGGTGGATGGAAATCGCGGAGAAGGTGGGGAAAAGCTAGAAACACTTGATGCAAAGCAGATCAGTGGATCAAATCCAACAAAACTTCATCACACCAACAAATCACAAAGAAAATTTGGGGCTATTTTTGGTGGGGAATTTTCGGATTTAGGACGAAAACAAAAAAAAATCAAGCTAGAACACACGGGGTAGGGACTCCAAAAACGTGATCAACGTGGCTCATGATACCAAGATGATGTAGGGCGGAACCCTATGGGGCCGATCTTTCACGTTTGGAGTGGATCCTATGGGGAACACGAAGAACGCGCGGAAGAATACGAGGGAAATCACAAGGGAAAAACAAGAGAAACACTCAACCGACACGAAATTGATCACACAAGTGCTACATCATCGAGGCACAAAGTAACACGAGATCCAAAGTCAACAAGGGACGATACAAGAGTAACCGTTCTTCTCCGTGACGAGGTCTTGATTGTATTCTCCGGATGGAGGCCTTGAATCCGGATGGATCTTCTTCGAAGAGGTGCGGTCCCTCACGAAGAGTAGATCCGGTACGGATGAGCAATGCTCTATCTCAAAGGAGATATCACAATGCTAACCCTAGAACGTAGGTGGAGGGGAGTATATATAGTCTAAGGGGCGAACAGGTACATGGGCCACGGCCCGGAGGCGCTGCACGCAGGCAGGAGGGGGTCGGATGTCCGAGCGTCGGGCCGGATGTCCGGGCGCTCGCGACGGGCTAGATGTACGGGCTGACGGGCCGGATGTCCGGGCTGGTGGAGTTGGCCCTGTTACTCTCTCGATGGACAGGGCCGGATGTCCGGGTGGAGGGGTCGGATGTCTGGTGCTTCAGGAGACGCCGGATGTCCGGGGTGGCGACCGGATGTCCTGGCTGATGGGGCAACCTTCTGTGCTCCTTGGACGCCTTGTCCGGATGTCTGGGCCAGAGGCCGGATTTCTGGTGAGGGGGGCCGGATGTCCGGGTTGGACGCCGGATGTCCAGTCCCTGTAGCTTCTTCTGCAGGCTCCTGGCCATGTAGATCTCCACGGGCCAGATGTCCGGGGTCCTGGCCGGATGTACGGTGCCTGGAGTCTGTTCTTGCCTTCTTCCGTTGGTTCTCTTCTTCCGTGGACTTGGTGTCTTGACCATCTTTATGTGCATCCTCGGGAGGGTCCTCTTGGTATCTAATCATGCACAACATTTGATGCGGAGCAACCTTCGGTCATCCCCATGGACCTTCCATCATCTCACCAAGCACCAAGAGGACCCATGACTAGAGCACGAGCTAGAGCTCTCGAAACCGAGGTGACTTCTCTCATTAGTGATATATCACATGATCCTCTCGAGACATGGCTACTACCTCAATCCGGAATGTTGTGCATGATTAGGTACCAAGAGGACCCTCCCGAGGATGCACATGAAGATGGTCAAGACCCCAAGTCCACAGAAGAATAGAACCAATGGAAGAAGGCAAGAGCAGCCTCCAGGCACCGGACATCCGGCCAAGACCCCGGACATCCGGCCCCTGGAGATCTACATGGCCAGGCCTCTGCAGAAGAAGCTACGGGGACCGGACATCCGGCCCCCCTCACCGGAAATCCGACCAAAATCCCGGACATCTGGCACCAGTGTCCAGGGAGCACAGAAGGTTGCCCCGACAACCCGGACATCCAGCCAGCACCTCAGACATCCGACGCCTCCCGAAGCAGCGGACATCTGGCCCCTCCGAGTGGACATCCGGCGTCGCCCATCCAGAGAACAGAACGGCCAGCTGCACCAGCCCGGACATCCGGCCCTTTAGCCCGGACATCCGGCCCCTCGCGAGCCACCGAACATCCGGCCCGACGCCCGGACATCCGTCCCTCCCTGTCTGCGAACAGTGTAAGGGCCGAGGCCCATGTACCACTATAGGGGCACAAGAGCATTTTCGTGGATTTCACATTTTGGCTCACTTTTGGTTTGCACAATCCCACTTATCTATTTGCATGCGTGTTTCCGTGTACCACTACTTGCTTGGTCTACTTGTTGCATTTGCAAATTTGTGAATCTTTTCCAACATTATTAAAGCTCACTAACAATTGCATCAAATTTTGTGCCACCATCCTAACCAAGCTCCACCATAAGCTTTTACTTGTGTAGGTGTGAGAACCAACAAGAATTGGTACCAATAGTGCTATTTCATTGGCCGCATTTGAGTGAACTTGATTCATTGTCAACATTGGTCAAGGTACATTGGTATAAGTTCTTCTCTTTCTACCACTCACATTTTGCTTGGAATGATGGATAGGCCGAGTACTTCTACCAACCCACTCTTCATCGAGCAAGACGACGACATGCCATCATACGTCACCAAGAGCCACCTCTTTGGTGCACAACGAGCGTTGCATCAAGAGCAACAAGGAATGAACGACCGCATCGACAACCTCGCCACCGACTTGCGACTCTCCGAGCAACGTACACGAGACTACTTCGACAACAAGCTCGACGCGCACAAGCAAGAGAATGATGCAAGAATGGATGAGATCCGCGCCTTGTTGGTGAACCGTCCTCCTTCAACTTCTTCATACTCAAGACGGAGCCACTCAAGTCGACACTCCGACGACTCCTTCTCCGGCTCAAGTACACCATCATCGAACACTCTTCGACGAGCCGCGCATCAAGACCGTCATGCATCTCGCAACCCGCTACATGACAAGCATTCACAAGAGCAAGTCGATGAGCAAGTCCCTTGTCCTCAATCAAACCAAGTTGCTTTTTCTCAAGCTCAAGAACGACAGCGACTACGGTGCCAAGAAGAAAAACGAGCGTGTCTATACCAAGAGGAACAAGATGCCGAGGCTCAACGTCTTCAAAAACAACAACGAGAAGTTCAAGCTCTTGAGGCGCAACGTGCCCTACAAGAATCAAGTCGAGTCATCGCCAACCCCAATCGCGAACAGTGCAATCAAGAGGAAGCCCTTCGAGAAGAAATCCAAGAGAGGAACTACCAACCGCGCGTGCAACGTCAAGTTCCTCAAGCTCCTTCACAAGCTCGTGAAGCTCCACCTCAACCTCAAGTTCAACAAGAGCAAGTTGATCATGGACTTCCTCCATGCCAAGAGCAACATGAGGATGATTACCCTCCACGGCAAGGGCGTCATCATCACCATCGCTAACAACACAATGAAGAGCAACGCTATGGCAAGCTTAAATTAACAATGCCCAAGTTCAATGGAAGCAATGATCCCGAAGAATACCTCTCATGGGCATTGAAGGTCGACAAAATCTTTCGTTTGCATAACTATGAGGAAGAGAAGAAGATTGCTATGGCATCACTTGAGTTCCAAGACTATGTGCTCATATGGTGGGAACAAGTCCTTGACTGCCGACAAGCAAGAGGTGAACCTCCAATCACCACTTGGGCTCAAATGAAGGAAGTCATGTGAGCACGTTTTGTGCCAACCTACTACAACCGCGATATCTTCAAGAAACTCCACCTCCTCAAGCAAGGAACAAAGAGTGTTGAAGAATACTACAAGGAAATGGAGATAGCCATGATTCGAGCCAATGTCACGAAAGATGAGGAGCAAACAGTGGCACGATTCTTGAATGGACTCAATCATCCCATCAAGAAGATCGCCGACTTCCAACCCTACTCCAACCTCATTGAGCTCGTGCATCAAGCTACAAAGGCAGAACGTCAAGTGCAAGATGACTTCAAGTACGCCAAGTACTCATCCAATACCTACGGCTTCTCTAACAACCAAGCTTCAACAACTCCTCCAACCTCTACATCAACCAAGCCTTCTCCAAGCAATGACGACAATTCAAGTTACAAGAAAACTTCAGCAAGTTCAAGTCGTCTTGCTCCTACTACAAGCAACTTCAAGTCGCGTGCTTCATCATCTACTCCGACCGATGAGACCGTCAAGACAAGCTCCTTCAAGTGTTTCACTTGTGGCGGCCGAGGCCACAAGTCTTATGAATGCACAAACAAGCGCACCATGATTCTCAACAATGATGGCACATATGACTCCATGAGTGATGAGGAGATGGAAGCTCTTGAGCAAGTGGCGATGCACCGGCGCGTGAACAAGGATGAAGATGATCAAGTCTTTTGTGATGAGGATTCGAGCCCCACTCTCGTTGTATCCAAGGTCTTGACTCTTCAACATCAACAAGAAGAAGACCAAAGATGCCACATCTTCCACACAAAGGCTGGCATCAATGGACGATCCGTCAAGGTCATCATCGATGTAGGTAGTTGTCACAACTTGGCAAGTGAAGAACTATGCTCCAAGCTTCAATTGGTCAAGAGGAAGCACCTGCACCCCTACAAGGTTCAATGGCTAAGTGACTCCGGCACTATACGAGTTAAGCATACGGTCCAAGTCTCCTTCAAAATTGGTGCCTATGAAGACACTTTGGAGTGTGATGTGGTCCCTGTCGGTGTCAAAACCGGTGGATCTCGGGTAGGGGGTCCCGAACTGTGCGTCTAGGCGGATGGTAACAGGAGACAAGGGACACAATGTTTTTACCTAGGTTCGGGCCCTCTCAATGGAGGTAAAACCCTACTCCTGCTTGATTAATATTGATGATATGGGTAATACAAGAGTTGATCTTCCACGAGATCAGAGAGGCTGAACCCTAGAAGCTAGCCTATGGTATGATTGTTGTTCGTCCTACGGACTAAAACTCTCCGGTTTATATAGACACCGGAGAGGGCCTAGGGTTACACAGAGTCGGTTACAATGGGAGGAGATCTTCATATCATATCGCCAAGCTTGCCTTCCACGCCAAGGAAAGTCCTATCCGGACACGGGACGAAGTCTTCAATCTTGTATCTTCATAGTCCGGGAGTCCGGCCAAAGGTCATAGTCTGGCCATCCGGACACCCCCTAATCCAGGACTCCCTCAGTAGCCCCTGAACCAGGTTTCAATGACGATGAGTCCAGCGCGCAAATTGTCTTCGGCATTGCAAGGCGGGTTCCTCCTCCGAATACTTCATAGAAGATGTTGAACACAAGGATAGTGTCCGGCTCTGCAAAATAAGTTCCACATACCACCATAGAGAGAATAATATCTGCACAAATCTAATCTGCTGACGTATTCCGCAGTGTGACATCACGCCATGGCCAAGCCTTTATTCGAATCATTTTACTGTCCCACCTCAGCTTTTTTAGCGAGGCGGTTTCCTTGGCACGTCTTGTCAAAGCAGAGATCGTGTCCCCTTATTCCGGGATTCTCATCAATACAGGCGTGGGTAACCCAACCGCGCCATTAACCGTGGCGCTTGGGAGATAAGTGAGTTTTATTAGGCTGGTGGGGGCTTGTAGTTTTGGCCGCCCATATAAGGGGATAAGGATCTACCCTTTCCATTTACGCCTTCTTCCTCCTTTGCTTATCCATCCCTGCGCACTCGAGCTCCAGCGCCCAAGTCCGCAATTCCCACCTCAACCTTCTCCAATCATGTCCGGAGCGGGAGGTAGATGGATGGCCTCCTCCGTCACGGAGGGACAAATCAAAAAGTTGAGGAAGGCCGAATACTTGTCTGACGACATCGCGCACCGGCTTCCAGATGAGGGGCAACTCATCCCCACCCCTAGGCCCCATGAGAGGGTTGTATTTCTCCCCCATTTCCTCCGCGGACTGGGCTTTCCTCTTTACTCGTTCGTCCGGGGGCTCATGTTCTACTACGGCCTGGACTTCCACGATCTGGCCCCGAACTTCATCCTCAACATCTCGGCGTTCATCGTCGTGTGCGAGGCCTTCCTCCGCATCTAGCCTCACTTTGGCCTATGGCTGAAGATCTTCAGCGTCAAGCCGAAGGTCGTGGGCGGCCGCCAAGCTGAGTGCGGAGGCGCCATGGTGGGAAAGATAGCCAACGTTACATGGCTCGAGGGCGCCTTCGTAGAGACCATCAAAGGGTGGCAATCGGGGTGGTTCTATACAACCGAGCCGCGTGACCCTGAATGGGCAGCGGCCCCCCAATTCTGATCTGGCATCCCCACATGGGTCACATCTTGGAAAGAGACGGGCCTGTTGTGGGGTAATTCGGCAGAAGTGACCGGACTTCAAACCTGCATCAAAGACCTGATCGACAGGAAGGTTAAACTTGTCACCGTAGTCCAGGTCATGCTCTTCCGCCAGATTCTCCCGTGTCAACGACGTGCTTTCAACTTGTGGGAGTTCGACCCGGCCCAGCACCAGACCCTGTCCCGGCTCTTCGACACAAAGCACGAGGATGCCTGGAAGGTGCTATTCAAGAGCTCCGAGGTCTCCCCTCCCGTCACCGAGGATCACGGATTCTGCGCCAGGCGCCAAGCCAGCGCGGTGACCTTAATTTTCCCATTACGGGGTATTTGTTTTCCATAGATTTGATTCTATGCGGGATCTAAACCCCCATCCCTTTAACAGGACTGGCAGAAGAAGTCCGGACAGATCAACTGTCCGGCTCCTTTGCCCGAAGACCCAGCGGACGCTCGCTTAACGAAGCTGCTGGTTCCGGCACCTCACATGGTGCCGGAGAAGAAGGCCAAGAAGAAGGCCACGGGGACTCGAAAGAGTTCCCGGCGCCTGGTGGTGTCGGATTCATCGCCTGACAACCCCGAAGCACCCTCCGCCTCTGAGGACGAGGAGGAGGAAGAAGAAGAAGCCTCTCCCCCTCCAGCGGGGGGAGGAAAGAAAAGGAAGGCCGCCCCAACTTGGGAGGTCGGAGGGTCCAAGAAGGGGAAGACCCTTCTACCGGACTTCGCCTCCGATGCCGAAGACGGCAAGGAGGAATGGCCATCCAGGGTCAAGCCCCTGGCAAAATCGTAAGTATCCGGATATCCGAATAACTTATGGCGCTCCTTCATTATTCGGTATTTTCTGACGCCGAATTCAATCATGCAGTCCACCCAAGGCTCAGCTCGGCGATTCGTCGAGCGGCTCCCTGGATTCGTCGGGCGTGAATAGCGCTTCACTTCCGACGGCCTCCTCCCCTCTCCTTACGGACGACGCCGAGGTGGAGTCCCAAAAGGGACTAAACCAGGAGGAGGTGGTCCTGGAGGCGGCGCAAGGCGACCTCCCGGACTCCAGGCCCAAAGGGGGCAAAGCCCCGGAGGGATCTAAGTCCGGCCCTGGGCCGGACACTGCTCCGGAACCTTCAGTGGTTCCGGAGTCCGGTAGGCGGCACCTTCGTAAGAAGGGCAAGCCTACAACACCGGCGACCTCCGTCCACCTGGAGGCACCGGACAATTTGCTGGAGGTGCTTAACGGTGCCTCCATCGATGAGGAGCACCGCACTATTATGAGTGCGGTGATTCAGAAGGTCCAGTCCGCCAAGAGCGGGCTGCCCGAAGCCTGTACAAGCTTGTTAACAGGCTTTTAGGTATGTATTCAAAACATATAAAAATGTTACCGGATAGACAGTAGCCCCTGATGCTCAGTTTGGCGTTCGAAAAGAAAAGCCGAGCTGAGGATCTAAAAATATATATGTAGGAGTCTAACATAAACATGTCAATATGGGAATGCAGGCTGCGCTGCTGACCTCTGCCGCACTGACTGCGGAGGTCAATGCATTGAAGGAGAGCCTCGAGCGGTCCGAGAACGAGCTCGACCGTGCCAAGAAGCAGCTCGAGGACAAGGAGGGTATGTAATACCGCATGTAAATTGTCGGTGCGTGGACGACACCTATGGGATCACAAGAATCCCTACTACGGTTGCGGGGCGCGGGGTTGTGAGAGGGGCGGATCGAACAGATAGCACACGGGTTCTTTATCCAGGTTCGGGCCGCGAGGGTGCGTAAAACCCTACTCCTGCCTTGATCATTTGTTTATCTGTGTTCTTGAGCTAGTAATGGGCGTGAGGAGCTCCAAAAAGCCGAATCCCCCTCCTGGTCGCCTTGGGCCTCCTTTTATAGGGAAAGGGGCTGCCGCCGTGGCACACAGGAGGTGGAAAGGGCACAGTGATATGAGTTTATCCGTCACATTACATGACAAGGCGCATTTAATGCGTCGTGCTTAGGTGTCCCTGCTTTATCGGGGACGGGGGAGAGCCCAGTCTTGTCCGCCGCCGATCCCTTTCGCGTCGACACGCGCCCTGGCCAGCGATGCCCGCGGTGCCATGTAGGCAGGCAGGTAGCTGAGGTGGCGCAGCGGTGGGTCTCCACGAAGATCCGCTTGCCGCCACGCAGGTGCCTGCCCAACTGGTTGGGTCGGCAGCTGCATGCGAACGGTGGTAGAGGTTGGAACTGGCGTGGGCCTGATGGTGGCCCTACGGGTGTCCTTGGCAAGGGCCTCGCTGTAGCCCCGGCAAGGGTCTTGCCGTGGCGCCTGCTATCATCCCCGGCAAGGCTCCTGCCGGGGGCCTTGTGGTCCTCCTTGACTGGGATCCCGCCAAGGGTCGTCATCTTCTATAGTGTGTATCTGATCTTAAATGTCTTCACAAAGATCTGCATGCCACCACGGTGATGCCTCCCGAATCCTTGCCCCATGAGGGCAGTGGACTCAAGGGTGATTTGCTCCGTAGGTGTGGGGCGAGCTGCCACGGCAAAGGTCTTGCCGGGTTTGCTAAAACCGCCCCTCGGCAAGGATCTTGCCGGGGGAGTCCGCTTCGTTCCCTTTGCTCTTTGTGGTCTTGGTCTTGGCGTCGTTCTGCTTCTTTCGAGCTTCGGCCTCACCTTGGCTCACCTCCCTTGCCTTGCTCGGTGCGGTGGCGTTCGTGGCTCGGACTGCCCGTGCACAGTTATAGGGGTACAAAAAGTGTACCCCTCTTTTTGTACACCAACAGGAGCCCCCGGGCCTGGGCCACACGTAAGTGCAGCCGCGTCGTTGGGCTAGGCCCAAAAAACGGTGCGCAGACAGGCGGGGTAGTTTTTGCCGCGGTAAGTTCCTTCGCGCGCTGCACTTCTCATGCCTCCCGCACGTGGCTCGGCGTGGGGAGGCGTGTGTGACGTGGGCGGCATCCGTTGGGCTGAGCTCTGCGCGCATGCGTCACATCGTAGTAAAAGAGGGGGGGGGGGGGTTCGCGCCTTCCCCATAAACGGAGGGAGGCGTGGAGGCTCGGCACATTCACTGAACGGGGCCGGGGCGTGGTCTTCAAGGCTCCCACCCCCTACGATCACGGGGTGGCGAGAGGTCACCTCACCCGTCGCCTCGGTCCCGCATGCCTGCCACGTGGCTCCCACGCGCTCAGGGTGGCGAACGGTGGGAGGCGGGGAACCGGGCCGTTGCAGGCCGGGGCAGCGAGTTGGTCCCAGTCCCCTGCGCCTTCCGCGTCTTGATTGGTTGAGTGGGGTGGCCGAGCCCCCATCCCGGCTCTTTAGAAAGAGCTGGGGAAGGAAATGGCGTCCCGCACTCTTCCATCTTCTCTTTTCCTTCAGCTTCTGCTCCCCCCTCCCTCCATTCGCCATGGAGAGAGGGAATCCTGGCTCTTCAACGGTGGCGGCGAGGGTCGCCGCTCGACAACGCGCCCTCCCTTCCCCTTTACCCGCGGTGGCAGAGCCAGCCGCGAGGGGAAGGGGGAGGGGGCGAGGCCGTGGGTGAGGCCAAGGTGCTCAGGGAAGAGGAGAACGGGGCGGCACGCCGGTCTCGCCTTCGCCAGTAGTTCCTCCCCCCATGGAGGGCCATGTTGGGGATGACCCTTGCGAGTTCTTTGTCAGACTGCGCCGGTCGCCTCGCCGTCGTCTTCATCTCCCGACTCCATTTGCGAGCGAGATGGAGCTGGATCCGCTGGAGTCCTTGCGGTTGCACACGAGGGGCTGTTGGATCAGCGGTACGTGATCTCGCGTCGACTTCCCAGCCCCTCACGTGATGTATCTTGGCCGAGGGTGGAAGACGTTCTCTCATATCCACCATTTGACGGCGGGGCTCACCCTCCATTTCAAGCTGATGGAGGGCGACCTCCTCTCTGTCAAGGTCTTCGGGTGCTTCGGGACTCGAGCATGGTGCTGCGTGGAGAGCTCTTCTGATAGCGAAGACTCCTCCTCAGGCGGGAGTGACGAGGAGGACAGCGGCAGCGACGACGAGGTTAGCGGGCGGCAGGATGACGGGTCCGACTAGGTGTCGGGCGCCGCTCCGTGCGGCACCGGCAATCCCATCATCTGTGTTGCCGGCTTCCTGAACTTCTCGGGGTCGCCTCCTTGGGCGGCTGGCGTTGGGAGGCTGCGGAAGAGGAAGAGGGCGGGCGGCAAGGCCGTCAAATCGGAGTACGCGGGCACCGACGCCTTCGACGCATGCTGACGTCCTGCCGCCTCGTCTTCGAGCTCTGCTTCCGGCACTGCCATCACCATCCAGCCTTCGAACGCTCACCGAGATGTTCTCTTGGTGCCTCCTGCCACCCGTAGCTCGCCTAGGCGCTTCCTTTTGCCCTTTTCGCCTCCTTGTCCTGCCTCCTGAGGAGAAGGACAAGAAAGGGATTACGGGCACCTTATCTCTTTTTAGTTTGTAAGCCTTCAGGCTCTAGCTGAATTTAAAACTTGTAATCCCACCATTCATGTTTTTCATTCCCTATGGGCTGTACCTGAGTGGAATGTTTTTAATGAAAAAGGGATGCTTGCCGGGTCATTTGTTTGCGGGTAGAACCCACGACAAGGAGTAAATCCTTTATATCCTCAAGATAAACATTTCCTTGCCCGGCAATAGGCCCTGCTATCTCCCCACTCCGCTCGACCCTTCTCACGCTTTCGGTGGAGGTAGGGATGAGGTGGGTTCAGGCTCCTCGTTTCATCCTTTTGCCGCCGCGACTACGACTAAACCTGTCCCCAGGAACGAGCCCTAGGGCCTAGAGTTTTTAGGGGAGCACGGTAGCTTTGGAGAAAATGAGGTTTCACATACCTCAGTCCATGAGGGAATGCATGATAAGGGATGAAGAACTTATCTGAAGTTGTAACCCCCGGCAACTCTGGTTTGCCGTGGGTGAATCTTTGTACTTGCAGCCCCCGGCAATACTGGCTTGCCGGGGTCTAGATGCCGGTCTGTCCCTCTTTTCTTTTTCATCCTCAAGTGATCCGGCAAGGATATCTGTGAGTCCTGCGAACCAAAGAAGACAAAAGAACAACAAAGAGACACACACTCGACCTCTAAGCTAGGGGTTAGTCGCCGCTTAAGCACTATCAACCCTAACCAAGGACGACACTTGACCTAGCATGCATCCTGTAACTTAGGGCGCCAGTGCTTCATTTATTTATGCTCAGGGTCTGCGCCTGGCTTTGTACAGAGGGTTACATGCATCATCGGCAATGCTTGTACAAAAGGTGGCTTGCCGGGGGGGCCGGCAAGCCGCCCGCCTTATGGGTAAAACTTGCGAAGATGCTCAATGTTCCAGGAGTTACCCACCGGAACAACATCTTCGGTCTCTAGGCGGACTGCGCCGGGCCTGGTGACTCGTATTACCCGATAAGGGCCTTCCCACTTTGGCATCAACTTGTTGGAATTCTTGGCCGATTGAACGCGCCGAAGGACAAGGTCGCCTTCCTCAAGGCTCCGGGCATGAACCTTGCGACTATGGTAGCGGCGCAAGGCTGGCTGGTAGCATGCTGCTCTTACAGCCGCCCGAAGACGATCTTCCTCAAGGAGCACTGCGTCATCTTGCCGCAGTTGCTCTTGCTCGAGCTCATCATAAGCGAGCACTCGAGGTGACCCGTATATGAGTTCAGTGGGGAGAACTGCTTCCGCCCCGTATACTAGGGTAAAAGGTGTCTGGCCGGTGGCTCGATTTGGTGTCATCCTGATCGACCAAAGAACTGCCGGCAGCTCATCAATCCAGTGCCTTCCACTCTTGTGCAGCCTGTCAAAGGTCTTGGTCCTCAAGCCTCGCAGTACTTCAGCATTTGCCCTCTCAGCTTGACCATTGCTTCGCGGGTGAGCAAGGGAAGCAAAATAGACTTTGCTGCCGAGGTCTTGGGTATATTGCATGAAGGTGCGGCTTGTGAACTGGGTGCCATTGTCGGTGATAACCCTATTAGGCACGCCAAAACGGCACACCAGTCCCTTGAAGAACTTGATGGCTGACTGAGCTGTGACCTTCCTCACTGCCTCCACCTCTGGCCACTTTGTGAACTTGTCGATTGCAACGTACAAGTACTCAAAGCCCCCGACAGCGCGGGGGAAAGGGCCCAGTATGTCGAGCCCCCAGACCGAGAAGGGATAGGAGAGAGGAATGGTTTGAAGGGCTTGGGCTGGCTGATGGAGCTTCTTTGAATGGAACTGACACGCTTCACACTTGGTTACTAGTGTCGTCGCATCCTGGAGGGCGGTGGGCCAGAAGAAGCCTTGCCGGAATGCCTTGCCAGCAAGGGCCCTTGACCCAATGTGGGATCCACATATGCCTCCGTGTACCTCTGCCAACAGCTCCAGTCCTTCCTCTCGAGGGATACACTTCAATTTCACACCGTTCGGCCTCTTTCTGTATAGGACGTCATCGACGAACTTGTACATGGTAGAGCGACGGGCTACTTTCTCCGCTTGTTCCTGCTCCTCAGGAAGTTCCCCTATTTGGAGGAATTGGACGGTATGTTGTGCCCATGCTGGAGCCTAGGGCTCGACGGCGAGGGCTAAAGGAATTTCCTCCGCTATAGGAGCGGCTGTCTCAACGGCAAGAGCTTGACGCTCCGCCGGAGCTAGTCGTCCCATGGCGGGTCAGTATCCTCGGCAACATCCTTGCCCGCGGCTCCGGGGAGCTCGGCGGGAAAGTACTTGCTGGGCCCTGATTTCCTCCTCTTATCCTGCTCTGTTGATGGATCAACAGATGGCTGAGTTAGCTGAAGCACAAAGGTACCTGGTTCCACAGGTAGCTTGAGGGCAGCGCGTTTGGACAGGTAATCGGCGATATCGTTCTCCGCTCGGGGAACGTGTTCAGCCTGTATAACATCGAAACGCTCTTCTAGCTTTCTCACTTCATCGACGTAGGCCTTCATCAACGGGCTCTGGTAGTCCTTGTTAACTTGCTTGACGACAAGCTGCGAGTCCCCCCTGACGATGAGTTTCTTGATTCCGAGGTCCGCCGCGATCCTAAGACCGGCAAGCAGCCCTTCGTACTCTGTTGTATTATTGGTTGACACCTCCCTGGGGAAGTGCATGTGGATCACGTACTTGAGGCGCTCTCCAGTGGGCGTGACAAGCAGTACGCCAACCCCGGTGCCTTGTAAGGAGAAAGCTCCATCAAAGTACATGATCCAATCACAACTTGCTTCCTTGCCGGGGAGAGCAGTCTCTTGGGCTTCTTCGTCAGGCGTTGCGGTCCATTCTGCGATGAACTCCGCTAGGACTCGACTCTGAATTATCGAGGTACTTTCAAACTTGAGGCCAAAGCTGGACAGCTCCAGGGCCCATTCCACAATTCTTCCCGTTGCATCCGTGTAACATCCCAAATTTTCAATTTGGAATGTTATACTTAGATCATCATTGCATAGCATATTTTGTTGCATTGTTGGCTCGATCCTAGAAATTCTACGCAACTCAAGGACCCACGAAGAGAGTTGGGGATTTCGTTATTTTCATATTTGAGTTTTCTCAAATTTTAAAAATAGGATCATTTGATTTTATTTATTTTATCTTCTATTATTTCTACTACCAAAATTTCAGAGAGGGAATAAAATGACTTTACCAAAATAAAGAAATAATGAAGATTTAATAAAAAAATCAAATAAGATTTATTTTGGAGTTTTTCGCCTTTTTATTTGAATTTAGGAAAATGAGCGTTTTTCAAAATTGCATTTAGGCCCGAAATAAATGTTCATCTTGTCCGACTTGATTTTAGAAGCCGGGGAAAATTTATTTCTGGATTTTTGGAGTCTGTTTACTATTTCTTTCGTTTGATTTTCTGCGCATAATTATTAAAAAAAAACGCGAACCAACCTTGGGTCGTGCCCGAGCGGGACTCCGCCGGGGGTGCCTTTAAATAGCCGCCGCCTCGAGCCCCAGGCCCGTCAGGCGCCACCGCCCGAGCCCACCCGCGCCCCGCCGCCGGCCCACACCCCGCCCCAAACCCTAACCCTACATCCGCGCCGCGGCCGCCAGATCCGCCGTCGCCGACCCCGCCGACCTCGCCGCCGAGGTTCACCGCCGACTCCGTTTTTTAAAACCGAATGGTTTTCTTTGGGTTTTTTCGGGTTTTTTATTAGATCGGTTTTTTTCGGTTCGGTTAAATAGCGAGCGTTCGCTCGTTCGTTCGCTTTAACGAACGTGATCATCAGATTAGGTTAGTTAACGAACGTTCGTTCGTTAACCTATTCGTCGTTTTTCTTTTTCTCGGATTTAATCCGCGATTTTTCTGATCGTGATTCCTGATCCGATTTTCGTTTTAGTATAACTTTTCGCTCGTTTATCGGAATCAGGCGATTCAAGCGCCTGGAGTTTCGTCTTGAAACCCTCTTTCCGAATAATCAACTTAAACAAGTTTTTGCTTCTGCAAAAATTGACTTAGATCCAGATTAGTAAAACGAAGCTGTTTTCTTTCGCCGTTTGATTTCCGTTGCTTTGTTTGATTTGATTCTTTTTGCAAACCGGAGTTCTTAAGTTGAACTTTCTGGTTAGATCTTTTATTCGAGTTTTACCTGTGCATTAGATGATTACTTAATGTATGCTTGTTTGTTTGTCTGTGGTAGAATACCCGGAGTGCGCCGCGTGTTACTTCGAGTCTCTAGGTTTCGCGGATCATCAGGAAGGCAAGTAACACTTTGATCATACTTTTTCTCATACCCAGTTTTTATGCATTAGATCAATCCCCAAACATTGCATGATTAGGATCTAATTAAATTGTGGGTTATGGGAAGTAGTTGAGGTAGTACCTATTACCTGTTTTATTTTCAAACCCCTGGGAGTTACTTCTATGTTTGCTTATTATGCCATGCTATGCTAGTAGACGTGGATTGGGTGAGTGTATCCATGACAGATGTGAGTTTGTTAATTAATGGTTTATTTAAGGTGGCAACTTAAACACACATCTGGGTGGATTGAGGCACCTGGTTTCCAGGACTTGCCTGCTTTTCTTCGGATCGCCACCCAGGCTCAAAGGGATCATGAGATTATTCAAACTAGAAACTTCCGTGTGCAGCCACATGCTATTATGGGCTCTAGCATAGTTGACTAAGTCGTGCGAACTCTTACAGGGTGGACTAGTAGATGTAGGGGATGTAGGTTGGTACGGTCTACCCTTTACGTAAGGTGCGAGCGCTTCTGAAAGACTATGTCTCGGTCATCCGTTTCTCAAACACCATGTAGTGCGAGAAACCAAACGGAGGCGATCGAGTCATGTGGGGAAAAGTGTGCAAACCTTTGCAGAGTGTAACAAACTAATCATGGTTAGCTGTGTCCCCGGTTATGGACATCTTGAGTATCTAGTACTTGGATATCATATGAATCTCATCATTGTTACTTCTAATTAATATTGTTGGGATATTAATGAGTACTTTAATTGGGATTGAGAATGCTGTCAACCATTCTCAATGTTTAACAACCACCATGATAGTTAAATGAATTTATTCCTTTACAGTAGGGAAAATTTGGCTTTACGCAAAACTGTAACAATAGAGCTTTTCCACCAGCCAAATATGCATGTAGTATAGCTTATTCCATCATGTTTCCTCTATGTGTTACATTGCCAGCATATGCCATGTGCTGACCCGTTTTCGGGCTGCAACGTTTCATGTTGCAGACTTTTCAGATAACGAGTAAGGTGCTTAGGTCGTGGTTCTATACTCAGTGATGCCGTTGGAGTTGATGGACTCGCTTATTCTTCCAAGCCTTCCGCTGTTATCGTATTTAGATGGCCTTAAGCCATACTTATTTCAATAAGTTCTCTCTTGAGACATTCGATGTAATAAGTGTGTGATTGCTACTCTGTTATAAATCCTCCGAGTACTGTGTGGTGTCAGCATTACTGATCCAGGGATGACACTGAGCACAGAGATCAGACTGTTTGAGGTCTGGTCGCTACAAAGGTGGTATCAGAGCACACGCTGACTCTAGGACACGGCCACTAAGCTAAAGCCCTAGATCACTACTCTTTCTTCTCATTTCTGTCTCCTCATCTTTTCTATTCTTTAGGATGGCGGATGCAAGGATCAAGTTCACACAACCGGATGAAAACTCACCTTTTGGAGATCACTTGAAGGAAGTCACTAGATACCTGAACATAGGAGTACCAAGTTTCACCGGGACCTTCAATGCCACTTTACCCGAAGAGGAGCACTGGATGATTCAAGTCTACATTCCAGGAAGGACATTTGCACCAGTCACAGAGCCCATAGAGTTTTCTTTTGATACACCAACATGGGGCCTAGGAAAGAGCATGGCAGCTCATATCGCCATGGGACGAATTGGAGAAGTTTACCACAACAACCTCAAGAATACTATCTATCAGATTTGTGGGTGCCGAGATGAGCATTGGGAGATGATCAACAACAGGAAGGACAGATCAATCGCAGCTTATATCCAGGAATTAAACCAACACATCCGACGCCAGGAGAATCAGATGTGCGCAGATATGGAAGATCTGCAGAAGGCTATGACTAAGATCAAGGAGCTAGAAGAGGAACTCAAGGCTACACGTAAATACTATATGGAAGAAATCGTCGCTCTAGTAAGACAGAACGGCGACCTTAAGGAGAAGATTGGAGTATTCATGGGAGGTTCAGCACCCGGAGGAGAAGAGGATGAACCTACTTGTCCAGATAATTATATCATCATCGATGACACCGACTCGGATCCCGACGATAGTGATGATGACTATGTTGATGAAGCTGGAGCAGATATCATGGAATCTTCATCGGAGCAGTTTTTCTAGTTAACCACCATAACAGTAGTAGAAATTTCCACCATTTAATTAGTTTTAGTCCAAGCACTTTTGTAATGATAGTTAGACCGTTGTATGCCCTTGTCTGAATTGATTGGAGTGATATTGTGTGCTTTTGTCTCATGTGCATATGGGTAGTGTTATCTCACTAGACCTCATTCTATTCTTAACCCTCCTCTCCTCTTTAAAACCCTCAGATGCCTCCGAGACGCGACCCTGAATTTGTTTTCCCGCCAGAGATCACTCAGTTGATTCAGTAGCAGAATGCCTTGATTTAAACATTGGTACATAACCAAGGCAACAACAACAACAACCCACCACCACCACAACATGTTGACCATCTGACACGTTTCTTAAGGCTGAATTCGCCGGTGTTTTCCAGTAGCACCGAGCCGATAGTAGCAGATGATTGGCTCCGTAAGATAGGGAGGGAATTGACCACTGCAGGATGTACAGATGGAGAAAAGGTGAAGTTTGCCGCACATCAGCTTGACGGACCCGCAGCAGCATGGTGGGAGAATTTTACAGCCACTTACCCTGTAGACACTGTCACATGGAATCAGTTTCAGCAAGCTTTCCGTACTGCCCATGTTTCGGCAGGAGCTATGGCCATAAAGAAGTGTGAGTTTCGCAACTTACGCCAAGGAGGACAGACAGTTGGCCAGTACGTGGATGATTTCAGTAAGCTAGCACGTTATGCCCCAGATGACGTTGCTACGGATGCAGCTAAGCAGGAGAAGTTTCTAGAAGGATTGAATGATGAGCTGAGCATGCAGTTGATGGTAGCCACATTCAATAACTAACAGGAGTTAGTAGATCATGCTCTTATGATTGAGGGAAAGCAGCAGCAGATTGAAAATCGTAAGAGGAAGTATGGACAGGGGAAACACAATTCTGGAGCTCAGCAGAAGCTACGCTTTACCCCGAAGTCAGGAGGACAGTTTCAGCATACTCACGGAGGAGGCAGCTCGCACAATCATAATGGCACAAAGAATGGAAACGGGAATGGAGGAAGCAATGGACAAAACCGCACCAACCCGTCAACACCATCCAAGGTAGACCTGAGCCATATCACTTGTTATAAGTGCCGTAAGACTGGGCATTATGCAAATGATTGCCCAGAAGCCCAAAATGGTAATGGCAATGGAAGCTCAGGAAAGAAGCCGAACCCTTTCAACAGGGGACAAGTGAACCACGTTACCGTGGAGGAGGTTGAAGCCCAGCCAGACGCAGTAATAGGTAAGTTTTTGGTTAAGGCATTTACTGCGGTTGTTCTTTTTGATACTGGTGCATCGCATTCATACATATCAAGGGGATTTGTGGATAAATATAAACTACCAACCCAAGCCCTTAGGTCACCCATGCTAGTAACCTCACCCAGAGTAGAGTATATGGCTAGTATATGGTGTGATCGACTGCCATTAAGGATTGGACACCATGTATTTCCCTCGGACCTAATAGTTCTGGAATCACAAGGTTTGGATGTGATATTAGGCATGGATTGGTTATCGAAGTATGGAGGGAATATAGATTGCGCCAGTAAGTCGATTTTGCTTACCACCCCTGAAGGAAGGAGAATCAAGTATGTATCACGGCATGAGCCGAGAAGAGCACATGTAAATTCCTTATCAGGAGTTGTGCAAGAGGAAGTACCAGTGGTAAGGGATTTCCCCGATGTATTTCCAGAAGAGTTGCCAGGCATGCCACCGGATAGAGACATTGAGTTCTTAATTGAACTACTACCAGGCACTGGGCCGGTATCCAAGAGACCATACAGGATGCCAGCCCAAGATTTGGAGGAAATTAAGAAGCAGATTAAGGAGTTGTTGGACAAAGGTTTTATTCACCCAAGTTCTTCGCCTTGGGGATCGCCAGTACTCCTAGTGGAGAAGAAGGATGGATCATTAAGAATGGTTGTGGATTATCGCGGATTGAATGAAGTAACAATCAAGAACAAGTAACCACTACCGATGATCAATGATCTGTTTGATCGGTTGCAAGGAGCTAAGGTGTTTTCCAAGATCGGTTTGCGATCAGGGTACCATCAGTTGAAGATTCGAGAGCAGGATATACCTAAGACGGCTTTTACCACCAGGTACGGGCTGTATGAGTATACCGTTATGTCATTTGGTCTGACTAACGCCCCAGCCTATTTTATGAACATGATGAACAAGGTATTTATAGAGTTTTTGGATAAGTTCGTCGTGGTGTTCATTGATGATATTTTGGTTTACTCGAAGAATGAAGAGGAACATAAGGAGCACTTGCGTTTGGTACTCGAGAAGCTCAGAGAACATCAGCTATATGCCAAGTTCAGCAAGTGTGACTTTTGGCTGAAGGAAGTTGGATTTCTCGGACATGTTATATCTGGAGAAGGTATAGCAGTAGACCCCACTAAAGTTGCCACTATGACAAACTGGGAAGCACCAACAACAGTTGGAGAGATCAGGAGTTTCCTTGGACTCGTAGGATACTACCGGAGATTTATTGAAAGTTTCTGGAAGATTGTGAAGCCTATGACAGAATTGTTGAAGAAGGACACCAAGTTCATTTGGACTGAGGAGTGTGAGGCTAGTTTCCAAGAATTGAAGAAATGTTTGGTTACCTCACTAGTATTAATTCTGCCAGATCAGACCAAGGATTATGAAGTGTATTGCGACGCTTCACGTCGAGGACTTGGAGCAGTGCTTATGCAGGAGGGAAGAGTTGTTTCGTATGCTTCACGACAGCTTAAGCCTCATGAGATGAATTATGCTACTCATGATTTGGAGTTAGCAGCCGCAGTGCACGCTTTGAAAACGTGGAGACATTTCCTCATTGGGAATCATTGTGAGGTGTACACGGATCACAAGAGTTTGAAGTACATTTTCACGCAGAAGGAATTAAACCTCAGACGGAGGAGATGGTTGCAACTTATTAAAGATTATGATATGAGGTTGCATTATCATCCCAGAAAGGCTAACGTTGTAGCAGACGCATTGAGCCGCAAGAGCCATGTCAACACCCTAATGACCGGAGGTTTACCAAAATAATTAGCAGAGGAATTCCAGGAGCTATGTTTGGAAATAGTTCCGAGAGGCTTTGTAGCAGCATTGGAGATTCAGTCTACTTTGATGGATAAAATTAGAGAAGCTCAAAAGACAGATAAGGAAGTTGCTTCCATTAAGGAAAGGATGAGCAAAGGAAAAGCTAAAGGATTTCGTGAGTATGAGCACGATACCTTATGGTTTGAGGACCGCGTTTACGTGCCAACTGATCCAAAGATTCGGAAGTTGATTTTGCAAGAGGCACACGATTCAGCATATTCGATTCACCCAGGAAATACTAAGATGTATTTAGATTTGAAGGAAACTTTCTGGTGGACCGGAATGAAGAAGGATATTGCAGAGTATGTAGCAGTTTGTGATGTATGTCAGAGGGTGAAGGCAGAACATCACAAGCCAGCAGGATTGTTACAGCCATTGCCTATACCCGAATGGAAGTGGGATAAATTAGGTATGGATTTCATCACGGGATTGCCCAGGACCCGTTCAGGCTATGACTCGATTTGGGTTGTAGTCGATCATTTGACGAAGGTAGCTCATTTCATTCCAGTAAAGACCACCTACAGCAGTGCCAAATTGGCTAAGATATACATGACAAGGATTGTATGTTTGCATGGAGTTCCGAGGAGTATCGTATCAGATAGAGGAACCCAACTCACCTCAAAGTTCTAGAAACAGTTGCACGAAACATTGGGAACCAGGCTTGAGTTTAGCACAGCTTTCCACCCACAGACAGATGGACAGACCGAGAGAGTCAATCAGATTTTGGAGGATATGCTTAGAGCTTGTGCCTTGGATTATGGATCAAGTTGGGATGACAACTTGCCATATGCGGAGTTTTCTTACAACAACAGTTATCAATCCAGTTTGAAAATGGCCCCTTTCGAAGCCTTGTACGGAAGGAGGTGCAGAACCCCGTTGTTGTGGGATGAAGTTGGAGACCGCCAGTTGTTTGGACCAGATTTAATTAAGGAGTCCGAGCAGAAAGTAAAGTTGATTCGCGATAGGCTCAAGGTAGCCCAGTCAAGGCAGAAGAGCTATGCAGATTCAAAATGCAAGGAGAGAGAATATGAAGTCGGAGACAGAGTTTATCTTCGAGTATCTCCGCTTCGAGGAGTTAAGCGTTTTGGAGTTAAAGGAAAGTTAGCGCCACATTTTGTGGGTCCATACAAAGTTTTGGAACGCATGGGAGAAGTAGCGTACAAGTTGGAATTACCCGAGGGATTGTCAGGTGTTCACGATGTGTTCCATGTTTCTCAGTTGAAGAAGTGTCACGCAGAGATGGCTGATATACCACTGAGAGATACAGTGCCACTGGAAGCAATTCAGTTGAATGATGATTTGACCTATGAAGAGAAACCAGTTAAGATTCTGGAATATGCCAGCCGAGTTACCCACAGTAAGGTTATCAAGTTTTGCAAAGTTCAGTGGAGCCACCACACCGAGGAAGAAGCCACCTGGGAGCGGGAGGAAGATCTGCTCAAGGCCCACCCTCACCTATTTGCTAGCCAACCCGAATCTCGAGGGCGAGATTCATCTTAAGGGGGTAGGTTTGTAACATCCCAAATTTTCAATTTGGAATGTTATACTTAGATCATCATTACATAGCATATTTTGTTGCATTGTTGGCTCGATCCTAGAAATTCTACGCAACTCAAGGACCCACGGAGAGAGTTGGGGATTTTGTTATTTTCATATTTGAGTTTTCTCAAATTTTGAAAATAGGATCATTTGATTTTATTTATTTTATCTTCAATTATTTCTACTACCAAAATTTCAGAGAGGGAATAAAATGACTTTCCCAAAATAAAGAAATAATGAAGATTTAATAAAAAATCAAATAAGATTTATATTGGAGTTTTTCGCCTTTTTATTTGAATATAGGAAAATGCGCGTTTTCCAAAATTGCATTTAGGCCCCAAATAAATGTTCATCTTGTCCGGCTTGATTTTAGAAGCCGGGGAAAATTTATTTCGGGATTTTTGGAGTCCGTTTCGTATTTCTTTCGTTTGATTTTTTGCGCGTAACTATTTAAAAAAACGCGAACTGACCTTGGGCCGTGCCCGAGCGGGACTCCGCCCGGGGGCGCCTTTAAATAGCCGCCGCCCCGAGCCCCAGGCCCGTCAGCCGCCGCCGCCCGAGCCCACCCGCGCCTCGCCGCCGACCCACACCCCGCCCCAAACCCTAACCCTAGATCCGCGCCGCCGCCGCCGCCCGCCGCCGCCGCCGCCGCCGGACCCTGCCGCCACCGTCTCCGACCCCGCCGACCCCGCCGCCGAGGTTCGTTGCCGCCTCGTTTTGGGTGCCGCCGTTTTTTAAAACCGAACGGTTTTCTTCGGTTTTTTTTCGGTTTATTTTATTAGATCGGTTTTTTTTTGGTTCGGTTAAATAGCGAGCGTTCGCTCGTTCGTTCGCTTTAACGAACGTGTTCGTTAGATTAGGTTAGTTAACGAACGTTCGTTCGTTAACCTGTTCGTCATTTTTCTTTTTCTCGGATTTAATTCGCAATTTTTCTGATCGCGATTCCTGATCCGATTTTCGTTTTAGTATAACTTTTTGCTCGTTTATCGGAATCAGGCGATTCAAGCGCCTGGAGTTTCGTCTCGAAACCCTCTTTTCGAATAATTAACTTAAACAAGTTTTTGCTTCTGTAAAAATTGACTTAGATCCAGATTAGTTAAACGAAGCTGTTTTCTTTCGCCGTTTGATTTCCGTTGCTTTGTTTGATTTGATTCTTTTTGCAAACCGGAGTTCTTAAGTTGAACTTTCTGGTTAGATCTTTTATTCGAGTTTTACCTGTGCATTAGATGAGTACTTAATGTATGCTTGTTTGTTTGTCTGCGATAGAATACCTGGAGTGCGCCGCCTGTTAGTTCGAGTCTCTAGGTTTCGCGGATCATCAGCAAGGCAAGTAACACTTTGATCATACTTTTCCTCGTACCCAGTTTTTATGCATTAGATCAATCCCCAAACATTGCATGATTAGGATCTAATTAAATTGTGGGTTATGGGAAGTAGTTGAGGTAGTACCTATTACCTATTTTATTTTCAAACCCTTGGGAGTTACTTCTCCGTTTGCTTATTATGCCATGCTAAGCTAGTAGACGTGGATTGGGTGAGTGTATCCATGACAGATGTGAGTTTGTTAATTAATGGTTTATTTAAGGTGGCAACTTAAACAAACATCTGGGTGGATTGAGGCACCTGGTTTCCAGGACTTGCCTGTTTTTCTTCGGACCGCCACCCAGGCTCAAAGGGATCATGAGATTATTCAAACTAGAAACTTCTGTGTGCAGCCACATGCTATTATGGGCTCTAGCATAGTTGACTAAGTGGTGTGAACTCTTACAGGGTGGACTAGTAGATGTAGGGGATGTAGGTTGGTACGGTCTACCCTTTACGTAAGGTGCGAGCGCTTCTGAAAGACTATGTCTCGGTCATCCGTTTCTCAAACACCATATAGTGCGAGAAACCAAACGGAGGCGATCGAGTCATGTGGGGAAAAGTGCGCAAACCTCTGCAGAGTGTAACAAACTAATCATGGTTAGCCGCGTCCCCGGTTATGGACATCTTGAGTATCTAGTACTTGGATATCATATGAATTTCATTATTGTTACTTCTAATTAATATTGTTGGGATATTAATGAGTATTTTAATTGGGATTGAGAATGCTGTCAACCATTCTCAATGTTTAACAACCACCATGATAGTTAAATGAATTTATTCCTTTGCAGTAGGGAAAAATTGGCTTTACGCAAAATTGTAACCATAGAGCTTTTCCACCAGCCAAATATGCATGTAGTATAGCTTATTCCATCATGTTTCCTCTATGTGTTACATTGCCAGCATATTCCATGTGCTGACCCGTTTTCGGGCTGCAACGTTTCATGTTGCAAACTTTTCAGACAAGTAAGGTGCTTAGGTCGTGGTTCTATACTCAGTGATGCCGTTGGAGTTGATGGACTCGCTTATTCTTCCAAGCCGGGTGCTGTATCATTTTCTTCTTCGGCGACACGTTAATTGGCTGTGTCGTCTCTGCATTGGTGGTGTTGGGCTCTGCCGCTGCCATATCCTCATCGTCAACCTCTCTCTGTGCCACCAGCACGGCGCTGACCACCTGGTCTGTTGCCGCCAGGTATAGCAGCAACGACTCCTGTGGCCTGGGCGCAACTAGTATTGGCGCGGAGGAGAGGTACTTCTTCAAACCTTGCAATGCTGCCTCGGCTTCTGGCGTCCACTCCATCGGGCCCACCTTTTTCAGGATCTTGAAAAAGGGAAGGGCGCGCTCGGCAGACTTGGAAATGAACCTGCCCATGGCGGCAACACAACCAGCAAGCCGACGCACATCCTTGATTCGCTTGGGTGCTTCAATCTGCTCTATAGCTTTGATTTTGTCTGAATTGGCCTCTATCCCACGTTGTGACACCAAGAACCCGAGAAGCTTGCCGGACGGGACGCCAAAGACACACTTCTCAGGGTTCAGCTTGAGATTGATCTTGCGCAGGTTTGCAAATGTTTCTTGCAAATCTGGTATGAGGGCTGCCCTGTCCTTGGTTTTGACCACTGTGTCATCCATATAAGCCTCCATATTTCTATGGAGCTGGGGCTCAAAACCAATCTGGACCGCCCTTGCAAACGTCGAACCAGCACTCTTCAACCCGAAAGGCATCCGCATGAAACAATACGTACCACATGGGGTGATGAATGCTGTTTTCTCTTCGTCTTCTCTTGTCATGAAGATCTGGTGGTAGCCGGAGTAGGCGTCGAGGAATGAAAGCAGATCACACCCAGCCGTGGAGTCAACAATCTGGTCAATGCGCGGCAACAGGAAGGGGTCTTTAGGGCAAGCCTTATTGATATCTGTGTAATCAATACACAGTCTCCACTTCCCATTTGCCTTGCGCACCACGACCAGATTGGCCAACCACATCGGATGGAGCACTCCTCTTACCAAACCCGCTGCTTCCAGTTTCTGGATCTCTTCAGTAATGAACTCTTGTCGTTCCAAAGCTTGCTTTCTGACCTTCTGCTTGACGGGCCGCGCATGAGGGCAGACAGCAAGGTGGTGCTCAATCACCTCCCTGGGAACACCGGGGATGTCGGAAGCTTGCCATGCAAACACTTCGACATTCGCCCGCAAGAAGGTGACGAGCGTGTCTTCCTATTTGTCGTCAAGGGTGGAGCTTATGGTGAAAGCTCCTCCTGTGCCGTCCTCATTGACAGAGACTTTCTTGGTTCCCGGCTGTACGGCCCTGGGCTTCTTGTCCCCGCCGGTGGAGCTCTCTGGCACGCCCTCGACGGCAGCGCTACACTCCGAAGAGGTGCGCTTGCCGGAGTGAGTATCCGAGGTCTCACCGGTCTTCTTCTTCTTCTTCCCTCCCGGGGTCCCAGCGGCAGGAGCAAGTGCCCTAGCGGCGGCAGCTGCTGCAACTGCTTGCTGGTATAGTTGGTCAGCACAAACCAGCGCATCTTTCTTGTCGGAGGGGATGGTGATGATTGTCATAGGTCTTGGCATCTTCAGCATGTTGTAGGCATAGTGTGACGCCGCCATGAACTTGGCCAGCGCTGGGCGGCCAAGGATCCCGTTGTAGGGCAAGGGGATCTTGGCAACATCAAACACGATCCTCTCCGTCCTGAAGTTCAGGTTGCTTCCAAAAGTCACGGGCAGCGTGACCCTCCCCTTGGGTTGGCTTCTTCCCGGGTTGACCCCCTGAAACATGCCCGTCTCTTCGAGGTCTCCATCAGGAATCTGTAGTTTCTCGATCACGGCGGGCGAGATCAAGTTCAGACCGGCCCCGCCATCGACTAGCATCTTCGTCACCTTGAGGTTACGTACTGTTGGTGAAACCAACAATGGCAAGCACCCGACCGCAGTAGTGCGATCAGGGTGGTCCTCAGTGTCGCAAATGATAGGTGTGCTGGACCACTTCAGTGGCCTTCGGGCATCAAACGACGGCTCTGCTGCTGTAATCTCTCGCGCCCACTGTTTAAGCCGGTGGTGAGAAGTGTGCAGGGAGGCGCCACCGTCGATGCACATGGCCTCTGTAGCTTTCTGAAACTCTTGGTCGCCGGATTCGTCGTCCTCTTCGTGATCGTCGTCTTTTGGCTTTCTGTCACGGCCCCGGGCGGGCCTCTCCTGTTGCTTATCCTTGCCGCGACGGCCCTCCTAGCCGTCACGCTTCTTGCCGGACCCCTCAGCACCATCTGGGCCCTTCTCCTTGTCCCGCCTCTCATACTCAGCCCTCTTCTTCTCAGCGAGGAGCTCAACCTGTCGGCAGTCCTGGAGAGCATGGACCTTGGTGCGATGGATCTTGCAGTATCGCTTGTCGGAGTTTCCCGGCTTCTCGGCAGCCGCCAAGGCCTGGCAGGCGACACACCCGGCAACCTCCTTGCCGGGGTCGTCTGCCTTGGTTTTCTTGGTGGAGCCGGCGTCTTCGGATCCCTCGACGACAAGCATGGCTTTTCCTTTGCGCTTCCTGTTGCGGCGCCGGCCTTTCTTCGCCGGGGCGGCAGTATCCTCATCTGAGGAGTCGGTTTCCACGCCGGCATCTTCGCCGAGGTACTTCCTTCCCTCTTCGGCCCGGGCACATTTGTCAGCAAGAACATAGAGTTCTGCTGCATCTCTCACCTTGTTCATTGCCAGCTCTTCGTGCATCTTGCGGTTACGCACGTTTTGGTGGAACGCGCTGATGATGGCGGCAGGGTGAACATCAGGGATATTGTACTGTACCCGGCTGAACCTCTGAATATACTTGCGGAGACTCTCGCCTCCCTTCTGGGGAATGACGTGCAGGTCGCTTGCTTGGCCATGGGCTTGGTGGCCTCCAGTAAAGGCGCCCACGAACTCATGGCACAAATCCGACCAGGAGGAAATAGAGTCTACCGGCAAGTGCATCAACCATGACATGGCATTGGGTTTAAGAGCCAACAGAAAGTAATTCACAAGCACCTTATCGTCACGGGCTCCGGCAGCCTGCATCGCGATGGTGTAGACGCTGAGGAACTCGGACGGATGGGTCTTGCCACTGTACTTTTCGCCCACGTAGGGTTTGAAGGTGTGGTGAGTGGGCCACTGGAACTGCCGCAGCTCACGGGTAAAAGCCGGACAGCCTACCTCGTAAGGTAGGCCTCCAGGGCTCCCCGATGCTGGGTGGCTCACAGCAGGCCCTGCTCGCCTGTCTGATTGGTGGCGCGCCCCGCGCCGGCGCTCGATAGTGGTTCGAGCGTCTTCATGTTCTCGTTCCCAAAGAACTTGGAGCTGGTCACAGTGGGCCTATGGGTCGGACGATGCTACGGAGATCTCATCGCCTGTGACGTCGCGACGGGCTGGCGTCCGCGGTACCGGGCGAGGAGGAGACGAGTGCACCGTGGTCGCGGCGCCGCTGGCCCTCCTGCCACTGGTGCGTGGGACTCCGTCGGAGCGTCGACCCGGGGGCTCCACCGGACTTGGTTCGTCCTTGTTGGCCATCGCAACAACGCTTCGGATAGTGGCCCTCCATTCGTCGAGTTTCCCCGTAGTGGGAGGGAAATCGAGGAGCAACTGCGCGCGCGCCAGGGCTTCTGCTGGCGTTGGCGGCAACGAAACCTGCACGGATCGCGACGCGCTTCGACTTCTGACCATGTCAGAAGGAGTTCTATCACGACCCCACGGTCGCATGCCATCTTCACCAGCACCTCGGCGGGCGGGCAGGTCTTCTAAATCCCGGGAGCGGCGCTCGGGGCTCTTTCCGCGGCGATGCCCGGGGTCCTCGGCGTGACTACGCCGTTCGTCGCGTGCCGCTTGAGAGGAGCGCGCTGTCGGCGTCTGTGTGGGAGTCTTGGAAGCCCTCACGTCGCCTTTGGCCAGGGTGGCAGCGATCCTGGAAGGCACCGCGCTACCCGCGGAGGGCCTGGCTCCGTCTTTGGATTTGGCGGCGTGCGGCCCGTTACCAGGCGCACGGACATCGCCGCCTCCCAAGCTCCGTGTAACGCCCCGGATTCGATGCGCCAGGTGTCTGCAAGTTATTCTCCGCCGTTGCCATGTCATTTGCTTGCGTGTTGCATTTTGTCATGTCATCTTGTGCATTGCATTGCATACATGTTCGTCTCATGCATCCGAGCATTTTCCCCGTTGTCCGTTTTGCAATCCGGCACTCCTATGCCCTCCGGCGTTCCCCTTTTGTCTCCTGTTGTGAGCGGGTGTTAAACGTTCTCGGAATGGACCGAGTCTTGCCACGCAGCCTTGGTATAGCACCGGTAGACCGCCTGTCAAGTTTCGTGCCATTTGGAGGTCGTTTCGTACTCCAACGGTTAACCGCATAGCCCGAAACCCCCTTTCTCTTTGCAGCCTAACACCCTTCCAAAGTGGCCCAAAACCCATCCTAACCCCCTCCATGCTCTCGTTCGTTCGATCACGATCGTGTGGGTGAAAACCATGCTCCATTTGGACTCTCCTAGCTCCCAGAACCTATATATATGTGCCCTCCCCGAAATTTCGGTGCAAACCCTAGATCAAACCTATCTCTCGCCCGCCGGACATGTCCAT